>NC_056751.1:637359214-637704214 GCF_019279795.1 Protopterus annectens
GCTTGCTGCTTACTCCACGCTGAATAGCTTATTCCTTTTGGCAGCTCCTCTTATGGCCCACATTCTGCTAATTGTATTTACTAGACCTTGCCGTATAATTTCTTTTACCTTTGGGAGCAACAGATGATATGTTATACTTAAACAGTTAGTTAAACCTCGGTCTTGGATTTTGAATTCTATATTCTTCACTTTCTTAACTCAAAGTTGTTCTAAGTGCATAATATAGTGTAACTCTCTGTGTCTAAACTGTTATACATATTTTATCATTTATCTCATCTTTTTCTCCTCTGCACTTATCTTCATAGGAATTAAGGATCCTTTGCCTATCTCGCTCGGTAGTTCCCGTTCCACCAATAGAATTCACTGAAGCAGATTTCTACCCAATCAAATCATTACATTCAACTCTATTGGCAGGTGAAATAAAACAGAAAAACTTGTATGTTTCCCATTTCTACAGTTTAATTTGGAATTTGTTTGTTCCTATTTACCAGAGGAATACATCTGTACACACTCTTTTTTAAGCACCTTTATTGAATTCTCACTTGTGACATAGGCACATTTACATTTACATAAAGGTAATCAAGCTGTATTAATAAGTTCAAGTTTACAAACATTATACTATACATATATTGCATTATATCATATAACCTAAGCAACAATACATAAATTATTCAATCCCTGCCTTTTTATAGACAAGAAACAGATTTACTATTAGTGTTAATAGTTGCAGAAATAGTTTATATTATTAGAGATGGCATAGCAGTTTTCCTCAGATGTAGCTTTCATTAATCAGCCCTAATGCCCAAGTAATACCATACATCATTCCTTTAAACTCACTTTAACTGTTAAACCGTACACATACATTAGCTTCTTTATTTTCTTACGTATTACAGATATTAACTTTCTTAACACAGTAACAATCGTCCTTAAAAGTCCCTTTTATGCTTTTCTGACCTACTTGAAATCAGTAGCCCCTATCTGCTGCACCACCCTCAATTCTCACCCACTCCCACTACATCTAAACTAAAATCACATAACTCCACCCACTTTTCTAAACTGACCAATCTCAGCCAAGCCAATTACCTCCATGCCCAGTGTCTCCTAGTCTATTTCCTTTTAGTCTTATACTTTTTTCTATCTCCCACCTCACAACCAACACTCTGTCTCTTCCTATTTTCTAGCAGTAACTCAATCAGCACTTTTTTGAAAGTAAACCTCCCCAGACTACTAACTTACCCTGTATTTCACTTCTTCCATCTATACCTGCTTACCTTTTATTCATTCATCCTTAACTTCTTAAAGTCTTGTCTTCAATTGCATATCCCAGTATTATTTGATGTGACTTCACTATTTTTAATCACATTCCCCTTACCTTTCCCACTATATTCCCTGTACTCTAACCTTTATTTCTCAATATCTGTCAGCCTACTTCTCAGTCCAGTCACTTTTTATCATCTCCCCAAAATGTCTCGAACCAGCATACATTTATTACTTCTGTCTCATTTCACCCTGTTGTTTTTTTTACTTCTAAAATCTCACAGCATTCAACTGTATCCCCTTTCCCCTCTAAACCTACATCTGTCACAGCCTATCTATCATACCCATCAGTGAGCTACTCAGATATATCTCCTACTTTGTTTCAAATACATCCACTCTTTTTCCCAAATTTAAAATTCTTTCTGTAAGGCACAACATCCTCTACCAACAGAATCACCCCAACAGATCAAAAAGAAACCAACTAACATCCTTTTACTCTCCCAAATTTTCTAGCATACCCCTATGTGGTGATATCCCCCTAATCAAGGACCTACTTTCACTAACCTATCTGCTCTATATAACAACTGTAATTCCAGTAAATTATTAAATACTGTAACTCTAAACTTCCAAAGTATTTGTAAAAAAAATACTGACCTTCATGCTTGGATAGCACTCAATCAACCTGACATCAGTGCTGCCACTGAGTCCTGGCTCAAACCTAATGTAAATGACTCTGAATTATTCCCTCCAGGCTTTAACACCATTAAGTTTGACAGGCTTCACAGGAAGGGAGGTGGTGTTGCTCTCCTTTTCCCTAACACCTACAACATAGCCCCATACACTAATACTATTCCACAGTTCTGTAATGTTGACATTCTCATCACTTTCCTAAAAATAAATAAATCCAAAAGTTTATGTATCATAGTTTTATACACACACACACACACACACACACACATATGTATATATATATATATATATATATAATATTTTATATATATATATATATATATATATATATATATATATATATATATATATATATATATATATATATATATATATATATACCCCCTGGCAATAATATACCTATTCTGGAAGATATCCTTGCCTGGATATCCAATACAATTAAAAATGAAACTATTATTATTATTCTGGGCAATATCAGTATTAATTGGCTAAACTTCTGTTCTGAATTCCCTTCCTCAAACATTAACTTATTTAAGTTCACTCAGCTTATCACCATTCCAACTAGATTTAGTAGAGGCCATACTGATGGCTCCATCCTAAACTGGATACTGGTTACTCAACCAAGTAAAATCTCCTCACCCAGTACTCTCCCAAATGCCCTTAGTGATCATCTCCCCGCCTTTGTTATTAGAACAGCTCCCTCCTTCCAAAAGGAAAATTGGTATAAACAAATACGTAATCTGACCAACTTCAATCCTTAGACATTGACCAATCAACTGAAATGCATGAACTGAAGCATCCTAAAAACTCTGCCTCTGTGATGCAGTGAATTACTTTAATGCAGTATTTCTAGAAACCTTAAACCGCCTCACACCTACTCAAGTAAAAATAATTAAAACTAACCACACCCCATGGCTAACTAAATCAACAAAAGAACAATGCTAAATAGAGACAAAACCTGGAAACAATGGCTAAAAAATAAAAATCCTTCAGAACTCTTGGATTTCAAGCAGTTCACAACCAAGTAAAAAGACAAGGATTCAAAGATAAAAAGTCTATTTTCTAACATTCCAAACCACCATAAGGAGAACCTCCAAAAATTCGGGTCATCCATAACATCTCTCCTAAATCCAGGCACTAATAGCAGCCCATTTCCACATTCAGATAAAACTCCATCACAAATAGCCAATCTCTTTAACCCTCACTTTATTAATACAATATCAAACATCATTGCCAACTTTCCCCAACCTCACTGTGACACATTTTCAAATATTTCTAATTCTACTAGTCCTTCAACACCATCCCTCCCACCCACTCTTCTTCTTCTTCCTCCTCCTCACTCAGTTCTCATAAAATAGCATCCCAACTGACACCCCCATTCATACTTAAACCTGTTCCAACTATTACTATAAAATACACCTCCTTAATCTCAAACCTCACTCCAATGGAGCTGATAACCTACCTATAGAATATCTAAAACTAGCCGCTGATGTCATTGCCTACCCTATCAGTATACTAGCCAACAGATCCATCCTTGAATCCTATGTCCCAAAAAGTTTGGAAAAAGATATTTATTCTACCCATCCGTACTGACATCTCCAACTACCATCCAATACCCCCCACCTCCAAGCTACTTGAGAAATGCATTCATGTTCAACTTCTAAACTTTCTCCTTAATAACCAGATTCTATCTCCTATACAACATAGTTTTAGAACAGGCCATAGAGCTATGACTGCCTTGATATCTTTCACGAGCATAGTCAACAAAGCCCAAGACTCAGGCAATATTCTTTCTTCCTTATTTTCTAGACTTATTAAAGGTTTTTGATACATTCTCTCAACCCATTACTTTTAAATCATCTCTCAAACATTGGTATCTCCTCTCCCTCTCTTAATTGGTTGCAAGTTATTTATCAGACGAACAACAGGCAATTAAATGGAAGGACTTCCACTCTTCTTACCTTATCAATCCTACTCGTGTCTCAAACATCTCTATTTTAAGACCCCTCCTCTTCAGCATCTTTATTAATAGTCCCCAATCTTCATTCAGCCAGTGCTCTCTAATACAATATGCTGATGACCCTACTATTATCTACTCTGCTGATTCTATGTCTGAGTTGTATCATATCACTCAACTGGCCTTTACGTCCATAGAGATCTGGCTCAGTAGCAATCATCTGTAACTTAATCCAAATAAAATCAAGCTAGTTCTATTTACCTCCAAGAAAAAAAAACTCTCATAGACAAGGCCCAGTTTACCATTCTCTCTCAAAGCAAAACAATAATCGAAGTTGTAACTTACACTAAACTACTGGAAGTTATTATAGATGAACAGCTAAAAACTGCCCTGCACATACAGCATAATGTCAACAAAACACACCCAAAGATGGGCATTCTTTATAGGCACAAACACTCTCTTTGCCCCTCCACTAAACAGACCCTTGCTACCACTTATCAACTTCCCTGTCTTGTTTATGGTGACCCATTACTTACTTAATTACAATCCTCCTAAAAAAATAAGCTTGAAATGTGTTATAACAAAGTTCCCAAGTTTGCCACAAATGCTAAATATTCTACCCATCACTGTACAGACTTGCACTCCCCTAAATGGCTTGAAGTCTCACACAGTCTCTCCTACCTTCAACTAATAACTGCACAAAAATTAAACCTTTAGCTTGTCCTTCCCTCACCTCATTATTTAGCAATTATCTACCCAACAGGTCTCTCAGATCTGAAAATCAACACAGCACATGCCTAGTCTACCTGCCAGCCAGCTTCTGTATACTTGTTCTGTAGCCAAAGCCTGGAATGTTCCACTATTAGTTATTAGATCTAATCAAAACCTTGCATCATTCAAATGTTCTTTATAAGACTACCTCTCTTCTATCTGGATCTGCACCTGCACTAATCCCTTATTCACTACATAGTCTTCTTACCTATTTTTAATGACCACTAATGATACAAGTTCTTGAGTAACCTACTACTTTTATGGCAACAGTTTCATACAATGTTAGCCTTCTTACATATGACTTGTCTCATTTTGCATTATAATTTTGTTTTAATTTTAACTACTTGCCAAATCCTGTTTTACCTTTACATTTACTAATTGTTTATTACTTCTCCATGTGCATGTTTTTGTGGAACTTTACAAATATTAAATCCTGTTTTATGTTTATGTTTTTGTGGAACTTTACTCCCCGGGCCTCCACTGAAAATGGGCTCCTCTGGCCCAGTGGACTATCCCAGTAAACAAATGCTCAATCAATCAATCAATCAATCAATCAATCAATCAATCAATAATTCATTAGTTTGCAGTAAACTTAAAAAGAAGGAAATCAAAAATGTTATAGTACGTTTAGTAAATGTGAACAGTATTAACACTGTAAGAAGGATAGGAATACTGGAATGGTGTGCCAAATGTGATGTGGATATCATTCTGTTAGAGGATGTAAGACTCCTGGCAAGTGAAAGAAGACTGCAAACAGAAACAATTATGGAGTGGAAATATACTATGTAACTTAGGAAGTGAACATTATTGTGGAGTGGCTGTGTTGTGTATAAAAGAGTGAAAAATACTAGTTGAATGTTGATAAGCATGGAAATGTTAACTTTTGTGCATGTGAGGTGGACAGAACATGCTTATAGGATTATAGCATTATATGCATATATAACTAACAAGGAAAGAGAAAATGTCTTCCATCAAATATTAGACAATGTGGTGGTTATCATAAAAATTATAACTGCAGGGTACTTAAATTGTAATTTAAAGGGAAATTGTTAAAAAAGGGAAATATGTAAAAAATACAGGAAGTCTTAAAAGTTTGTAAGTTACCTGTATGGAACAAAGTCAATAGACTTACAGAAGGGGGGCAGCTGGATCTGAAATTGATTATTTTGCATTATTGCTGTGGTGCAGCCATTAGAGTTGCCGCCTCACAGCAAGAGGTTCTCCGGTTTGATCCTCAGCTGGGGTGCCTTCTGTGGGGAGTCTGCATGTCCTCCCTGTGGTCTTGTCAGTTTCCTCTGAGTGCTCCAGTTTCCTCCCACATCCCAAAGACATGCTGTAGGTGGATTGGACACTCTAAATTGGCCCTAGGTGTGAGTGTGTGTGTGTGTGTGTGTGTGTGTGTGTGTGTGTGTGTGTGTGTGTGTGTGTGTGTGTGTGTGTGTGTGTGTGTGTGTGTGCCTTCTGTGGAAGGTTGGGCACCGGGCTGGCAACTCGACACTGTAAAACTCTACTGCCAATCATGAACGGACAGGTGATCCACTATGGCAACCCCTAACCGGGAAAAGCCGAAAGTAGAAGAAGAAGGAAGGCTCGACGGTAGCAGATGATAATACAGTTGTGAAAGGAGGTGATAAAAGAAAGGGAATATATCAAAACAGGAAAGGGAATAAGACAAATAAATGAGAATTATGGTATGAAATTGGAGAGTAGGAAGTAGTGCAGTTATGGAAGGACTTCAATAAAAACTTGTCTGAATGGTGGACTGAATTTAATAAAAGTATAAAAACTGTTTTTTGTAATTGCAGGATAATCTAAGAAAGGAGGAGAAAGTGAAGTATGGGAAAATGTATATAAATGTATTAGTGAATTTAGAGAATAATACACGAGGCTATTATAATAAAGACAAATATAAAAGAAACTGAGACAAATTAAGGCATTATCATTTAGGCAGAGATATTATTTACAAAGGAGAAAGGAGGCGGTATCTGCATATTTGGGTGAAATAGTAAAGGAAGATACTAGTATAATGAGGGAAATAAAAAATATAAAAGTAGAGATTAACAGAACACAAGAGCAAGTTATGAGTATTGTACAACATGTGGAAAATTATGTATAAGAGTAAAAAGAAAGGAAACAAAAGAGAACAGAAAGTGAAAAAAAAATCTAGAATGACTTAAGGAAGAATTTGAAAAAGAAATTACTGTTAGGGAATTGGAGAAGCTACTTGGGAAGGTAAATGTTTATTTAGTATCAGGCCGAGATGGTATAGGGTATGGAATATACAAGAAATTAATGGATTGGCAAAGAGAGTATTTTATAAATGTACTCAGTGAATGGTTGAAGAAAGGGTTTGTTTATGGAGAGTTATGTAGTATGATATTAAGATGTATATGGAAGATGAAATAAGAAGTTGGGCACCCACCAAATTAAATAACACAGATTATCATTTTTGTTTTGATGAGATAATACATTAGGAGACTGGCAGGAAGAATGAGGATATTATGGAATAAATTATATGGTGTGTAAGGGAATGAATGTCAAGAATTCTTACTGGCTGTGAGAAAAATTGTGGATGATGTTTGAAATAAAGAGGATGTGCAACTTTTGGTAGGTGATATTAGAAAGGTGTTTGATACAGTAGGACATGATGCTTTGTGGGATGTTTTGGAGAAGGATGGAGTAGGTAATAGGAGAGTGTGTATGCCAGCATATCAATGTTGGTGAATGGGTGGCTGAGCAAAGAAATATGCATGAAGTGTGGTATAAGACAAAGATGTCCTAAGCGTGAAATACTATCTCCATTGTTAATGAATGTGACAGTGAGTGAAGTAGTAAAACGAAAGATGCTAGATATGTGATGCAAAAGAAGGTGCTGATTCCAGTAGTTTTGCCACATGGAGACAATATAATCATTTATAAAATGAAAGGTACACATTTTTACAGTGGCAGCTTAAGGTGAGGCTCTTATTAATGCTCAGGTTCTGGGTAAATTGCACTGTTTTATATCTGTGACATGGTGGGTCTGGCAGCCACAAAAGGCTACCAAAGAATCATCCATATGGATTTAACATACAAGTAAGGCTGATGGGTGAGTTTATACCGCTCAACCTCTTAGTGCAAGAAATCTAGATAGAACCTAAAATAATGGGAGCATAGTCCCCAAAATAGTAACAGATTTTAAATATTGCTCTTATAAACTTAGAAAGTTGCTAGAATAACAGGAGTTGTGTTTGTATTTATTTTCTGAAGAATATGAAGTATGAAAATCTAATGTATGCCATTACTTAGTAACTTTACTCCTCAGTGATTTGCCAGAAAACCACAAAATTTATGAAGAACAGCCCAAAAATATAACATAAAAATGTGGACATTCTGTTTAAATCTGGACAACTGAGAGGTATGCATGAATTTGCAATGCTTTACTTAAGAAGTATGCAAATCAAAGTCAATAAAACCACTAATTTATCTGGGTACTCATAAAAATGCAACACAAATATATTGAGTTGCATCCTTATCGATGATATTACCCTGAGCAAATTGTATCAAATGATTCTTGTACAATCAACCCCTTACTTTGGACATGCCAAAAGAATTCTTTTAAAGAGAAAGTAAACACATAAAATGATTGCTACACATTTTGCTGTGAATTTCCCACATTATCACAACCAGTTATAAGGTAATGCCTTTGTGCTTCTGAGGCTCTTGTGCTTGTACCTGTCATGTAACCCTGTGAAAGTGATGTACAGGAAAACTATACTATGGGCACACGTATACATTCCATCTGTGTGCCCACAGTTGAGTAAGAATCTTACCAGTTCCACTTAATTACAAACATACACATAGGGATTCCAAAAAAAAGTGTGAAAATTCTGTATTACAGTAATTTAGTAGTACAAGGAAATACTATAAAGCATATTCACTTTTAGGTATAAATCATGTGTTTTATTTTAAATAGAGAAATCAGTTGTGAACTAAATGATGGACCTTAACCCTGTGCAGTAAATCTCAGGTGGCTATTTCACTGAATGACTAAAAACAAAAACATAGTTGAGGTGAACTAACAGGAAACTTTACTGAGTCGCTAAAGTAAAACATAAGCATGTCCACTTAGTAAACTTTTTTCAAGAGCTGCAGTTGTCTACAGATCAAGAAGTGTTCCGCTCTTGAAAACAATTTACTAGACAAAAGCACTTATCTTTCATTATAGTGGATCAGAAAAGCTTCCAGTATATCTGAACTGTGTTTTTATTTTTTGTTTTACTTAAAAACAGAATAGATACTGTGTTGGTGACATACAGAGATAAAGCCCTGACTACGGCCCAGGTGACCCAAGAGAGAGACTAGAAGTTAATTAATCCTAACTTAGAAGGAGAAGTGGGTGCCCTTAACCTGAAGTGGAGGGAATGCACTGGGTTGATCTCTTCTTAGAGCCTTGGTGAGGGTCAAAGCTTAGATTAGGTGAACCATGCTATGGTAGACAGGGGTAGATTAAGAGCAATTGATTGCTACGGCTTGGAAGACACCCTGAAGATAAAACTCATGGTACACCCATCACAAATTTGAATTAGGCTAGTACAAAATCCCTCTCAGGCAGCAACAAGACAGCGTTTCACTCAATCCATTTCACGCTACAATGCCAGTGAGGTACATAACCTTGAACTTGGCATGGAGATGAAGAAAGTGTCTCTCCAGTTGCCTGCCCATTATGTTAATTTGACCAAATATTTCCCAGGAATTTAGAATTGGGGGAGTCTACCTCTACAAAGAGGCCAGTCACAAGTGCAGTCCCTCAGGGGTCATTCATAGGACTGCTCCATTTTGACACTTATTCATCTGAAGTAAAAAGCAACGTCAAGAGCTTTTGCCTGACCAAAACTGCAGATGACTGTAAATTAGGAGCAGTCATAGAATCTCCACTGACACTAATGTTCTCTAGGAAGGGCTGACACAGACAAATAACTTGTGAAAGAGCTATGGACGGAAACTAAATGCCCAGAAATGCATATAGTATCCTTTGGAAAGTCATTATCCCCGGTAACTATTGCATTAACAACATAACCTAAGAGTAGACCTAGTAGTCAGGGACTTAGTAATGTACACAGACAGTAATCTATTTTTTCACCATCATGTGTCCACAGTAATGAGGAAATCATCCTATGGTCTGCAACTGATAAACAAGGTATGGCAGCTAGGCCCAAGGAAGTCATTGTTTCTCTGTATTCAGCTTTTATCAGACCTATCATTGAATACAATGTGTGTATGCCTGGTATACAAGGCATCATTGAACCACACTCTGAAGGACCTCTTGCATATCTGTAAAACAGGCAACACCAACATTACCCATAAACCTTGCCTGTGATATAACTAGAACCTGCTGGAGAGACAGGTACCTATCCCAGAGGTAACTCCTCCTCTGGAACAGGCTTCCCATCCATGTGAAGCAAAGTTCCTCCCTTACTCATTCCTAATTCATCCCTAGTTTGGCACCTATGTCTCTAATGGACACAGGCAGGCTGTAAATTGTTCATCTCACAAACCTCAGCTTATACTTACAGAGTCTACCAGAACTTGTCGGAGATTTGGGATGTATGGCTAGGCTTAAAAAGGTCCCAGAGGTCATTAGCTTATACACACCTATAAACCTAAGAAAGTTAATAGAATAGAGCAGATTTTGCACCAACATGCATTTTCTAAATAAAACAAATTAAGAAACTTTAAAGTCTAGTGCTCTATTTTGACTTTAAAGCTTACTGATTTACTACAATATCAACAATTTTATGAGGGACAGAGTACACAGACTTTTTTCTGTTCGCAAACCCTTTTGTTCTGCAGTCTAACTGAAATATATCTCACTGACTACATCACCTATAACAATGTCATCATCCTATCAGCTCCTTTTCTCACCTCTAGTGAGTGCACTGTCCCACTCTGATAGTCTAGTGTGGTTCATACCTTTCCTATAGGATCAGTCCTATTCTTTTACTGCAGAAATGCCTGGAGGCACACTTAGCTGTATTGAGTTAAGGGGTTACACCTTTTCCCTAAATATTTTCCTCCTTCTGCCTAAACAGTAAGTTTGACAGTACCTAGAGAAGTATACTTTATTCATATCATTACTCTAATACTAGGAACATTAACAAAGACCAGACTTTTTCTTAATCTCATTAAAAGATGTAAGACCCTCAGTAACATCATCATTAACATGCTCCAACTGCAG
The DNA here is from genome assembly GCF_019279795.1 of Protopterus annectens. Taxonomy (NCBI): domain Eukaryota; kingdom Metazoa; phylum Chordata; order Ceratodontiformes; family Protopteridae; genus Protopterus; species Protopterus annectens. The sequence continues at coordinate 637,370,107 of NC_056751.1, forward strand.
AATGCAGTTATAAGCAAATAAATTAACCTCCCTTTGCCCCATTGGCTGCTAAATAAGTAAAATGTATAAGTTTTCCACAACAATGAGAAACAATAGAGATGAAATGTGCCAATTTTGCCTCACCCCCCTCTCCAAGTCAACAATCTCTGACTAATCTCAGTATAGCAAACCTTTATGCAAGGCATCCAGTCCTCCCCTCTAACAACAACCTTGATGGCTCAGAAAAGAGCTACCACTTTAATATCTATCAGAACTATCTATATCTCCCTTCTGTCCTTGCTGTATTCCAGACAGAGTAACAATAGGTGCCAATGGTCTGCTGATTACTGACCCTCTATAAAATGTACATGTGTATCCTGCATCTTTTTCCCTATAGGAACCCGCTAGCTTGCTGCTAAGATCCTTGCAAATATCTTACTGTCTATATTACAGAAAGATGTAGGTCTATAATTTGTTGGGTCCTCAAATCTCCTTTATCCCTGGGTAGCACAATTACCACCACCTCCTTTGTGGGTTGTGAGAATAGACCTGTCTCCATCATTTCATTCATAAGGTCAGTCATTGCAGGACATATGTCAAACTCCACCAGTTTATAAAACTTAATGTTGAGCCATCTGGCCCACCTGCTTTTCTTTTCTTCATATATTTAATTGACACAACATTGCCTGCCTCCCTTACTTCCTCACTTTTTGATCCACTGCCAATCTTTTCAGTTCCGTTAAGGTCGGGCCTTCCTCTCCTGAAAGGAGGCCACAATCATCCTTCCTATGTACATGCATCTAGGTAATACTGAGCAAATTTCTGTCTTGTATCCTGACTAGTAACTCATCCAGCCCAACTAGTACTCCTGCTGCTGTATGTCTTCATCTAACTTCTCTGTTCTTTCAATTTCAGAGCTAACAGGTTAACATCCAAGTCTCCCCTTTCCCACCATCTTACATTACATCTGCTGGTCTCAACTTAAACCTGTTTTATCATCCATGCCTTCATATCCTAAAACAGAATTCCACAGTTTTCTCCAAGTTAACACACCGATAAACTGAACCTTGTTAAACAGTCTTCAAGGATGCAGATAAAAACAGTCACACATTTGTCCCTGATTTCCTCAAATGCCATAATGAAAGGAATAGCTAATCCTGTGATGGTACACATTTACTGAGATATCCTAAGTCATGCCTACTGAGGAATCCTTAGTCACTTCTACTCTGGAATCCTAAGTCACGCCTACTGAGAAATCCTTAGTCACATCTACTGAGGAATGATAAGTCATGCCTACTGAGGAATCCTTAGTCACAGCTGCTGAGAAATCCTTAGTCACATCTGCGGAAGAATCCTTACTCAGTTTTACTTTAGAGCCTTCTAAAAGCAGTCCATCTTTAAGGCAGTCTGCCCAGTAACTCCATCTGTCATTGGGAAGCTGTCACATTTCACTGTTAACTGCCTGAGTTTATCTCAATTTGTTCTCCATTGTCCCACTCTGTGAGCACCACCTACATTACTATCCAGATGATGATCACCTCCTAGCAAATCAAAAAGCCATTTTCAATGACCTGGACTGAATCTGTTTTCTTCAGACTCTCTTTCTGTCCAGCACTACCCTGATTCTGCCTCCTCATTCAGTTTTCTTAGTGCTTTTGTTCACTCAATGAAACATCTATAGAGACTTTAAGTTTATCAATATCCCACTCTTGTAGCTATAATTGTCTATCGCCGTCTATTTTGGTGGCTTTTTACTGACCATGTGTTAGGTTAAACCAGACTGGTAACTATGGCGGGATGAAGGAGGCTTCTGCATTGAGAGCAAGCTGTTAGGGGGCACTATCAGCAGGTGTCAATGATCTGCAAGTGTAGTATTTATATACTGATTTACTGTATTTTTTATACTTTATTATACTTTTTTGACTAGGCTAGTCTCAGAAGACCAGTAGACTCTTTTTAGGGAATACCCAATGTGTTTTTTGTACTCTATAGGGGAAATATGACTAGAACATCAGGGAACTTCCCTACTCGTTCTTGCTTTTTCAATAAGTGCTTTGGGATCTTTTACATCTCCTGAGCTACACGATCTTAGAGAGATGAGTCCCTGTTTAATGTCTCATTTGAAGGATGACATACTCTGGAGTGCAGTATCATTACTGGAAAATTAATCCAGCTAACTAGTGTGGGAATAGAGCATACAGCCTTCTGCACCAAAGGTGAGTGTACCACCTACTGAGACTCTTATACTAGTATTGACCTATATTAATCTGTGAGGGTATTGTGGATTCATAAATGAACATTAATACTGCATTTGCAGTCACAGGTGAAGCACTCAATGGCTGAGTGTATGAGTGTTGGAAACTGCATCTTTTTTGTTTTCAGTTTAGGAAGACCTTTTCTGCTCCTCAACCTTGATTTGAGGAGGATACTCATCTGAGGACATGCACAAGGTGCCAGATGATAAACTGATATGTTTCATAGTAGACATGTTATTTCATGCTGCATGGTTATAAGTATACCTTTGACACTGGGCTGTTTTCAAATCACGGGCCTCCTGCACACATTTTTAGGACTATGAGTAAATGCATTTGTTCTTTTGGATATACATTCCAGGCCATTTTAAACCATATTTCTTTTTTAATACTGCAACATTTCTTAGAGTGGATTTTAAATTTGTAGTTTTCAATATTTTCTTTTCAGTAAGCAGTGAAACAAAATATATTGACCAATAATGACAATAGTATCCATTTCAGTACATTTTAACCATAAAAAGCCTACCAAACTGCTGTCATTATAATTGACCAATGTCCATACTCATCAGTTATGACCACTTTATTGACTCTGTACACATTATATGTCTGGTTGCTATAAAAATGGCCACAGTAAAGTATTCCAATTTGCTTTCCACAAATGCACACAAACCCAATAAAGACTGACTAATGACTTTTTAACTTTATCAGCTGAGCAGTCATTTTTATCCAAAGAAACCCCAAAACACAGCAATTATAGCTACATTGTTGAATGCATTCTTTTCAGATATCTGTGCCAAAAATCATAACGATAATAATGACCAAAGTAACATATTTGAAATTTGTTTCACACAAACATATAGTAGCCATGGTAAAGTATTCCAAGTTAACACAAACATACACACACACACACACACACACACACACACACACACACACACACACACACACACACACACACACACACACACTCTCTCGCTCTCTCTAGTCTGGCAAAGCCAGATTAAAGACTGATTAAAAAAGATGATAAAAGCTAAGATATTTTATTATTTATTTATTATTTTACATTTATTTTACATTTGTTGAACGGGCTAGTCTAACTGGATACATGTACATTTTCAATAGAGGCCCGGGGAGATAAGCTCCGTGAGAACAAAAACAAATCTCATATACAAACAAAAATCTCATAAACAACTATTCATATGTACAATGTACATTGTAGGTATAGTACAGAGATTATCAAAGAGGGCAGACATTTAAAACATAGTACAAAGAAATGCAGGTACAATACAAAAAATGCAGGTTAATACATAATATAAAAAAGAAGGCAGGTTATAATATAATTATGTAAGTAAAAAAAGTTGTCACAATCATAAGTTTCCAGAAGATGCAAGTAAGAGTATATAGTAGGACAAGGGTATGTTGTATTTAAGGAAAATAGGACTTGATTAATGAGAAGAAGAAGGTAGGCAGAAGCAAGATTCGAAGAGCTAGACACTTAGTCAGGCTTAGTACAGAGGCACAACCAGTGTATTCTGAGGAAGAGTTTTAGTTTACCTTTGAAAAGTGATATAGAGGGAAGTGAGCAAAGTTCACTGGGAAGTAGGTTCCAGGATTTTCCAACAGTATTAGAGAAGAGAGTCCCTAGCTTTGTTGTCTGATTTTGAAATATCTACAAGAAGTTTATGTGATTATCGTAAGGTCTTCAGATTGGTATAGGGGATGATGAGGGTAGATAGTACAGGAGTATTGGTAGGTTGGTAAAGGGTCTCATGGGTAATGGTCCGTTGGTGGAATTTAAGCTGATTTTGCAGTTCAAGCCATCCTAGCTGCTTTAGATTATAACAGTGGTGGGTTCTGAAAGGGTTTCCTGTAGCAAATCTGGCTATGTTATTGTAGGAATGTTCCATTTTATTGAGGTTGTTTTTAGATAGATTTGTATATATGGGTGAGGCATAGAGGAGAGTAGAGATTAGATGAGTGTGAGCAATAGTTATTCTAGCTGATGGAGAAAGGAAGGGTTTGAAACTTTAGAGAAAGAGCCTGGTTTTCTGTTAGCAGCTTTTAGAGTATTATTGATATGGGTGTCGAAGTTGAGGGTGTTGTCTATGGTGATACATAGTAGTTTGGTTGTAGGTTCTGGGGATACAAAAGTACCATTATTGGATGTTACAGTGAAATCTATTGTGGAGGACTTATGAGTAGGAGTAAAAAGGAGGAGTTTAATTTTTTGGGGGGTTAAGGAGGAGGCAGCGCTGTGTAAACCATTGTTCAACTGTGTTAAACACTTTTTGGGTAAGGGAGTGAAATTCAGATTTGGTTGTGGATGAGCATATAACAGTGGAGTCGTCTGCGTATTGGATGCATGTAGCTTGGGGATTGCTAGGTGAACGTCATTGATAAATATAGAGAAAAGTAAGGGTCCTAATATGGACCCTTGAGGGACACCAAGGTTAACAGGCAGGTGGGTAGATATATTATTGTGCCAAAGCACAGCCTGTTGTCTGTTATCTAAGCAGGACTTGAACCATTTTATAGCAAGTTCATCTAGTAACAGGGATTTAAGGATATTTAAAATTATCTGGTGATTTACCACATTGAATGCCTTGTACAGATCAATAAACAATGCAGCGGAAAGCATATTGTGGTTGCATTTTTTTGTTGATACAGTCAGTAAAGGAGAGGAGGGCAGTAGTAGTGCTGTGGGAAAGTCTGAAACCATGTTGACAGCTGGATAGTAAATTATTTTGGATTAGGTGGTCTAGCATTTGCCTGTGGATACATTTTTCCATGATCTTTGCCAAAGGAGAAAGTAGGGCTATGGGACTGTAGTTGGATAATTCAGTAGAGCTTCCGCCTTTATGTAGGGGGATAATATGGGAGACTTTCCAGATACTAGAGATGTGTCCTTTACTGACGGTTCTATTGATCAAGATGGAAATAGGATAGGCGATGGATTTGGCTGCTTTTTGTATATATTCAGTGTGTAGTTGGTCTGCTGAAGGAGAGGATGGTTTCAGTTTTTGGATAAGGGTAAGAATATATGTTGTTGGAACTGGTTGGAGGAGAAATGGGGGGGGGTGGGTAGAGTTAGAGTTAGATATAGGAAAGCCATGAGGGGATAACTGACTGGAAAGTGTTTGAATGGCTTCAGTGAAAAAGGTATTAAAGGCATTGGCAGTTTGCTTGGGATTTTCCAGGTCTGTGCCTTGTGGGTTTGGTGTGATAGATTGACCTGGGTGTAGAAGTTGGTTAATACTCACCCATAACATTTTGTGGTTTATTATGGTGAGTCTGCTGAAATTGTAGGTAGTAGTTTCTTTTGTCAGAGAGCATAGCTTTTTTAGTGTCATTTCTCAGCTTTCTGAAATTTTGTTGGTCTACTGGGTTTTTCGTCATTTGCCATTTATTCTAGTATTTATTTCTGAGATGGATTTTTTGCTTGGTTTCTTTTGAAAGCCATGGGGCAGATTTAGTTTTGATTCTGATAGGGCAGATTGGAGCATGGTGGTCAAGTATAGCTAGGAAGTTAGAATTAAAGTGTTTAACAGCTTCCTCCAATGGAAGGTGTTTTAAAGGAGACCAGTTACATGCTTTTAGTTAGCTTTGGAAGAGATCGGGGTAAAAGTTCTTCTTGGTTCTAATTGTCCTACAAATGGATGAAATGGGTAGATTGGTCTTATACCTGATGATGTAGGTGAGTGAATGGTCACTCACATCATCAGGGAGGGTTCCAGCTTCATAAGTCTGGAGAAGATTATTTATGAGAATCCAATCTAAGGTACTTTCTTTCTTATTAGGCTTGTTTATCCTGGTAGGGGAGGTAATGGTTTGAGAAAAAAACAAATAGGTCATTATGGGTGGTAGGATGACTACTGCTGCAACACTTCCAATCAATGTTAAAATCCCCTAGGATTATGGTTTCTTGGGGTACGTTTTGAGATAATCAGCAAAGGATATCTTCTATGGTGGCACTGTTATTGCCAGGAGGTAGATAGATACAGATAATATAAATGGATTTGACAGTGTTGATTTGAAGTTTGGAAATAAGAATTTCAGCGTTAGAGTCTTGAGGTGGTTTATAGTCGTAAGTAGTAATTTGTAGGACTGATTTAAATAAGATAGCAATCCCACCACCCTTCTTAGCTACACGGTCAAGTTGTAAGATATTATAGCTGGGTGGGATGACTTCATTGTCTTTAATAATAGGTTTTAACCAGGTTTCTGTTAAGCATAGAATGTCAAAGGAGTAGACTTCCAAGAGAGAATGGAGTAGTGCAACTTTGTTATTAATACTACGTACATTGAGGTGAGCTATTAAGAGTGAGTTTGGTGGTTTGGTAAGGGAATGAAAAGTAGAGGGATTGGGGTTGAGGAGTTGAGTGGTAGTAGTCATTGTTGAGCCTGGGTTTGGGTGAATGTCTCCATCTTTTAAAGAGAGGAGTTGTATTTGAAATCTAGGATTTGGGGATTTGCAGTATAGGTTTAGAGATTTCCTGGGATTGAGAGAGTTATATCTAATGTGGGCTATTCTATGATATTTAGGCAGTAGATAGCTGGGTGTAGATGTTATATTAACATGGTTAGTGAGAATAGGTAGAGAAGGAGAGGTGCTTAGCTTATTGGGGTATTGAAGGTGTGGATAAAATGGGTGTTCATAGGAGGTAAGCAGGTAGGCTAATGTTAAAGGAGGTAGAAGTATGAGTAACAGCTGTAAGTGGACTGAGATGGGTAGTTTGTTTATTTGGATGGGTTAGTTGTTAGGTGTTTGTTATAGGTATGGAAGTATAGTAAGTGTAGATAGGGAGAGGTGGAAGGCGTGGTAGGAGAGGTAGGGAGTGCTAGGTGAAAGGAGGGAATAGGTGATTGATGACAAATGTTAATGTTCTTAGTGATTGGTGGGAAGAGAAAGGGGTGCGGTTAAGTAGTATAAGAGTAGAACCCCTGGGGTGGGTGGGAATTGGGGGTAGGGTAGGGGAGCGGAGTGAGCCCGCAGGGCGAATGGAGCAGGTAGAGACAGGTAATGGAGCAGCTAGAGGAGAAACAATCAGTGATGCTGGTTACTGAAGGTAAGTTAGGTAAGTCTAAAGTGGGAAAGAGGAGAGATAAGTAAGGAGAATATAAGAAAACTGGAGGGTGTCTCCAGTTAAAATAAAGGGTAAAGTGTGAGGTTTAAGAGCAGGTCTAGGACATTAGAAATATAGAGTAATAAAAGAAGAATAACAGATGGATAAGCAGGAGAATAAAGGATGTGATAGGGGTGCCACCTACTGGACAGAGCTAGTATTGCAGGCAATTCAGTAAGGGGGTTAGCTTGTGTCAGACTAGGGAAGGGGGGAAAGTTAGTAAGAGGGGTTACTATGAGGTGGGGGAGGTGTTTTGGTTACAGGGTAGATAGGTGGGGGTAAAGGCTGCTGGCTGTCCAGGCTCGGAGCATGCTTTAGAACCCCTGAGGCAATAGTGGAAGGTAGTAGGCTTTACAGACAGGACATATATAACATACTTTAGTGCTTCCTTGAGAGAGGGTGCAGGGAATAGAGACTGAGAGATGAGACCATCGGTTTTTGGACTGGTCCTTTGTCACCAGGTAGGTAGGTTCTCAGAGATTAATTGCTGGAACAGCACAATGGAGAGCAGGGTACTTATGGGAGAGAGATGGACAATAGTGGTGGTGAGTAAGAAGTTAGCACAAAGTAAGGTAATTATGGCAATATAATAAAAGCATTACATGAAGAAAAGAAATAAAAACAGTTAGCATTTGAACATTCACTTATTTTTGCTAGAAGCTACCAGTATCACATGTATGCTAGCAGTTCTGTGAGATTATTAATTAGCAGGTCATTATCTGTAGGCTCAATAGGACAACAAACCACTCATTAGCTTTAAGATATAAACAGATATATAATGCATGTGAATAACTGGATAGCCATGTATCGGAAAAATGCATGGTGAAATAGCAGGCTATCAGAGTATAATCACCAGGTATGAGTTAGGGCTGGTAGCAGGCAGGCTCAGAATCTACACTAAGCATTGGTCCAAAGGAGGTAGCACCTTATATAATACAACATATAGTACACCATTAAACATATCTGTAAAAATATGCAGTAATTAACAGGGACAGCTACTCAGGCCTTTTACCCACTAATAGTTTGCTTATAGGAACATGAGGACTTTAAAGAGTAGATTGTGTTATAAAGATTTTAGTGGACCTCCTAATTCAGTTGTTTCTGCTAAACTAGGCACTTACAAGTGTATGAATTGTGTGTGTTGCTCTGAGATCATTGGTGAGAATAGTCATAGGTTTAAACATCCCGTTAGTGGTAAAATGTATAATTTTGATTTATTGGCCACTTGTACTACATCTAATGTGGTGTACTTGGCAACTTGTGCCAAGTGTCCCTCATTTTATGTAGGGAAAACAACTAGAAGGTTAAAGGAACGTATTACTGAACACAAATCAGAGATTAGAAGGGCCATTGATAGAAATGCTTTATATAAACATATAGCTAAATCTGGTACTGAGCATAGATTTTACTTTAGAGTTATAGATGTCATACAGTTAACTCTCAGAGGTGGAGATAGTAATAATTTACTTGAACTTAAGGAGTATGAGTGGATACTTAGGCTTGGTTCAGACCACCCCCCAGGTTTAAACAACATGGTTACCTTGAAACCTGTGCTTATTAAATTACAGCATACTAAACTACGATGTTAAATGTTTTGTATATTGGTTCAGACCACCCCCCAGGTTTAAATAATATGGTTACTTTGAAACCTGTGTTTATTAAATTACAGTATATTAAATTATGATTTTATATTTTTATTTTACATTTTAAAGCTTTCATTTTCTTATGATATTGCCTTATTATGTATTATGTGTTGTCACATGACGTCATGTGACTTTGACCTGTATTTAAACCAATTTGGTTTTAGAGTATATGTATTAGTATTGAGGAAGGGTTCTACCCGAAAGCTTTGCTATTTTCATATAAAGTGTTTTTTCTCAACGAGTTTTGTTGGTTTTTATACCCACTATTAGTTCCCATTAATGTAGTCTTAGCATTCCACAGTTACCATTCACTCACTAGGCTTGCATACCAGTCATAATGGTAAAAGTGTTATCATTAGTGATTAGCAACAGAGCCCTCACTGGATGCTACTAGTTACCACAGTATTTTCCAAATATCTAATCCATAAGACCCTTAACTGTTATAGTAAAATGTAGAAATAATTATCTTTTTAGCTGATAGCGTGAGGGCTATTAAAATAGGCTTTAACAATGGCTTCTAGACTTTGCAGGGCAAGGGAATGTTTAGAATAGCTCCCTGAGGGTAATGGAAGTAGATACAGTGATATAGAAGCACAAAACAGGGTATGTAGAACTGGTAGCAAATTAAAACATATCAAACTGAACTCAGTTCACTGTTTTGCATGTTGAGAACAGCAAGAGAAGCAAAGGAGCCCAGCTCGCTCAGAGTAGTTCCACGTGGGAGGCGTATTTCCAAATAGCTGTTAAAGGCTAAAACAAACAAGTGAGCTTCAGCTCAAATGTAGTAGCTCCACATGGGTGGCGTAATGTTTAATGGACGTAACAGGCATTAGAAGAAAGACTAGCTCCCAACTATCTAAATAGCTGTTACAGGCTAGAAAGTAGTCCCCAAAAGCAATGCAAACAACATCGCGATCAACAAGTGAGCATCAGCTCACACTTATTAGCTTACACGTGGTTGGTGTGATGTTAAATGGCCGTTACAGGCTTTTAAAAAATAAAAGTAAATCTAGCTCCCAACCTTCTAAATAGCCGCAGCACAAACAGCAGTTAGATCAACTAGTGAGCTTCAGCACACACATAGTAACTTCCACATGGGCAGCGTGATGCTAATGGCTGTAACAGTTTTATTTTTTTTTAAAGAAATAAAACTAGCTCCTAACTTTCAAAATAGCCATTACAGGTTAAAAACTAGTACCCTAGCAACACAAACAGCAGTCATTTAAGCTGCTGACTAAAACTAGCCCCCAACATTTAAAATAGCCATTACAGGCTAAAAGCTAGTACCCAAGCAAGACATACAGCAGCCGTATAAGCTGCCAAATAAACTAGCTCCCAACTTTCAAAATAGCCGTTACAGGCTAAAAACTTGTACCCAAGCAAGACATACAGCAGCCGTTTAAGCCGCCGAGTAAACTAGCTTCCAACTTACAACATAGCCGTTACAGGCTAAAAACTAGTACCCGAGTAAGACAAACAGCAGCTGTGTAAGCTGCCGAATAGACTAACTCCCAACTTTCAAAATAGCCGTTACAGGCTAAAAACTAGTACCCAAGCAGCACAAACAGCAGCTGTTTAAGCTGCCGTTCAGGCCTATGTCAAGTGTTCGTGCTTTGGTTTCAACGTAACAAGCATGAAAAACATTTAACTAACATGCAAAGGTAGCCCAAGCTGCAGCTGATTAAGCAGTCATTGCAGGCATAAATCAGGCACATGAATCTTAGTAATTCATGTAGAAGCTCCCCGAGGGTGGCATGATACTAAATAGCCGTTACTGGCTTAGTGAAACAAACAACCAACAAGTAATAAAGGCAGCAGCAGAGTAGGATATGGCTTTTAGGCACACAGTAAAATTAACAGCAGTTTGACTTTAAGCAAATAGTTCACAGTTAAACACTTCAACATAAGGCAGGACAAATACAATCAACCGAACACTACTTACCAGAGGAAAAGATGCTGGGACAGGAGCGGACAGCAGCCAGGGGCAATTCTAGGTAATTAAAGATGGTGCCACACAGGACTATGGGTATTTATGAGTTTCCATAGGATAAAGGGCAGAGAGGGGAGGGGAGAAGGTGTTCAACAGGTACAGTCAGGAGGGGGAGGAGACAGTCTACCTTAGAAGGCTATTGGTTGTCTTGAAGGTGATGCATAAGGTTCTGAAGGCTGCAGAAGTTAGAATGGCAAAGAAGTGAGTCAGGTAAGAACCTAGGGATAGGAAAATAAAAGTAGTGGAGATGTTAGTAGGGTCTAAGTTCTACAGTCAGAGACAGGTAATGGAGCAGCTAGAGGAGAAACAATCAGCGATGCTGGTTACTGAAGGTAAGTTAGGTAAGACTAAAGTGAGAAAAAGCAGAGATAAGTAAGGAGCCTATAAGAAAACAGGAGGGTGTAGCCAGTTAAAATAAAGGATAAAGTGTGAGATTTAAGAGCAGGTCTAGGACATTAGAAATGTAGAGTAATAAAAGAAGAATAACAGATGGATAAGCAGGAGAATAAAGGATGGGATAGGGGTGCCACCTACTGGACAGAGCAAGTGTTGCAGGCAGTTCTGTAAAGGGGTTAGCTTGTGTCAGACTATGGAAGTGGGAAAAGTTAGTAAGAGGGGTTACTAGGTGTTCTGGTAAAAGGGTAGATAGGAGGGGGGTAAAGACTGTTGGCTGTCCAGGCTCGGAGCGTGCTTTAGAACCCCTGAGGCAATAATGAATGGTAGTAGGATTTACAGGCAGGACATAGATAACATACTTTCTTGCTTCCTTGAGAGAGGGTGCAGGGAATAGAGGCTGAGAGATGAGACCACCTGTTTTTGGATGGGTCCTTTGTCACCAGGTAGGTAGGTTCTCAGAGATTAATTGCTGGAACAGCACAATGGAGAGCAGGTTATTTCTTGCTTCCTTGAGTGAGGGTGCAGGGAATAGAGGCTGAGAGATGAGACCACCGGTTTTTGGATGGGTCCTTTGTCACCAGGTAGGTAGGTTCTCAGAGATTAATTGCTGGAACAGCACAATGGAGAGCCGGGTATTTATTGCTTCCTTGAGAGAGGGTGCAGGGAATAGAGGCTGAGAGATGAGACCACAGGTTTGTGGATGGGTCCTTTGTCACCAGGTAGGTAGGTTCTTAGAGATTAATTGCTGGAACAGCACAATGGAGAGCAGGGTACAGAAGGAAAAGATGCTGGGATAGGAGCGGACAGCAGCCAGGGGCAATTCATCCCCACATTGCCCCATCTCCACCCCCACCAGCAGTTATAACCACTTTGTTGACTGCATACATTCCTTGTTGTTATGAAGAAATAAATTAGATGTACTTTATTCAGAGCTTTAGTTGAACTACATGATGTTCTATAACGATTGCTAGCATCATGCCATAAACCATGTATAGCATAGTTTTTATATAAGAATATTTATGATGAGAGCATAAGAAATATTAACCACCTGATAACGTGGTAAGTTATTATTCATAAGCTCTGCAAAGTAAAAACAATCTGAATAATTCCAGATTAAAAGACAACTATTACTGATGCAGATGTTGTTGTTGTTAAATTACTTTACATTTCAGCAGAAGTGTAGCTCATTCAGTTATTACCCTTGGCCGGTGCTATGAAACAGTTCCTCACCCCTCAGCTGAAGGGGAGTGAAGAGAAAAAAAAGCACTTCACTATAATAAGCCATAAGTGATTGGCTTATTACAGTTGGATCTATACACCCACCCAACTCACCCACAGCAAAAAGAAACAAAAAAAAAAAAAAAAAAAAAAACTGATGTTCCTTCTATTGGCACACCAACCAGGTGGCCATATGCATGACACCCCCCTCCCTCCAGACCTGGAAATTCAGGTTCTATGTCTGTGACCTGCCTCCAATCCTCCTTTAACATATTTTATTTAAAAAGTATTTTTTTAAACTGTAGCAAATAGTTGCTACAGTTTATACCTGACTGGATTGAGTGATTCAGCACTCATATTTTAGTTTAAAAAAGAATCTTTTTAAGTTGTAGCAAACTGAGTGCTACAAAAGTAGCAAAGAGTTACTGCAATTTATATCCTGCCTGCACACAGCATTACAGTACTCATGTTTTAGTTTTAAAAAAATATTTTTAAGCTGTAGCAAACTGTTTGCCTCAAATGTAGCCAACAGTCATTACAGTTTATACCCTGCCTGCACAGCGCACTGCAGCACTCAGGTTTTTGCTAAAAATTTTACTTTTAAACTGTTGCAAACTATTTGCTGCAATGTAGCAAGCAGTTGCTCTAGTTTAGACCACAAACTGAGTACTACAGTGCTCTGGTTTGATCACAAATATAGTATCAGCTTTTAAAATCCAGTATTACATTAAAGGGTGATCAGGATTGGCTGCTCTTATCCCACAACACTTTGTGCCTGGTGTTGTTGCCCTCTCATCCTGCTTTGGCTACACTACTGCATTTCAGTGTTTCATCTACAAATGGAGTCCTTGCTGCTCTTAAAGAAGAAATAGCCTATGTTACATTAAAAATAGGCATGCTGATGATATTGCTATGACAGTACCTCAACTAGATCAACTATGCAATAGGAATGGCTGACAAAAGTAATACAGGTTCATAGTTAGTTACTAAACGTACTATCAAGAAGACCATTAAGGAGCGTAGCCCAAATTTTCAACTGCTCCAAAGCATGCCTGGTTAAGTGCCTTGCTCAGGGTTACACAGCAGGTAAATGAATGTGGAAGGATTCAAACTATCCACCAGAGCCCGAGCCAGATCCAACAATTGGTGACCTGGTAGTTACCTATGGCCAGCTGGCTGAGTGGGCCTGCCACAAGAATTAATTTTTAATTAAATTTTTAACAACGTTCTTTAAGAATGTACTCTGCATCTGTGCATTGATGCGCATGCATCTAACCATTTCTGTTCCTACTGCTTCTGATTTTCCAAGCGCAATGTGCAGACATTCCTTCAGAGAGAGTGTGTGTGTGTGTGTGTGTGTGTGTGTGTGTGTGTGTGTGTGTGTGTGTGTGTGTGTGTGTGTGTAAAATGCACTAGCTGGGGATGGCAGGTTAGCTAATTAACTTGCTCAGGCTCAAACCCTGTACCTTGGTTAAAGAAGACAAGAGCTTAAATGCTCTAGACTGCTAAAGGGTTTCAGGACATTTTCAAGGAATTATGAGTTTTAGGGGAAGACAAGTTTGGTTCATGCTGTCTATTTTAAATGTCCAACTGTTTTTCTTTAGTAAATGTTCATCAGTGCTTGTGCTATCAAATGTAACAGGACTGGTGCTAGCATAGTAGGTAGTTACTTGCCTTTGGTGTAAAAGGCTGTGGGTTCTACTCTTACACCCTGTAGATGGATTGCTGATACTGCACTTTAAGGTAGAGAGTGCTGCTCTCCTGAATGTGTCCTCCATTTAAGAAAATGCTTAGTAACTATGAACCAGCCTTTCCTTGTTGCAATAGTACCAGCTTACAATTTTTTTAATGGAACATAGGCAAGTTATTCTTCAAGGGTATCAGGCATTCAATCTGCTGATAAAAACTAAGGTGTGAAGTTGTTTACCTGCAGCAACATTTTCATTAGTTACAGATCATTTTACTGTGGAATTATTCAGATGACTTTTACTTCTGCAGGGATTGTGCATATTTACTGATATTCTGTATAAAAACTGAAGCACACCACCACAGGCTACTAAAAATTATGCTCTTTAGAATAAAATAAAAACTTTAATTATTAAGACTTAAAATGAGATGTAAAGCAATAAAACAAAGCCCTTGTTGATTAGTATGTGATAAGCCCTTTCAGCTAAAAACCTTCCTCAGGAGAGTTTCTCTTTCTTGCATATTTACTGATACTGGTGGATTGTAATGACAGAAGTTTGAGAGTTCTTTTATGGTTGAAATGTTATGAAATAAGCAGTTTTGTCATTATTGGTTCAGACTTTTTTTATTGTTTACTGGAAAAATGTTCAAAATTACGAACTTAAAACACACTCTAACAAGTGGTGTTATATTATACAAAAAATACAATCAGGAAGGTGACTCAAAGAAAACATGTATGTATCTATGTATGGTCCTAAAATCTATAGAAGGGGCCTATGGTTTGAAAACAGACCAAAGGTAAACGTAATCTGTGACTGGCCACATGCATTTCTTTGAATGTGAGTTTCAATGCAATTTCAAGAGCGGAGAAGCTTACTGATTATGCAAAGTAATTTTTCAGTCTGATACTGTATTATTTTGTTTAGCAAATGGCTATCAATGTTTGTGTCATAAAATTTGAAATAAAAGATTTAAATTTAATCAAAAGATCTGTACTCATTGTAGGAGCAAAGAAGAAAATAATATGCACACTGACAAGTTTGAACAATGTTTATGGTACCTGGGAAAATAGACAAGTAATTGGACACTGGAATGGCTATGGGGTGGGGGAGCTATTGCCACAGAGAATGGCTACTGTGAGGGTGGGGGCAGTGATCCATTATCCTGCCTAAGGCCCCATTTGATCATGATCTCGCTCTACTATCCACCCTTGACAGTGGAAGCAGTTCATTAATGAGTGAGAGCTTTAGTCCTCTATACTAACACCAATTAGAGAAACAGTTTTTAAATAACTGCAGTAATTCATTTAACTAAATGCAGAGATGTATTAGAATCTGATCTTGTAGACAAGACTATCATAGTAATATGTGACAATGACTATATAATGGGTGCTGAAGATCAAACAGTTCTGATTATCACTCAAAATAATGCAGACTATATGAACTGATAAAAGTCAACCCCTTTACAGTTGCTAGAATCTGTAAAGAAGTTACTACCAAAAATATATTATCAAAATGT
This sequence comes from Protopterus annectens, assembly GCF_019279795.1. Taxonomy (NCBI): domain Eukaryota; kingdom Metazoa; phylum Chordata; order Ceratodontiformes; family Protopteridae; genus Protopterus; species Protopterus annectens. Next base: position 637,385,912 of record NC_056751.1, read on the forward strand.
GTTTTGTGTACACTGCACAATCCAGGTCTGTTAATGAATTAATTTATTCTTTGGTGCAATGAGTAGCAGCTTTTGTTCAACAGCCCCAAGTCATGTGAAAGTCACCTACATCTCATTTTTGACCTCCCTATGTCTCCCTGTCACCAAGAATAGTTGTCTCATCTGACATCTCTCAGAAAGGTCTGACCTAAGTAAATGTCTGATAATATATTCTTGCAGTATACATCGTCAAAGTGAATAGATCTTCTGGTCAGATGTGAACCTATTCAGGGTAATGAATCAGGCCTCCACAAGTTATGCCTTGGCAGCCTTACTTGACTGTCTGTCCCCAATTACCAAAATCACTGGGAGCAAACCAGGAGTACTGCCTGGTAAAAGTAACACAAAGACAAATGAAGCCTGAGAGACTTAAACCCAGTAATACTGGAAGCAACTTTTTCAGCTCATAGCCTCACTCACAAAGTGCTGTAGCCCTCACACTGTGTATTTAATGCCTGTTTGCCTCCAAAAAAACATAAGCTAAATTAAAATGTGTTAATAGTTAAAATATTAACTTTAAACTCATAGACTTCACCCTGTCCATTTTATTCACAGGTAAATAATAAACACACTGTCACCATTTAACAAGACAAGGATTGCTCACAAATAACCTAACTCATATGATGGTGGTCCTGTTTACTAAACAATCAGTTTCCTTGCTTTACACTATAGCTAGTCATGCTTGTAGATAGTTACTGTGTTTGTAGTCCAGGGAACCAGTGAGGAGCCTCACCCAAATTTCCAGTTATACCAAAGCCTGGTTAAGCGACTTCCTCAAAGTCACACAACTGTCAAATAAGGCAGGAGGGAATCCAACCCTGTATCACAGGAACTACAACCTTAACTCTATGCACCAACTGAGAGATGAAAACAAAGGAGGAGATGGATTCAAACCCCACACCCTTGGCAGAGCGGCTATAGGCCAATATAACTGCAACTGTACAGGGATAGTCTATATAGCTCTTTGTGAGTCTTGTGATAGCTATTATGTAGGAAAAACTAAAAGGAAATTGTCAAAAAGAGTGGATGAAAAAGAGTATAAGAATGTAACTGCTATTAAAAAATATGACCCTGTTACTGCTTTAGCTAAACATTCTTAAGAATGTGAGAGTTTTAGAAAGTTCAGCGTTTTTGTATTGGATAATGTAGTAATGGATATTTTTAGAGGTGACTGTAATAACGTTTTGGAGTGCAAGGAACCTGAATGGCAAGTAAGGTTAAAGTCAGACAAAAATCTGGGGCTGAATGAGCATGCAAATATTAAATGTGTTTACAAGCTCAAAAATTAATTATAAAATAAATACACTTAGCTTAGTGACAGTTTCATAATGTTTGTTTCATGATTTTAAATGATTGCTTGATATGTTCATTTAAATCTTAATTAAATTAACTGGAAAATTAATTGTTGGTCTGTTGAAAGTGCTCTCTTGCTCTATTGCTGTTCTCCACACAGTTGGCACAAAACTTGTATGGAGGCTGTTACTGAACAGTGTTGTTAGGAGTGTGGCTAAATAGTTCTTCACACTATTTAAGATGCATCCAGGAATATTGTCAAGAGCTACTGAAACAGTATTTTTAGCTTTTGATAACTTTAGGAGCTAGTCCTGTGATAGCCAGTGGCATGCCAGTTTCAGGTATATCATAAAGGACAGATGGAGGAGTGAGAAGGATAACATTACAGCTAAAGTTATCAGCCAGTAGGTTCACTATTTCTTCAGCCTCAGTGCAGGTAACATCATTGACAATCAGCTCAGTGAATTGCTGCTTTGTGCATTTCAAATTATGAACGTAACTAAAAAGGTCTTGTGACTGCCTTTGGCTTGGGTAGCTATTTTAACATGGAACTTGACTTTGGTGAATTTCATTAAGCTCCTGAATTTTTTTTTATTTTAGTGACAAGGGCTATAGCATTCTAGGCATGTCTCTTCTTACTTTTGGTCAAAATTCTTCTCCTTTTTTATGAAATTGTAGATGTTATGGTTCTGGGTTTGCTTCTGGGGTTTGCCCTGCACTTGTACCTGTGGGGAATAACTGTATCTATGCAACTGTTTACGTGCTGGTATAGTGTGGTGGTTTACATTTCTTTGATGTCAGTGGAGATAACTGTGTTTGGTGGGGATTTGAATCTTTCCATTGTATCACTTAGGAGTAGGTAGTCTGTCTGAAAGAAATTTCTAAAGGTATCTTGAGTGGAATGGATCTTTGGTTTCTTTATGTCCTGTGCTGCCTACATCTGCTACAGGTCTCTGGAGCTTGCATGTTCTTCCCCCTTTCTCTTGTTATTCATTTGCTGTGTTATGTTAACTTAGTTGATGTTGTTACAGAATGGTTTTTATTTGTCTGTTTATAAGCACAGCTCAGGAAGCCTCTATCTATTTATTTAGAAGTTAATTTGAAAGACATGCTAAAACGAATGCCTAATTTTATTAAAGATAATGGGGATTTTTTAATGCAGTTGTACAACTGGTATAAAGAGAACATGGAGAGGTCTATGTATTTAATGGTAGATTTGGATATGAATTCCTTGTTTATACTGATACCCATTACTTATGTAATGAAAACAATAAGAAGATGTTTGAGTTTTGAAACTAACAAAGATAATATATATAATAATGTTTGTTGTTTATTGGATATTGTTTTATCAAATGACATATTTACTTTACAGGGCGGATTATTTACAGAAATGGGGATAGTTATGGGAACTCCAGAAGGAAATACATATACCAGTCTTGTTATCGACAAGTAAGAATAATAATTTATCTTGAACGTTAATAACTGTCACTACTCTAATATTCTGTTTCATAAGAGGTTTGCTGGTGATATTTTTATGTTGGGGGGGTGAGCAAAATCTATGTAATTTAGTAGAATACATGATTTGTTGTGTTGCTTTTTTACATTTCAAGGTTATAGCTTCAGATTGAATGACACAGTTTTTGGACATCAAAATAGTACAGGATAGTGATGGGAGGTTAGGCATATCTATATTTAAAAAGGAAGTTAAGAATACTTATCTGCATTTATGGAGTATGCACCCAAACTTTACCTTTTAAAATATTCTAAAGGACAAATGTTATATGTAAATTGATTGAATTCACAGAATGAAGTGTTTGAACTGTAGGTAGATGATATGGTTAATGATTTTTGGATAGAGGTTATTATTCTCTAGAAGTAGATAATGTGAAACAAATGATAGTGAATAACAGTAATAATGGGGATGGACCATCATTTTCAGAAAATACTCTGATGCAGCACAATTCAGCTGGATGGATAAGTCTAACACAAGGCATGTTTCAACATATAATACATTGTCAAGACACATGTGCAAGATATAATAAAAGAAACACTGGCATGATCTTTCCATCATTCAAGGAACAGAGAATATTATTCCAGAACGATATTATTAAATTATAAGAAACATATGTCTATGAAACAGCTGTTTTGTTTTAAAGAGCAAATGCATATATTTAATATAAGATTTAGTCAAAAAATGGGAACTCAACCCTGTTATGAATGAGTGTAGTCTTTGTAAGTATATTTATTAGGAGACAAGCTTTACATATTAACTTCTGAACAGAGAATTCACTATCTCTGTCTTTGCAGATTACAACAGTGAGCATGTACACATACAGTGCTCTGTGTGGAGCTTGCACAGCATTCTATATAGGGAAGACTAATAGAAAATTAAAGGAAATAACTTGTGAACATTTATCTAACGTAAGAAGGAAGGATGAATTGAAAGCATTGCGTAACCATATTATTAAAGAGAGAGAAAGAGAGAGATGCAGACTTTTAGCTTTGCTGTGTTGCAAGATATTAAACAAAATTTAAGAGCTGCTGATATAATAACATCTACTGAGAATGCAGAATATAAATGGATTTCTACCTTTAGTGCAGATAAATACCACAGTTTAAATTATGCTGTATCTTTAAAACCCGTTTTAAAGCAAAGAGACATGAAATGATCATGTTGGTTGTATGTGACATATGATCTCTTAATTTGCTTATATGTAGCATTTTATAATGGCTGTATATGTATTTGAAGCCTAAGGAAGTAATTTTATGTGAAAGAACTTCTGCATTCATTTATTTTTGGTGTTTGGTCATCAAAAAATCGTTTAACCGGAGTCACCTGAAGCCGGATTTCTTGTGTGTGTGTGTGTGTGTGTGTGTGTGTGTGTGTGTGTGTGTGTGTGTGTGTGTGTGTGTGTTAGATTTTTTTGGTTGTTTTCAGGCTCTCTTTACCCACTTAAGCTACCATTTGTTCATTTGCATTTTATTCAAAGAATGTAGCAAATATTCTCCTATGCCACAAGTATGTCTATCTTGTAGATTAAATTCTGTCACCTTATTTTCATTGTTTGTATCCTTTGTGGTATCTATATGCTTAGCATGGCATGTAGATTTAGAAATGCTGGAACTGTCAGCGTGGGAAAGGTCATCGGGTTGATCTAAGCAACAGTCCTCTCAATTACTGAAAATGCTAACAGAAGATATTGTCAATGTGAGTCATGTTAGATTTGTTAATAAACTTATTTTAAAAAAATGTTCTGAATACCATTTACATAGGCATGAAAAATCCAAAACCACTAACAATTGGATACAATGGCCAGTGACATGGTCTAGAAAACTGATCCATGATTTGTTCAATAGTTAGACAGCTGTGAAACAAACCAGTGAGCAGAACTGAGAAATGTGATCAGCCAAGATGGAGTAGCTAACACCATTTACTTCTGCTGAGTACACTGTAGCCTACTGCACAGAGAACACATTCATGTTTGCACTTTGCACCTTTCCCCTGCAATCTAGCAACAGCATTAATATTGGTGATGCAAGGACCTTCAGTACTGTTATCACACACACACACTGCTGCCTTTCTCTTCTTTTTAAGATGTTTAAAAAACGTTTCAGCTCAACCTTCTATTTTAGTACATAATTAATTTTTCCTTCTAAATTCTTACAGCAGAACTTCCCACTTGAATTACATCTGGGCCAATAAACTCATATAGCCCATCTTTTGTTTTAACAAAAATGATACATATGGAAAAAGAAATAATTACAAACTAGGTAACACAATTATTTCAATAAAAGGTAATGAAATTCTCTAATATGGCTTACAAGAAAAGTGACCCTATTCAGCAGTAACAACCTCATCTTTAATGTGCTGATCTAGTCTGTTATTGCTTATATTTCTGTCTTTTTTTTTGGGGGGGGGTGTTTTGTATTTCACCTGGGCTTAGCCTGAAATTGGTCAATATTGATTAATACACTACCACGATAAACAAATATTAATAAAACAAACTATGAATAAATTTAACAGCATGAAACCTGACATACTAATTTAAAATATTAATTGCAATTCAAATGGCCAAATCACAAAAATTACTTAAAATGTAGACCCAGTTGTGATAAAAAATAAATAAATAAACTGTTGCCAGTATATATTTACCAAACGTTTCTAAGTGTATATTGGATCTCATTTAATTCTAAACAGCATGTGTAATCACTCTAAGGAGGTCACTTTGCTGCATTATAACTCAATGATTTAATACTGTTTTGAATACTTCTCTGTTGTAAACTTCAAACAGGCCTCCCAACAGAACTTTAAAAGATGCCGTCACTCTTTACTAGAAACATAGAGTAGGAATTTTTTTTAAAATGTTTATTCCGACAGTAGCTGTCTGCTATCATCTGTGTCTCAGAACCCCCCTTGATTTAAGCAGCCTTCTCTGTTACCTGTCTGAGTTATTGCTTAGCTCTGGGAAAGGCAGGAAAATCCTTAGACCAAGCAGTTGGAGGAAGATTGTGGAGAGGCGATCAGGCACTCCTGATACAGCACCCAGTTCTCAATAAGCATGACACTGGCACATGTCTGGGGACTGGTATCATTAGTCTCCATCAATTACTGCTGGTCATTCGGCTGTAAACTGCCACTCTGCCAGGAGAAGAGAGTTGGCAAAAAATGCAGCTCCTCCCTTCACTCTCCCAGTCAACTTCTCAAGGATCAGGTGTACTAACTGAACCAAAGTTGATTTGGTCACAATCAGGCCTCTATCACTCTATGCTACAAAGCCAGCTAGGGGTATGAAAACCTAATTAATCAGAAAGACTTCAGGGTCTGTCATTATATTATGTTTACTATAAGTTGCTTAGAAGTGATCTCTGTGCAATCTATAAGACAATGCCTCAGGCTGAACTATGTAAACAGTTATGCTTGGAATGTACTGCTGGAGGAACTGAAAACTAACAAGAACATCAGTAAAAGAAAAAAGTGACCAGTAACTTATGCAGACCTGTCAAGATTATAGAATATGCCTCCTCTTAGACTCAGAATAAATCATTAACTTCCTTCAAAAATAGACTTGCTAGATAAGGGATAAACAATATCAACATTAGGAAACATCATTAAACATGTTTCTCCATGTTTTTTACCGTGTCTATTATATTCTTGGGATTAAAAGCTGGTTAACAAGAGAAGAAAGATAGTAGGTCATAAGACTGGCAATCATACCTATGAATCTCTAAACAAAGGTTTTGAGATATGAGATGCAAACTGCAAAGATATGAGCAGGAAGTCCACCTCCCACTGTTATAACCACAAACTGAGGTCCATACTGCTATCTCTTAAAATGGAATCTGTGATGGTGTGATGATATTCAAAGAAGTACTGTGAGTCACTGCTGCATGATTCTTTCTGCCTACAGTCACCCAAAAACATTGCCTGTATAGCACTGTTAAACTTACCATTGATATGTTAAAAGGAAATAAAAATGATATGAGTTAAAAAAATTTGCATCAAAATGATGCAGAGATCCTTAGAAAATCATCTGTACTTATTTCTGCTTATTAGATATCTATATGCCTGTTCTAGTATGTACTATTATGCAAGCCATAAATTTACGCAGCTTTAAAACAGGAATGGTCTGCATATTTAAGATTATATAGAGTTTAATTCCTCTATCATTTTTTTGAAAAGGGATTAGTAATTTCAGAAATGCTTACTTTTTTCACTTTGTAGTAGTTGATGTGTCATTCGCTATATCTTTATGTGCTCTGTATATTCTATTGCGAAGTAACTGATAGTCTGTTTGAAAATAATGCATTTACCACATCATTTCCATTGCATTCTCAGTTTTATTGGACTCATTCTGCAAAAATTTAACTATATCCTCTAGTATCTTTGCACAAATTAAATTCACAACAATGTATCTGGGTAACACATATTGCTTCTTTCACCTGGGGTGAAATTACATTTATATGTAAACCAAACCAACACCAACGACTAAAGGTCTAACTGTGCCAGATAAAAGTATAAAGAAAACAGCAATGCACAGTACAACCACCACGGCAAGCAGCATAAAAATTCAAGGAGACTAAATAAGGCTGTATTTAATAAAAATCAGGATAACCGCTTTTACATAAAAATGCTTCATCAGACCCTCAGTATACACAAACCAACAGGTACATTTAAAAAGCACATTCAAAAAGAAATTACCTCATCAAACAACTAGGCCAGTTAATGATGTAATGGCCTTGATTTCAATGCTGACTTTAAAGGAACATTGTAAGTTAAGCCTGGTGTTCTATGGTGGGGACATATTTAATAAAACAGAATGTGGGGAGATGAGGTGGATTGCCACATTACAGGTTCATAGAACACCAGGCTTAAGATAATTGGCCCAGCTGTTTGATAGGGTAATTCTTTGAATTGTATTTTTTTAAATTTTTTGTTTAATGTGTGCATCTTTTGTGGATATGAGATGTGATGAAATTTAGAGCGAATTGATATACATTAAATATTTAAATACAGCCTCTCTTTGAATTTTTATTTTATGCTGCTTGGTGGTTATACTGTGCTTTGCTGTTTTCAAATTACATTTATATTTTTAATAACAGGAAAGTCTGCAATGTAGACCAAAGTCAATATTACTTACTGTAAGAAGAAACTATAATTACAAAAACTGGTGAATGCCCTTTTTTTTTTTTGCACTGCCATATAATAATGATTTATGTTCTTGTTTTTTGGTGCATAAATCCTTCTAATCAAATAGCCCTGTTTTATATGAAACCAGGGAACATGGATGCTACATCACACAATTGGAAAAACTGAGTGCAACAGTGATAATACGTAGAAACTTGAAATAGAATATAATAATTCTTTGTCATACATAAGAAGTAAAACTGTTATTTTCTCACTAACATTTGAAAAAACACGTTAGTCTTAATTTTAATATTACATACCTTCACGGTAATGGTTGCATGCTAACTAAGGACAATACATAAAATGTTCTGTAGACTACAAATTGTACTGTATTTGTTCTGCCCAGTCAGATATGCAGGGGACCTACATACGTTTTATAAACATTTTCACCAATTCACCATCCTTGAATTCCACAACACATCATTGTATCTTTCTAAGAATCTTTCTATTCTTTGGGTAGTATCTTTTCTTTCCCCCCAACACATGATCTGAAGTGACCCTAGCATATGTTCTACCCTCATGGTATTACTGTTTCATCTCAGACTGTGTGTGTGTGTGTGTGTGTGTGTGTGTGTGTGTGTGTGTGTGTGTGTGTGTGTGTGTGTGTGTGTGTGTGTGTGTGCATGTCTCTACATGTGCACGTGTGTGTGCCCTTATGTGTATGTGTGTGTATGTGCGTGTCTGTGTGTGTGTGTGTGTGTGTGTGTGTGTGTGTGTGTGTGTGTGTGCGCACGCACATGTGTATCTGTCACTTCTGATGTCCTATAAAACTTCTCCTCATGTTCTATTCTCTGAGCATTCTGTAACAAAGTGACATATTCAGCAGAAATTTATAAGAATTTAACTTTTCTAGTGTATTATATTAGTTTTGTTGGAAAGATCTGACTTGTGGATAGTTTGGGCAAGTGCTTATCCACATTCTACCCATCATCAACTCCCTTCATTGAGGTACCAGACTCTGAATGTCTTTGTCTCACATTTGGACATGTACAGCTATAAAAACTGTAACTATATATTTTAATGTGACAAAGTGTGAAAAAGGTAATCCAGAGTTTTTGAAAAGTTTTAGGAGTCATTCTCTATGATTTATGTTCTGTTCAGTATATCAGGAGTAGGTGAAAAGTAATCCCTGTGAAGCCGGATCTGGTTGTTCAGCACATAGAATTAGGGCTGGGAGCCATAAACAAACTTAATCTGGCTACTATGAGACTCTAGGCAAATCATTAAAACAGATATTGCTCCTAAGGGATAAATGGATTTCTTTGATGCTGCTTTACTCAGAATTGAAATTGTCTATTTTGTTAACAGAGCACATTTTAGTTACATTTCAGCTAATTTGCTGAAGGATTCCAGATGCTTGGGGTTTAAAGAGTCGTTCATTCACAAGAGAAGATAGGGCCACCAAAGGGCTACATCTGTTGCGTGCATGAGTGATGTCCCCTCATGGTGCTCATTCCATGCCCACCTTTTGGACATTTTTTGAAACACATACATAAAAGGATAACATCATATCAAAAATGTATACTTCATATCTTTTAGTATGCCTGTTATCTTCTTAGGTGAAAGTTTTTAGGGATTAAGAGCTGATTAGAAGGGGGGACTGTTAAAGTTTGTTTCTGGAAGTCATATGTTGTGGATTTCTGAAAATGTTTTAATAAATTTCAGTTGTTTATAAATAAGTGTCATAATTCATGGACTCTCCTGACAAAAATATGTAATGAATATAAATGCTAGCTAAATTAATACCCTTCACTGGTGGCAGAATGGCACAGTAAGTAGTATTGTCACCTCAGAACAAGAGCTGGTCTGCTCTGGTTCTTGGCTGTAATGCTTTCTGTGCAGATTTCTGCATATCCTGTGGTACTCATCTGTCTTCCCACATACTATTGACATGAAGTAGGTGGACTGGCAACTCTAAATTGTCTAGAAATTCACATGTGATGTGTGTGTGATGCAAAAGAAAGGCCTTGCATTCCACCTTTATTCCTTGCTTGCTTATTAAACTCTGTAGGTGATAACGGCTTATCACATGGATGGTATAAAAGGCAGATATAACTCGACAACAATGGCTGGATGTGGATCACCAACACTAGGCAATAGGAAGGTGTGATATACCCCATGTGGAATCCGTCAGATCTAGCGATTTGTAAAGCTGCCACCTCTAAGAAACACTTTTATTTTCTTTAGATTATATTGAGTTTGTTTATAGTAGTTGTTAAATATCCAAGATTTTAGACAGCTGCTGATTCAGCTTCAGAACCATACAATGTGCCTTTCATATTATTTTTTGATTAGGTGTTACTCAGCTTGTGGGCTTGTGCTCTGGCATTTTCTTTTGAAGAACTTGCTTCAGTTTCACTTACCTACAGTAAATTTAATAATTCTCTCTCTGAACATCCCTCACCCCAGATTTCTTTTTTGTTGTTGCCACTGCTTTTTACTTTGCTGTCAGGCATCTAATCCAGGGTAAATCAATACCTCTAGATCCTGTTCCTGTTCTGTTAACATATTTTCCATTTATCCCAGCTGATACTTCACACTAAAGTTAATGTTACTGAAATGCAGCCATTTACATGTTTTTTGCATTGATACTCATTTGACACAGTTCTGTACACTTTGTCAGCCTTTCCAGATCCCTCATTAGATTCCGTTCCCCATCTTCCACTGCTGTACCAATTTCTGTGTCATCAGGAAAGAGTTTCATCCGGTTCTCTTTTCCTTCAGATATGTCTGGGACTAGTACCCTGAAAAGTATTGTACCAAGAACAAACCCACAAAGTGCACCCTAGTCTCTTTCCTAATTACTAACACTGTCCCTTCCACCACAACCGTCCAAGTCCAACCATTCAACCATGCAGCTACCCTGTTCTTCAGTCTTGGTCCTAACGCTAACTCTTCCAATTTTAGTACCTGCCTTTAGTACCTGCCTTCTCCATGGAAATATGTTTCTACTGGTACTACCCTACCAATGTCACCTGTAACCCAGTCTAAAACCGGATCTCATTTAACATACAGATCCTTTTCACCATATAACCAGGTTGACTGCTGTCTTAGTGATTTCTGTCTTGTAGGAAAACATCTAGTCTTTCCCTCAAGATTCTCTGTATATCTTTATCTGCTATTATTGTTAAGCTTACAGGCATGTAGCTGCCCAGATTATTTCTGCTCCCCCCCTTTTCAATGGTACCACATGTGTTATCTTCCAGTCATGTAGCACTTCTGCATGAGCCACTGAATTGTTGAAGATCTTCAGCAGGAGACTTGCAAATGCAGCTACCTGAATTCTTAGGACTCTGGGAGATGTCCCATCTGGTCCTTGAGTTTTATCCTAAATAAGCACAAGCCAGTAACCTCGGAGCCTCCCCCTCTCTAGCCTGCTGTTTGTATATACCCTGCATCCCTCTCAGCACAGCACCCTTTTCTTGCTTTCCTTTGTGAAGACAGAAAGAATGTACTAATTATCACCTCGGATTTTTTTCAGATTTCTGTGATCTCCCTAACATATTTGCACACTCTGGTCAGTTCTATCTCTCCTTGCCTTCCTTCATTCTGCTATTGGTGCTCCTCTTTATCCCTTTTATTCTTTTAACTGTGCCCATGGATGTCTTTATCATTCTTTGTTACTGTGTCTCCACCTCTCCACCTCTGTTTTCTTCCTCTTGTAATTTATGTTTTGCAAACACATAGCCATTCTTATCTTTTCACCTCTTTATCTTTTCCTGCCTGACCCAATCTCATAGCTTGTTTACTCCCTTCATTTGCTTCCAGTTCATATTTGACTATCTCCCCTACCACAACATAATCTACTCTCCTAAAGGAGCATATCTTTGTCTTTTGGTAAAGACAAGCATCTTGCACTTTGTTCAAACTAACATTTTATTTAGACATATTTTGTTTCCATGTGCCCATCCTGCCTTGAAAACAACTGAAGTTTTCATGCCTTGACATGGAAGCAGATAAAAGAACTCTATTTCATAATCAATGATCAATCGGTAATTTGACTGTACTTTTGAATTCCAGTATGGCTTAGTGCACATGAGGATAACAGTCCCTTCCATTTCTTCCCATTCCCCTCCCACTGCTGTGACACTTTCTTTGTTCGAACTCAACCACTGTGCTCATGTGAGGTGAAGCAGCCATGCAGAGAGAGTGGAGATGCCCTGCCTCAAATAAACATATAATCAAGTTCAAGAGTGAATAGCAGCCCATGTAAGCTACACAATGCCTGAGTCCATGGTTCTAAGACAGCAGTCTTCAAGTCCCTGGGATTTAGGTGTATGTAGTAGACTCTGTTGAAATTCCTATTACTCTGACACTGCCTTAAATTCCATACTTACATACGCTAGGTCATTATCAGATATTATCACATCAGGCATCCCATGTGTTAAAATGTGGTTTTTAGTGCACTGTTCACACCTCTGCTTAAAGTATCTGCTCATTTCCTGGCCTCATGAAGCTCTAAATAGTAAACTGTATTGACTAAATGCATAGAGTCTTGATCACTGTATCTTGGAGAACAGTAGCATGCATAGGAATACGAAAATGTATAAGTCAGTGTATTCTCCTACAACTGCAATTACATTTTTGCTATTCTGAGGGTTCCACTTACACCTTCAGAATGTCAGTCACCATCATCTTTTTCCCACAGCTTCAGCTTACTTTGTAGTGCATGGTGCAAAGTGATTACAGTCCAAAATTTAGAAAAAGCAAATCAGTTAAGCAATAAAGTAGAGTGAACTCAACCTTAAAAACTGTTAAGCTCCCCTTGCTAAAGTTGGTAAGGTCAGGTCTAGCATCAAATCTACCAGTGCTGACCAGGAAATGACAGCAGCAGTACTGCTGTCTGAAGAGATAATGTGCCCCTTCCTCTTACAAACTTATAGCTGGAATTACAGGATATGTTCACTGGGACTGTTTTTTTTCTCTCTAAAAGGTATAAACTCTGAAACTTAAATGCATGTCACTATTCAGTGACTTCAGTCTTCCGTGATTTGTCAGTCATGGACTTTATGAGGAACAGATCAAACAAATGAGACAACAATCTGGACATTGTGCCCAAATCTGGACCACTGAGAGCCATGAAAGGTGAGTGTAAATGCAATGTAAGGCATCGCACTGCCTTTTTGACAGCACCCCATAAGTGATTTATGGCTTTGAAAGGCATCACAACACTTTTTTCTGTAACTAGAAGTACATGGAGCAGATAAAATTCCATTCAGTAAATGAAGATTTATGCTCATGTCACTGATCACAACCTACAATTATATGCGCTTGACAGGGATGCCAAGTTTCACCTCTCAAAATCCAGACCACAGGTTACAATGAGCAACCTGAGCATAATCCTCTATATTAACGATAGGAGACTTATGTTTATTATGATTACATACACAGCTTGCACGGGAATAATCAACATATTTTGCCTGCTTCTCAGGGAGCATGTGCCTCATTTTTTGTTTTGTGCTCACAAGCTCGCACGTACCACTGCACACTTCAAAGTCATCTCTGACCTCTTTTATACAATTAGTCTGCACATGTCAATCAATAGTGTTAAATCAGATTCTGTCAATAATGTGCCTCATGTGATTATTTCAGAACACAGTTCTGTATCCTACTAATGAATCATTTAACTCACCAAATTCACAACTTTCAGCTTGATTTTTTTTTAACTTACTAACATATACATTAATAGATCAGCTGAGACACTGTGCCTTCATGAAGAGCAAGGGACAGATATATGGCAGGTTTTCAGTGAAACTTTTGCTCTATCACAGCAATGGTCTCCTGCCCTTAAAACTATTATAAACGTTTAGGATTTCTTCCCTTGTAGCTTACAAATATGTAGAAAAATGTAGAACTCTGTACGTTTCCAAGAGTATTGGATATTCTGCTTGCTGTCATGAATAAATCAACATGTTGGATCAAGTTTTTAGCTCACACTTCAGCATGAAATTCATTATTAGTTCTGAGACTGTGTTATACTTACAGTATGTCACAAGATAATCTGTCTCCATGGCATCTCCAAAATTCTCCCATGTTATAGCTTCCACTGTAGCAACAATAGTCATGCAGCCTTATTGGATTTGCTGGTACTGCTCATCTGAATTATGAGAACCCCTCTTAATCAATACACAGAACACTACTTTCTCTAGTTTGACAGCTTCTATTACCATTAGTGTCCATCAATACATTCTAGTGTTACCACCTTGGCAGGTACAGACTGAATGCCCCAGCTTCTTACTGCTGTTTTAGTGCCTGAAACTTTGAACATGGTCTTTTCAGATTTCATGTCCTCAGCTCACCCTGACTACAATCAAAATCTTTTTCTGGAATGAAATTTGAACTTATTATCTACACTCATTTTTCATTTGGGTCTCCCATTCCTAAATAGGCAATGCCCTGCCCAGCAAATTCAACTTGCCAACACGAATAATCAATTGACAGATATAGCCTCTCCCTTCAGATGCATTTCCCGAAATCTGTGCCTCAGGTTTGATGACCTGATCACAAAGTTAGTCATTAACCATTGGACTGCTCTGGTAGCAAGTAAACATTAAAGCCTCCTCATATTCAAGCATAGTGTTTGCTACCAGCAATCAATCACTTGCACAGAAGTACAAAAATTACTCAACACATGAATGCATATCTTAGAGACATTCCTGTTAGTCACACCCCTACAGGTATCACATTCATTCCTTATTTGAGCCATGGCATTACCCTTTTTTAATTTCTTCAAATATTTTGGGTTTCTAATACCATGACTGGAATGGACCCCATTCCTAATTCAAAGTAAGATTAAAGTTCATGAAATTAATATTGTTTCAGTCTTTGATGTTAGCCAGAAGTGCTCTTTGTGGCAACCATAATGTGTACAGTAATGGTTCCTTCTACAATTCATATGGAGTTATATGTATTGGTAACATATCTAAATACAATTGTAGATTGTTTTTTATAAGACCTGTTGTTCCTACTACTATTGGAACTGTCTGGGTATCTTTCTTCCACATTGCTCTCATTTCTGCCTGTAAATCCTGATATTTTATGACTTTGTGTCTCTCTTTACACAAGACACTGTAGTCACCGGGTGTAGCAATTTCAGTGACCAATTCTACTTTTGCCTTCTTTTCATGGACCACTATATATGGTTTTCTCGCACATATCTTTTGAACTGTTGGTAATGGGTGATCCCATGTGATGTAGACTTCATCATTTTCTATTTATTTGAGTATGAGTATATATATAAAGCTGAATTTTACATTAAGTTTGTTAAATATTATGCCCGCTTTATAGATGATCTTATTTTTCTATGTGAGGGGGGAGAAAATGAAATAGGCAGCTTTGTGGACTCTTTACAAATGAACAGATCTGGACTTAAATTTGATGTTTTACAGAAGGGTAAACAAGTTTCTTTTTTAGATGTAGAGCTTGATATTTCCAATTTTTGGGGTCTACATACTCGGGTACACAGAAAGTTTTCTGGGGATATTTATTATCTAAAAGCCACTAGTTGTCACCCCCCGCCCACACACACACACACACACACACACACACACACACACACACAATAGATGCTTTGCCTTTTGGTGAGTTAATTTGAATACATAGATTGTGTAATGTTGATTCTGAGTTAAGAGAGGAAATCTCAAAAATTTGTAAAATGTTTTATTGTAGAGGTTATAGTAGTCAAGTTATCTCTAAAGTGGTTTCTAAAGTTAAGGATAGATGCAATGGAACATTAGTTAAGCCATTTAAATATGGCAGTAATTCAATGAATGTTAATATGGATATATATTTTACTACTACCTATAGTCATTTTAGTGATACTTTGATTAATTTAGTAAAATATTATTGGTATTTTCTTCACTCTAAAAAATAAGTACATCCTTGGCTCCCTATGCAACTTAAAATATCTTAATAATAATAATAAGAAGTTTGAAAAATATGTTAGTTAGAGGAAAGTTTGTTATGCCGCAAGTAGCCCTACATCCTAGTATTTCATATACAGGAACACAAACGTGTGACAGGTGTACGGCTTGTAAATATGTTGTAAATAATTTTGAATATATTTATGGAAGAAAGTTCCGGGTTAAAGGTAGTTTTAAATGTAATACGCAAGGCATTATTTATGCCCTGAAATGTCCCTGTGATAAGATTTATATTGAACAAACTAAGAGAGCCTTTAAAGTTAGATTGTTAGAACACATTAGGGACATAATTAATATGAAGGAATCTAGTTCAGTAGCGATGCATTTTCAAGCTGTACATCAGAGTTCTGTGATGGGTTTACAAGGCACAGTGTTAGAAAGAATTGATGAAGTTCCTCTTGATTCATGTTTAAAAAATAAGTTGCTGTATAAAGAAGCACTTTATATTTTAAAGTTTGATACTTTAAGCCCGAAGGCCAAGGGTATGAATTCAGAATTCAATTGGAGAGTTTTATTGTAGTTGGCAGTTTTACTGCTTTAAGGAGTCTAAGTATTTCTAATTGATGCATTAATTGTTGTATTGGATCAATAGCTATGGTATATATGCATGCGTTTTTTTCTTAGTTTTTATCTTCCTTGAAAGCTTGTAGCCGAGATGTCAGAAGCAAGTAAAATAAAAGATTTGGTGGTCACTGGTTTGTTGTTTTATATCATTTTATTTTATTTTTCGTGGTTTGTTATTCATCATTTTCTATGATGTTTTGTGTCTCATGTTTCTAGTGTTTTTCAGCTACTTAAATAATATAATGTTTGCGCAATCCCAAGTGCAATAATATTGCCACATTATTATGCATTTCAGTATACTGTCCCACTGCCATTAGTATATCACAACCAGCAACAAGATGTGCAACTGTTTACAATTCTGTTTTACAAAACCTACATTTGTCTGTTTCTCCCACATGTTCATTGGAATTTATAAACTAATGTGTACGTAGCCCACTATCTTGGGCCACGAATATTAACCTGTCATCTTTTAGTTTGAATTCACCTCTCATTAATCATTCCTGCATTCGATCCTGATCAACATGAGGATCTTCCAGAAGCTTTCTATACTTGCAACTATATTTATGCATTTTCCATAGTTCTTGCCTTCTTATATGATACTTCACCTTATATTCTTTCTTTTGCTTTTTTGGTATATTCAGTTGCTACCTGATTTTTATCTACTTCTGGTTTGATTTCCATTCTTGCTTGATGTAGATAAGCTTCTGCAAGACTAACAAGAGAAGTCATCTTAGATTTATTTTCCTCATGGTTCAAAACATTCACTATGTTTGGGTTTTGTGAGGTCATCAGACATGTATGCAGTCCCATGATTGCAGATCTATATATGTAATTAATTTCAAGGAGGCCCATACCTCCTTCAGAATGGAGAATATATAATCTTGGTAGTCATTGATTTTTATAAATCATTTGGTGAGCATGAAGGATCCTTCTTGTTTTGCTTTCTAATCTATCCAATATCTTTTGGGGCCAGTCAGTCACTCCAAAACTGCAAGTTAGGACAGGAAGGAGGGGCAAATTGGTTAATAGCTTAAATTTTGTTCCTAGATGTCAACGCTGTTTTCAGGATTAATTTAAGTCTTCTATATATTCCTTACTAAGTTTTATTTGCATGTTTTATTATTGATCCTTCATCAATTCCCAAATATTTATACACTCTCTCTTGTTAAGTTCTTTTATATCACATTCTTGTCCCAAACTGATGTTTTCTTGTTGCTGCAGCTTTCCTGCTTTAAAGGTTGCTTGTGCACATTTATCAAGACCAAATGACATTTTTATATCATCTGAAAAAGTTTTGACAACTTGCAGTTGTGCTTTCAGTTCCTCATCTGATGAGCTATACAGTTTTAAATCATTGACAAAGAGAAGATGAGAAGTCTTTATAATTTGTTGCTTTCTGGGAGCCAAATTATAGCCATGGCCTAATCTGTTAAGCAGACAGTTTAAAGGGTTAAGGGCAAGGCAAAAGAGCAACGGTGACAGTCACCTTGAAATATCCCCCTTTGGATTTTTATCCCTGGAATAATAATTTGCCCTTTATCATGGTTTAACTGCAAAGTGGTTTGCCACTGTTTCATGGGCGCTGTGATGTAGTTTATTGGTGTAGGGTGTATGTTATAAATTTTAAACACTCTTTTATCCATGAATGTGGGATACTGTCAAATGCATTTTTGTAGTCAAACCATGACATACTTAGATTTTTCCCCTTTTTACAATTCTCCACTATGACTTTAACAACAAATGATCCTTTGCTCCATATGATTTTCTTTTATTGCTCTTTTGTTCTATTGCCATAATTGAGTTTTCTTCTAAATGACTATAAACTCTGTTCACATCAGTTCCAGTGTATAATGTATATGTCATCAGAAGGAAGGTTATTGGTCTATAGTTTTAAGGGTAGCTTGCAGGTTCACTCTTAAGTAGGAACATCTGCTATTAGCCAGGTTGGTGTCTTTTTAGGGTGAACATGTGAATAGTTCTTACTCATGGCTAATTTTTTTTGCAAAGATTTTAATACTTTAAACCAGAAGTTAGGTACTGCATCTGGGCCTGGAGTTTTCCAATTAGAGGCTTTTCTTAACTTTGTTCCAGTCTCTCTGGCCGTTACTGCATCCCATTTCATATCCTGTACCTTTGAACTTCTTATTCTTTCTTTTACTTCTTCTATCCATTTAGCATCTTTGTTATGTTCCCAAGAACATATTGTTATGAATATGATCTAATATGTGCTTGCCAGCAGGTATATTTTTTCCTGAGTGATTCCTAGCTTTAGCTTAATGGAATGTATCTGTAAAGACATTCTAGGAAACAAAATGTCATGTATCATGGGGCTACACCAATAGTCATGATCATCATAAACTTCAGTATTTATTTTTAGGCTACTGAGACTGTACTTTTGTTATGAGCAGCAAGAAATTAGAGTGCTTGTGCTCTGTGCAGCTTCAGCTGATATAACAAGAGTAAGTGCTTGTGAGATGCACCCAAATGTGCAGGCAGTTACTGAATTCAGCATTGTTCCATTTTTCATAGACATGACATGTCTCGATACTGTATTCATCAGTTTAGAGTTATGGTGGTCTGGATCCTCATAAAATAAACAGCAGGCACAAGACATGCACCAGCCCTGGATAACCAGGGGTGGGAGGTTGGCATAATGGTTAAGGTGTTTACTTTTAGAACACAAGGTGCAGGATTTGATTCTGCCATAGGATTTTTGGCGAGTCTTAAAATGGCCTTAAAGATCAGCTAGCCTAGTACTAATCCATGAAGCTATGAAATATGTCTCCAAAATGAACCTATTTCTTCTTTTTTTTTTTGGTGGTCTTTCAATTTCTTTTACCTTGTTTCCCAAGTTTCTAGAAAACATTTTTGGGTCATCAGTAAATTGCTTATTTTGTACTTTTCCTTTATATTTATTTGTGTATCTTCTAAGTTTTTCTGCCTGTGCTGATATTTTTAGTTTATTATTTGCACTAGTGCATGATAAATTCTGATCTGTTATAATACTGTGCTTTGCTTTTAACACATCTATCTTTCTGAGTGTTTTTGTTGATCTGTTTCCTCTTCTATACTCTTCTAACATGGACACTTGTTGTCTTATTTGTTTTATAGTTTTCTCTATTCGATACTTCCATGATGATATTCAATTTCTCCCCTTCCTTTCCCTTACTACCCTGTGTTCTAGTGGTAGAATTTTATCTGTTATTAATTGAGTTGCACAGTAATATATCCTGTTTACTTCTATCACATGGATCTCTATGGACAGTCCTAATTACTGTGTTCATTTGTTTTATCAAACTTCTAACTTTTGGGGTTTTATTGACCTTCTGCAGTCTATTTATTTCATTGATCTTAATATGTCTAGCTATGTCTTTTAAATCAAGCAACTCTTCTCTTAGCTCATTTTCATCTAAACTGAGGGCACATTTTTTGCTGTCCGTTTTCTGCAGGCATTCTGTAGGAAGTTCTATAGCATCTTCTTGTGGTACATTCTTTCAGTTTCATCCTGTGTCATCCATTGCTCTATTATATAGGAACTCTCTGGTCTATCCCTCCTCATCACTGACTGCATCAGAGTTTCCAGTTTCTTGTTCCTTCCCTTGCTGTCCAGCTTCAAGTGAATGTTTATAGTGGTTTCCTGTGAAAGGCTCCAGAATATCTTCATATGGCTACTGACAAGTTGCTTTCTGTTCCATTGGTTTCTCCTTAATTTGGATGTCTATTGCTGTATCCTGCCGTGGTGCTTTCTGAGTTAGATTTTCTACACTGAATCCTTCACTTCTCAGGTACTCCATAACCTCAGTCTCTATTTCTTTAGCTTCTCCATTACTAATCTCCTTTTCTACTTTTTCTCCTTGTCTTCTTGTTTTTTTGTATTTTAAAGTTTTCCATGTCTGGATTCTTTTGCCTGTATTTTTCTTCAAATATCTTTGGTGCTGCTCTTTTTGAATCGATTAGTTTTGCTTTCTCCTTTGCATAAATATTATACCATATTAAATATCTTTTTCTTTCCCATGTTGATATTTCTTCTTCAGATGTCTCCTGATCTTTCTATTTCTCCTTACTTTGGAGACTTGTTTCACTATACTGTTATGCAACCTGTGTTAGACCTTCTACACCAAATCCTTCACTTCGCAGGCATTCCATAACTTCAACTTGTACTTTTTAACTTCTGCTTTACTAATCTTCTTTTCTACATTCCCTCTTTGTGAAATTATTTTTTATTGTGAAATTTTCCATATCTGGATGCCTTTGCCAGTATTTCCCTTTGAATGTCTTTGGGGCTGCCTTATTTTGTATTGATTAATTTGGCTTTCGACTTTGTATAAATATTGCAACATATCAAATCTCTCTTTCTTTCCCATATCCACATTTCTTTTTTATATTTGTCAAAAATCTGTAGGTTTTGTTGTTTATATTTTTGTACTTCCTCAGATGCTTCTTTTTCCAAACAGATCAAAGTTTCTTGATTTATATAGTGATTTTTACAAATCTGTTGTATTAATGAACACAAATTTTTATTTGAAACTTCTGACATTTTTTTCTTGTGGAAGTATTTTTCTTTCTTATCTAATTTCTCTCTTAATCTTTTTGCATATCTTGTGTCTAGAAATTGTGGGCTTTTTGCATAATAGTAACAATACATAATTTATTTCTTATCCTCAATAGTCCACTGTATCATCTTCATGGCTCTTCTTTGGCCTATCAGTTTTTGTGATTTTTGTGGACTGCTATCAGGCACTCCTGATACAGCAGCCAGTTCTCAATAAGCATGACACTGGCACATGTCTGGGGACTGGTATCATTGGTCTCCATCAATTACTGCTGGTCATTCGGCTGTAAACTGCCACTCTGCCAGGAGAAGAGAGTTGGCAAAAAATGCAGCTCCTCCCTTCACTCTCCCAGTCAACTTCTCAAGGATCAGGTGTACTAACTGAACCAAAGTTGATTTGGTCACAATCAGGCCTCTATCACTCTATGCTACAAAGCCAGCTAGGGGTATGAAAACCTAATTAATCAGAAAGACTTCAGGGTCTGTCATTATATTATGTTTACTATAAGTTGCCTAGAAGTGATCTCTGTGCAATCTATAAGACAATGCCTCAGGCTGAACTATGTAAACAGTTATGCTTGGAATGTACTGCTGGAGGAACTGAAAACTAGCAAAAATATCAGTAAAAGAAAAAAGTGACCAGTAACTTATGCAGACCTGTCAAGATTATAGAATATGCCTCCTCTTAGACTCAGAGTAAATCATTAACTTCCTTCAAAAATAGACTTGCTAGATAAGGGATATAAACAATATCAACATTAGGAAACATCATTAAACATGTGTTCTCCATGTTTTTTACCATGTCTATTATATTCTTGGGATTAAAAGCTGGTTAACAAGAGAAGAAAGATAGTAGGTCATAAGACTGGCAATCATACATATGAATCTCTAAACAAAGGTTTTGAGATATGAGATGCAAACTGCAAAGATATGAGCAGGAAGTCCACCTCCCACTGTTATAACCACAAACTGAGGTCCATACTGCTGTCTCTTAAAATGGAATCTGTGATGGTGTGATGATATTCAAAGAAGTACCGTGAATCACTGCTGCATGATTCTTTCTGCCTACAGTCACCCAAAAACATTGCCTGTATAGCACTGCTTAAATTACCATTGATATGTTAAAAGGAAATAAAAATGATATGAGTTAAAAAGATTTGCATCAAAATGATGCAGAGATCCTTAGAAAATCATCTGTACTTATTTCTGCTTATTAGATATCTATATGCCTGTTCTAGTATGTACTATTGTGCAAGCCATAAATTTACGCAGCTTTAAAACAGGAATGGTCTGCATATTTAAGATTATATAGAGTTTAATTCCTCTATCATTTTTTTTGAAAAGGGATTAGTAATTTCAGAAATGCTTACTTTTTTCACTTTGTAGTAGGTGATGTGTCATTGGCTATATCTTTATGTGCTCTGTATATTCTATTGCGAAGTAACTGATAGTCTGTTTGAAAATAATACATTTACCACATCATTTCCATTGCATTCTCACAGTTTTATTGGACTCATTCTGCAAAAATTTAGCTATATCCTCTAGTATCTTTGCACAAATTAAATTCACAACAATGTATCTGGGTAACTCATATTGCTTCTTTCACCTGGGGTGAAATTACATTTATATGTAAACCAAACCAACACAAACGACTAAAGGTCTAACTGTGCCAGATAAAGTAAAGAAACAGCACAGTACAACCACCGGTTAGCAGCATAAAATTCAAGGAGACTAAATAAGGCTGTATTTAATAAAATCAGGATAACCTTTTACATATGCTTCATCAGACCCTCAGTATACACAAACCAACAGGTACATTTAAAAAGCACATTCATAAAGAAATTACCCCATCAAACAACTAGGCCAGTTAATGATGTAATGGCCTTGATTTCAATGCTGACTTTAAAGGAACATTGTAAGTTAAGCCTGGTGTTCTATGGTGGGGACATATTTAATAGAACAGAATGTGGGGAGATGAGGTGGATTGCCACATTACAGGTTCATAGAACACCAGGCTTAAATTACAATGTTACCTTTAAAGCCAGCATTGAAATCAAGGCTATTACATCATTAATTGGCCCAGCTGTTTGATAGGGTAATTTCTTTTTGAATGTGCTTTTTAAATGTACTTGTTGGTTTGTGTATACTGAGGATCTGATGAAGCATTTTTATGTGAAAGCGGTTATCCTGAATTTTATTAAATACAGCCTTACTTAGTCTCCTTGAATTTTTATGCTGCTTGCCATGGTGGTTATACTGTGCTTTGCTGTTTTCAAATTACATTTATATTTTTAATAACAGGAAAGTCTGCAATGTAGACCAAAGTCAATATTACTCATAGGTTAACCATGATGGTTGCCCCCTTTCCCCTATTTCTATCTCATCTAGTTGTTAACCCCTTTCCATGTTCTGTCATGTGTGAGAAAAGCCTTATAGGTTGAAACTATAAGGTTAAACATGGGATGGCTGTGGATGAGCATATATTATTCTGCTCGATTCCAACTGGAATATTCCACAAACAATGCAGATCCCTTTCCAATAATACAAAAAAGTGAAATCTTCACAGATAACAAAGATATACAGAATCACAGATCAAATAATATCAATATATTATTAATGGTTATAGGGCAACCCTATATACCAGGGCATTACACTTTACTCTGATTTCCTTATGATTTTACAGATTAATATAAAACTCTACATGAAATTCTTGATTATGTAAGTATACTCATGGGTAAATTGGGACTTTCCTTTTTGAAATGTATTATAGTGTTAGATATTATGTTTGTTCAACTAGATTTTTATCTGGCTTTCTACTTCTTTATCCCATATAATTAGTCTTGGGCATAGAAATTGCAGAAATTACTATATAGATATACTTGGAAAGATAGGAAGAATAGAAAACCTAAATGGAGCCTGATGGATACAGCTAAAGATGGGGACTTACTTTTTCTCAACCTTGATGCTTACAGCTAAGCCTTATATAGTTTGATACTTGGTCTTTGAACTTGGCCCAGTTCCTCTAGTTAGGGCTTCCCTAGAAGCTAATATGCTAGGCAGTGTCCCTCATGTAGTATCCATTAGCACTGTCACTGTTTATGAAGTCATGCTAAGGTCCACATTACAGTCAATGCACTGAGACTACTGTTAATGTGCACTGTCATCTTTGCTATACCGGGCACGTCTGACCTAGCTCGAGAACATCTGGATTTGACTGTTGACCAAAATCTAATATAAAAAGAAATTACATTTTATTGGATCTCATTGAGTTGACTAACCTTCTAACAATTGCATTTGCTTCCTTAAAGTTCCTAGGAAATAAATCTTACTTGAAAAGGTCAGATTTCTGCAGGTATCTTCAAATATGCTATGACCATTTCTCCTCTTTTCTTGATATATTTCCTATCATATTCTCTTGCTTTAGTGGATTTCCTTAAGCTTTTCAGGTACAAACATTATTCCTATCACTCCAAATTTCCATATGGTGCAGTTTCCTACTGTGTCCTTTTTGCTTAAAATTAACCAAAACCTGAAAGCCTATAAGAGTATGTTTGTTAATATTTGTGAGAACAGAGATACTAGCATAACATTGCTAACCCTCTCAGACTTAGACTCCTTTCCAACCATCAAGGACTGTCTGATGTTTCTATATTATAGTTCCTGGACTTCTTCTCCACCATTCAGTTTTCAGTATTTTTGAAAATGGCCTCCTATGATTCTTGTGTTTCATTAGAAATAAATACCTTTTACAAATTTCTGCCTGCCCATTAGAGTGAACCTTCATGTCTACCATTAGCAGTTCTGGGATCCTACCTTCATATAGATCCTGCTGTTTGGATAAGCTCTATTCATCCCAACAAATCTATTCAGTGCTGTGTTATTTTAGAGGTTGTCAGTACACCTAACATCAGGGATAAATTCATCTATATCCAAAATAAACAGCTTAAGGTCTGTGTTAACTGAAATGTCAATAGCTTTTGCTAAAGGTAAGTGTAGACATAGCTGTTGACAAGTTATTTATTTCACAACAAAAATGATTACGTTTTGATTACAGCAAAAATGATTACAAAGCAAAATCAAACTGTATTTTGGATCACAGTGTATTCATAGATAAACATAGTCTTAATGGGACTGATAAGCAGGGAAAGTAGTATTTGAAAGTATAATAAATAACTATAGGTTAAGAACCAGACTAAAATGCCTGTAGATAAAGTAGTACCACAACTTAAAAACAGTTATGAACTATCTAAAACACTCTCCACAGAAGCTATTAAAGTGTTGGTCATAGATTTTCTTTTACCAAAACTGGAGTATGCACTTCCAGCAAATGTTCTAGATTTAGCCTACAATACAAATCAGTTTTGGGGTATCATGAATAAGATATGCAAGTGTTTTGCATACCTGACCCTCTCAGTCGTAGCCTTTTGTAAATTGATCTCTTCTACAACAGTTCAGCCTTACCCCTTTGCTTTACAAATGTAATTCATTTTCATCTATCACAAAGTCATGAACATTTGAAGTGTATTTCATCTGTTATACAAGGTTGAAACACAGTAGTACAGAAGTTGTTAAATAGTTTTAGGAAGTAGAACTTAGTGAAATACCCATAGCCCACTTTTATGGGGCCAAGATCTTCTAAGTCCCTGGAGATTGCAGTCATGTGAGAAAGTGGCAAATCTTTTTTCTGCGAACCCCCTGTGCTGGTTCCAGTTTCCTTAACTTATCCCAAGAGTCTAAAAATAGGAACATTTTGGTGCTGGTAGCCCACATGAATGGGGTCTATTAAATAGAAAAATAGTGAGTGACCCTATATCACTTGCTTTTATGGGCCCTGTGGCTCAGATATTTTTGAGTAGTAGCCCCAGTGTTTAAATGCTCTGAGACTCTGGAGATCTAATCTGATTGACAGCAAAAGAGATAAAAATCTTTTTAAACCACCAGAATAAAAATAAGCAACTTTTGAGCTAGATTCTTGGGGCAGTGCTTTCACTCACCGTGTATGAGCTTCATCAGATCCTCTTCTTTTAAATGTTACTAAGGAAACATATTCAGATTCAGAACAGACTATGGCCATAAAAACAAAATTAGTGAGAACTAAAATATAAAAGCTCAGAAGAGAGGAACCAAAGAGGTTTAATAAAAAAAATGAATTGCTTTAATTCATTGGATGTGATCTAAACTAGAACATCATGTAAGAAAAGTTGCAATAAAAGACATAATGCATTGTGAGCAAATGAAAAATAATGATTACTCAGTGGAAGTAATTTCTAGAGAATATTTTAAGTCCCATTAAAACACAATCCAGACATGCACAAAATGTCAGAGGAATCTATTTTCCAATTAAATTAAAAGGTGGTAAGTATAGCAATATCCTAGTGAAATTCCTTCATGTTTTCTTGTGAAAAACTGTTTGTGAATACAGATGTGCTTTACTGCAATTCAGGATTAAACCATGTCAAGAAGCAAACTTATACATGGGGTCCATATTCTGTCCATTGTATTAGGTACCCAGTCCACAGTCTGGTGTGCGACATAAAACAGATATCTAGACTGATGTCCTGAAAGGGGAGTTAAAAATAACCCCAGCCTGGCTCACATGGGCCAGGAGAATCGAGGGAAAAGCAGAGCATCAGCAGGAAAACTTATGGAAGGAAAAGGTATAAAAATTACACAGGCTGTGTCCTAGGAATCCAGTTTTGAAGTAAGGAGTCTTCTTGAGGAAAGAAAAGGGCATTGTGGTAGTCCAGGGGAAAGATGATGATTGCTGCCAAGATGGGTGATTGTGGTCTATTTGTGTGCTCTTATGTGGTTCACGTTTGTCGGCCTACTAAGTCTCAGGTTTTTCTGTGAATGTTGGCATCCAGGTCCATTCTGTATGTCCTTCTCTCTGTTGCTGTCAAAAGTCTCATAGAAGAGAAGGAGGGTTAGAGTTGCCATCATCCAGATAAGTGATTTAAGGGCAGATGGGAGTAGGCATGGTGGACCTTTAACATTTCATTGGGTAGAATCGAGAACTGAGGGGGATTGGAGTACTGGTGCCAATTTCAAAGTAATCTAATGTCATTCAATCTTCCTTGGGAATGTAATGGTAAAGAGTCTGGAGTTAGGAAAAATGGTCATGGTTAGGACTTCTAATTTGCAATACACTCTTGACAGAAATGTAGGTGTTGAACCTCTGCCCATTACACTGTTAGCAAAAGCACTCCCCCAAAGAATCCTGCTCAAAATATGCTTTCTTTATTCAGTTGATCTGAAAATATTTATGTTTTGACTCTATTGGTTTCAAATATATTAGTTTTCTAGAATTACAGGGCTTTTAAATACAGACATTACCATGAAGATCTGAGCCACAAGCCCAGTAAAAGTAAATGGTTTAGGGTCACTCGCTATTATTTTTAACTAATAAACCCCATTCATGCTAACCATTAGCATTGAAAGGTTCCCACTTTCAGTAACCAGGTCTCTGGGATGAGTTAAGGGAATTGGACACAACACAAAAAACACAGTTCTCAGAATAGAGTTAAAGGAACTAGGTATTGCAAAACATTGTCTATTACATCGATTATTAGGGACTGCGAAAGTCCCCACATTTTCTTACTACTAGCTGATTAACAATGAAAAATGTTCCACACACTAACTGCAAAACTATCCCTTGGCACACCTCACTACGCCCTCAGAACTAGCAATGAAAATACCCTCCTGCCAAGCAGACTACCTTTTGAACCAGTCAGTGATAAAATAGCATTTCCCAAGGTTGGACATGCATGGTGGAGTTAGCTGCCTATTGATATCCAAACTAAATAAGCTGCAGAAAGATTTTGTTTTCTCAGACTGTAAATGTATTTGTTTATTTATTTGTATCTGTTTACTGGGGTTAGTTACACATAGTAGGTAAATGGTGACCGAGGGAATCAATCTCTGGACTGCAGAATGAAGATTATTAACAGATGATAGGCTTAATCCCCCGTTGTAACTGCTGAATCCTTAACCCTCTGATCTAACATCTGGGCAGTCTGTTTCAGAGACAATGGTTAACAAGAACTAACCATCTAATCACAATTCACTTGAGCTGCATTGAACTATATATTTGTGTGTATAAACTGCTGAACATGCCAACACTTTGATCTCTAAATATAGGTGAACCTCCTTTTTGTATGTTATGTTGGACACTTTCTTTGTTTTCTACAGCTGGTAGTCTTTATTAGCTGTAGTATGTCTCAGTTTTGTACTTACAACAATGTTAATATTTGCAACTTATAAATGACTAATTTTAAATATACGTAATTTTCTCAGTTAGTTCAAGTCAAGCCTGAAGATGATCATAAGATAAGCACTGCCTTCTGGTAAACAAAACAGATACATAAAATAAATAAATACCAGAGTATGTGAGAATAGAAGGCTTTTGCATGAATGAAAGGGAAACGTTACTTACCAGGGCATTACGAGTCTAATTGTATTTAGTCTTTATAGGAGGGAGAGGAACAAGCCCTTTTCAAGATGATATCTTAACTCTGTCATTTCCATTAGCAGGATGTTAACTTCACTATGTCCTCAAGTTTAACATGACCTAGTCTAGATTTATTAGACAGCCCAATGCCTTGAGCTTATTTTTTGTGATTTTGATTAACATTCCAAGGATGCTTTAGCAATACTATGTGGCATCAGACCAGTTAAATGGTGTTGAGACTCCTGGTCTATTGTAGGAATCAGTGAGAGTGTCACAAGAAGTCTGTCTGGAAGAAAAACTGGCAAATTCACAGCATTTGCTAATGGCACTAGCTGACAGAAGCTGAAAGCATCTACAGAAAATAAAAAAAAAAAAGTTTAAATAATTTATTCTGCTAAGATGGACTTTCTTGAATCTGTCCTTTGGCTCAGTCTAATCACCAGAACAGTTACTTCTTGGTGGTTGCCACAACAGTATAACTAAATATATCAAATTCGATAATCTTAAGAACAAGCAAACAAGCTAAGGATGTGCAACTTAAGACTTACTGAACTGTCAGAAGGGAATGGGGGTACAGACACAGGTAGATTCTTGGAATGATAGCTCTGATGGCTGTGCAGCTTTCTAACAACCAAACTACAGAAAGAGCACATTCAAGATTTTTACAGCTGCTGCCAGGAAACAACTCTGATAGGTAGAATTCTCTGGAAACATTATAGGAGAAAGGACCCTTTGAGATTCTGGATTGTTCTGTGTGCCTCTACTTGTACTTGCATAGTTATAGGTTAAGGAAACTCCAGCTCTACTCAGTGGCATACCGCCTGCTCAGAGGCGATCTGTGCCTGACGTATAAAGCCATGTCCAACCCGGAATTAATGGACATGCTGCACCTCAGAAAATCCAAATCCCATAGAGCTATGCACTCGAGAGACTTAAACCTCAGCACTGAAATAAATAGGACATGCTGGAGGGACAGATTCATAACCCAGAGGCTCCCTTCACTCTGGAATAAAATCCCAGTCCAGGTTAGGCAGAGTCCCTCATTGACTCTCTTCAAGAGGAATCTTGATGAGTGAGGGTGGCCTAATGGTTAAGGTGTTTGCCTTACAAATACAAGGTGCAGGGTTTGAGTCTTACAAGGGATAATTGGCTAGGCTTAAAATGGCTCGCAAGGGCAGTTAGCTTAGTACCAATCTATGAACCTATGAACCTATGGATGGGGGATCGTAGGTTTACCCCGGGTATCACTTCTGTGTCACTGCTAGACAGAGGCACAGTATACTAACCTCGAAAAAGGGCATACCAAAATTAATTTAAAATGGGTGGTGAAAGCCAAACACACTCTGGCTAGGCTTATAAATGCCCTAGGGCAGATAGCCTAGTATGACCCTATGAACCTATGAACCTATAGCATCTTTCAGTATCATTTCAAATCTAAGGATAGCAAATATCACACAGTTGCATCACGCAATATTTTAATTTCAAACTGGTGAAATGCAGCTTCCTGGCATCACTTTTCATAAATGTCCAAAATCCAAACAAGATAAATATCCATGTCCTCAAAAGCATTAAAACCTTCTTTCCTTAACACTGTATTAAATATTATTTCACTATTTATATTTAGGTCCATATTAGTATGACTGTCTCATGTCTTAAAGCCAAAGAGATCCATTAAAGCAGGATGAATGCCTCATGTGTCAAAGGCAAGGAGATCCGTTAAAGTAGGCTTGCCAAAGAAAAATCAATTTAGGGCATCTTTGATATTCCCCATTTAAAGTAAAATCAGATGTCAAATCTCTCAAAATAAACATCTGCTCAAGATCTTCTAGTACTTAGAGCAACTCCCAGGAAGTGGACCCAACAACAGCTAGCACATAACCTGATATATTGTTATCAGAGTCCCATAACAGCTAGCACATAACCTGATATATTGTTACCAGACTCCCATAACAGTTAGCACATAACCTGATACATTGTTAGCAAAGTCCCATAATCCACCTGTCTCTGTAGCTCACACAATTTCATTTGGTGCTCTTCTAGAGATCATGTATTACCTGATACTTTTGCTTGCAATCCTTCCTTATCATCTGAAAATTAAGGAATTGTATCAGGAGCATCATTTATCACATCTTCTCACACACATGGTCCACAGGCTGCACAGACATGTAATTGGTTCAACATACTTGCTTTAACACCACATTTAAGGCTTGGAAATGATTATTATTAATTCTGACAGCATTTGTTTTACCCTATAGTTGTATAACAACATTTCACTCTGAATATATATCTTCCAGTAATTGACTAATAGGCAGTATGCTTACAAAAAAACAAAAAAAAACAACAAAAAAAAAACTTAGTGCCGTCTTCAGCAAGCAGCCACTTTTCGTAATGCAGATCATATGTCTCAAACTCTTAGGATAAGAATTTGGACAAAGGGAAAAATAGTGGGGGACAAAGGAGCAAAATCAGGGGCAGATTTTAAACTTAGCTCTTAAAGAATATCAGGCTTTACATTTCCATGCATTTTTTGGAGGATTTGAAGTCTGGAACTCAAATGTCTGTCATTATTTAATGACTTCAGTCTTAAATGATTTGCCAGATAACTACACATTTTATGTGGAACGGACCAATAATATAAGGTAAAAATGTGGATATTTTGCAAATTATGGACAGTTGGTATGATGCAGTTGTATCTTCAGGCTGTGGGGTGAAATTGTACAAGCCAGCTATTGCCACACATTTAGTGTCTTGATTTTTAGCTTTAAGCATTCACTGTCTCTATTATGCATTACTGCAGACTCCTAGAGTGACTCCACAGACATCCGCCACTATCTGCAGAGTTTATAAGGTAATGTGGAAGTGGAAGTAGGTTGCCATGTCATTCCGCTGGATCACACACATTTACACCTGCCAACAATTTAGAGTCCCTGATCCACCTACTGCATGTTTTTTGGAATGTCACATGACATCAGAGCACTTGGAAAAAATGCACACAAACACTGGGAGGACATGCAGACAACACACAGAAGGCACCCCAACCAAGAACCCAACGAAATAACCTCTTACTCTAAGATGGCAACCCAAACCATTGCACTTATGCATTACATAACTATATTATTATTATTATTATTATTTTAAGAATCATTAACTGAGTACAATATATAAAGATTACAGGATATTATCATATCCAAAAATAAAAAGCATTGTGAGAACGGAGCAATACTGCACAAGATGTTGTTATTCTGTGTATGTACAACAAATGTGACCCCAAGTTAGAGAAGTGTGTGTATTTAGTGAGAGTAAGTCCTTCCAGAGGCACAGGACTCAGGAATTTCAGAAGTGTGAAACAAAAAATCTATTAAAAAAAGCTAGTTGTACCAGAATGCTTATAAAAATGGAGTATCAGAATATATATACAGTCTTTAAAACATATTAAAATATGCACAATCTTGAAAAAAAGACAGGAAGGAGAAAGATAAAGGATGTGTTAAACATTTTAAGTAACTCAAGAAAATCATCTGTGTGCAAGTTGGGACTCTTTAAAACCAATGATGTATCACAACAAAGACTACATTTAAGTGGTACTGTGTAAATGGACCACATAAAATATGACAAAGCATTGTTTTTACCATCAAAATGTGTAGTCCTGGGAAAAGTCTTCCTGAGAAAAGTAGGATCAATAATACAGAAGGAGAATTCAAGAATTTTATAAGGTGGGTATAAGGTTATTGTTTTTGGTAAACCTCAAAAATGCATAGGGTGGATACAAGTCTTCAGTGCTTAACAGGTGGTAGGAAAATATAAATTAATTAGATCTGCAACTTTTTTAGATGGTAAGGAACTGGGTAGACTAGCTCCAGAAGCAGTCTATATCAGCCATCAGCCAAGTGTCATTTACTACAGCAGTTTTTGATTTCTTTATATGCCATTGACATTGCAAAAACAAATCCAAAGCATTAAAAGGAGACTCACCTGAGAGATTCACGTTACCGCAAACAATGTGACTACAGGCAAACTCCATCAGTTTTCATACACAAAGATGCTTTTGGACCTATAATATGAAGAGTATATTTTTTAAAAATATACATTTAGTCAGTAAATTCTAACGAGTTGTTCATCATACAATTAGAAATTAGACATGTGAAATACTTTTTATGTGCTCTGGCACAAAGCAAATTTTCTAAACACTTTGAGAACAGTTGAAAGCAGATAAACATACTTTTAATAATGTAGTGTACAGAAGGAATGGCTATGAATTAATGTATTTGGCTACATTTGAGATCTGAACAGTTTCTGGATTTGGAGACGTTTAAATTATTTTTCTTTTCATTTTTAGACTCATTTTATTCTTTTTAAATATCAACTAAACCAGTTCTGAAGTGAAGTTTTCAGCTGTACTGCCTTTTTTTGTGAGGCATGAACTGGCTGCTCTGATATGTGTACTTTAATTCTAAATGAACCTGCAAAAGTGCTTTATTATTTCACTGGGCAGTCTAATCCATTAGTTTTAATAACATAAAATAAAATATTTAATATAACTGCTGAATGTAATGCTGAACACAAAGAGGCAAATGTATCAAATGAAATACCAAATCATTGTGAAGAATAAAGGATATTTAGCACATTATTTGGGCTGTTTTATTGTTTCTAATCTACTAGCTTTGCAATATCTTACCTGAAAAACATGTTTTGGTTTTGTTAACCAATAAACTATACAAGGGAATTAAGAAATACAAAACTTTTCTTAAATGATTCATCCTGGTTTATAAGTAAGTCTTGCTTTTGTTGTATATATGACAATTGAAAGTTCTGATCCAAATAAGCAATAAGGACTAATTTGTATAATAATAAACTGACTTGAACTTGCTTCTGAGTTTCAGTAATTCCGTGCTTTCTGTATCATAACTTATACAAATGTTATACAACAAACATACAAATCAGAATTAAAACATCACATGAACCAACATAATATCAAATACATAAAATGGAGGAAAAATAAGAAGCCTGAGGTACATGGTACATGCAGAAACTATTAAACTAAATTAGACATTTTGGAGTTTCTAAGTACATTTGACATCTCTGGTTGTCAAGTACAACTACAACAAACACACAAGTTTGAAATTTGGAAAGTCTGTAATGTAGGAAGAATTTATTTAAAGTTAAAAATAGTTAATTTTGAAAAAAGCAGACTCTTCCTCAGTAATCAGATACATTATAAAAATGAACATACATTAGTAACATTAAAACATCATCTATTCATAAATAAATATGTAATTAAAACTAAGATATTTTTATAAGTTATATTTCCTAGGAAATTTACTACAAATGAAAAATCTCTCCTCATTGTCCAGTTTGCACCACTACTTTCCCTTTCCCACTATCAGTGCATTATTCTTATTACAACCCAGACAGTGAGAAACAATATGATGGCATGGGACTGGTCCATCTTCTTTTACCACTAGGATTTAAGGCAGATAGGTCTCGGGCAGCTCGACAAATAAAATGTTCCCAGGCCACCTAACTCCTCCAGTTTTTCTAGTTTGCTGTGTGTGAAAGAATATACCTCCAGATCTCTTTTGCCATGTGTAAGAATAGTTGTATCTACTGACTGTCTCAAGCTACTGTTTATTTTAGGAGGTTATTTATTTTTATTTTGCATGACCTTTGCTAGAATTGTTTAGTTTTTCACCACCTTTGCCATTCTGGTTGTAGCTGACTTCTTACTCCCTGATTTAGACATTAGTAATTCTGTTTAGTTAACTTGCTTTTTTCTTCATGACATTTTTTGGACCTTTCTCTGCATGTGTTATGGATGGAAGCTCTTTATCTCATTATGTTCCTACTTTTTGGGGGGTGGAGGAGATCCCTGAGTCATTACTACCACTATATAAACTTTTAAAAGTTTTTCAGATGTATGCAAATGTCAGAATGACTGCTTTAGCTAGTAATGCATTTGTCAGTCCATGGGAATTGTGTATGTTTTCATGTGTGTATCTTCATACAAGAGTTAATTATTTGATTGTGTAAAAGCCCTTCTGGGCTCCAGTGTCAGTGATAGCCCTATTTGAATCTGGTTCAAACTCTTCTGAGATGTTTTAGAGTTTTATCTGCCCTGCCTTTACCCTATCCAGTTTGTGGCATAGCCCTTGTGGTACAGATATTTCTTTTAATGTTTTTGGGAGAGATATCTGCCATATGGCGTTCAGAAGCTTTAGGTTGAACTGTTGTTTCCTGCCATTTAATCCTTTGTTACACAAGTTGACATTCATGAATTTTCCTGTTTTCTTTTCTTTGTAGATAGCTCTATTATTATTGTCATTCCTTCTTTTTGGAAAATATACTCCATTTGAATTTGGGTTTTATGTATTCCTCCATTTGAAACCTTTAGGGTGATCCTTATATCAACTGAATGTTTAGCTTTTAATATCTTGCATTTATGTTTCAAAGGTACCTTGGATACTCTTTACCTTCCCATTATTTCCTTTCTACTCCATATTTAATCTCTTTCACTAGGATTACGCCAGTCATCCCAGTTCTTACTCTTTTTGGTAAGGCACCTGGCTCTGGTATTGACCATTGCATTTTTAATGTAATTTATTTCTGGCTTAGAAGACTCATGTTCATTGAAGAGTTTTTCTGTCACTGGCTTTGCACCCATAAATTTGGTCCATGCTAATTCAATTCCTGTGTCATTAATGGATTGATTTATGCCTAATGTGACTTTATCCTTTTCTTCTTACTTTTTGAGGTCCCTCTTAATTAATGAAGATGTTTGTTTGTTGTTGGCTTAGTACATTTTTACATTGGGCTGCAGTAAAACTATCTCTGCTAAGTTGTTGTTATTGATGAAACTTTTTGCTCTTTTCTCTGCCAACCTACCTCTTAATTCTTGATGTCTCTTGTACTTTACCTCATATTAGGCTTACTATTCCTGGACATCAAAAACATACTGCTTTTAGGATGTTCCTAAACACCATTTTATATAAGTTTAGTAATTTCTGCTTTGTTTACTTCATATCAACCCAAACCTTAATACACCTTACGTTCTTTTGCTTCTTCAGTCTATATAAATATGTTGTTGTGTCTTTCGGCTTTTCCCGGTTAGGGGCCGCCACAGCGGAACTCTGGTCTGCTAATGATTGGCAGTAGATTTTTATGTGCCGAGTTGCCAGCTCTGACACACAACCTTCAATGAAGGCATGCCCATTCATGCATGTCTCCACACAAAAGACGTTCTAGCTGAGAATCGAACAGGACAAAGTCTTACTGTGAGGTGACAATGCTACCGCAGCACCACCACTGCATGTCTCAATATTTCCATTATATGTAACACTACTGTATATAATTTTAGCAATTTTAGT
Organism: Protopterus annectens; assembly: GCF_019279795.1. Classification (NCBI taxonomy): domain Eukaryota; kingdom Metazoa; phylum Chordata; order Ceratodontiformes; family Protopteridae; genus Protopterus; species Protopterus annectens. The sequence goes on from NC_056751.1 coordinate 637,421,775, forward strand.
AATTTTAGTAATTTTGGCTTTGTGCCAGCTGCTTTGTATTATGTTCACACGTTATTGCATTGTACTGGAGCTTTTCTCCTTGGGTCTCCACCGAAAATGGGCACCTTGCTTAGTTGGACCAACCCGGTTATCAAATGTGAAATAAATAAATAAATAAATAACATTTCCATCACTTTCACATCCATTCCAGGAATGTAGGTTTTTGCTTAATAGACAATACCCCTCATCCAGGGACATTCTCTATCCCCCTTGGGCAATACCCTTCATCCAGGGATATTCTCGATCCCCCTTAGACAGTACCCTTCATCCAAGGATATTCTCTAGCCCCCTGATATTTACATTATTCTCATTCTTGCAGTTTGCATAATTTGAACCAGATCTTGATTCTTGGGCTCGAAGTCTACTTGTCTACACCTGTCATAGTTTTCAATGAGTGTTAGCTTTATTCCCTCTTCTTCTCATGAGACATTTGTAGGTCAAATATCTCTACTTCTGGTCCTTCTGAAGATGCTGTCTTTTCAGACAACCTTTGCAGTGATCTACCTAGCAAGTTACAGAGGAAGATGGACTAGTCCTGTCATATAGAAAAGTTGTGTACTTGTCATAATGACAGATCTGTAGGATGAGACTGACTTCCTCAGTGACCTCACCCCCCCTTCCCCTGACATTTTAAACGGAAGTAAGTAAGTGAGTTTTTGTCTTCTTCCTTGGTTTCTACTTTTCTTTTGCTCTGACTTCTGTGAGTTAACTGTGATTTGGAGAACTGTGATAAAATGCAGAGCCATAGGTGGGTCATCTAGTGCGCAATGCTGCCCACTGATCTTGTGCTACACACCCACAATTCTTCACATGAAAAGCAAAAAAAAAGTACATTCCCCTAATGTGATGCTCTATACAAGGACCTGTTTTTAGAGAAAAAAAGGACTTCTTCAGCTTTAAAATGTAGCAAGATGATTGTAGCATATGGCTCTGCTACATACAAAACCCTGACCCAGAATCAGTCTGTCTATGAATGATTTATCACCCGATTTCCCATGAAAGTGCAGTGCACTACTGCAGAGACTGACCTTTCAATTTTTTTACAGCAAATGGCACTATAGCTGAAAGCTGACATACCTTTCTTATTTATGCACTGGTGTTCAGAAATAACTATACAAAAATAAGGGTGTAGGAACTACACTTCCCAATCATACCCCCTAGCACCTTGCACCTGGGGTGACTGCCCCTTCATCCCAGCTTTACTATGCTTCTTGTAAAATAGGAGGACTTAGATGGCCTGGGAAAAATTTAGCTGTTAAGTCCTCCAAGTCCACTTGGTCTAGAGTCGCAGCAGTAGAGAAAGCTAAAACAGACATGGTTAACCAATATGCTACATCTACTCTTAGCATTATATTTTTTCTGTTCTGAAGTTTCCTATGTTACAATTTATGTTTAGTTAAGTTTCTATATGTTTTTCTTAAATAAGTGACAACATTGTTCCATATATGCTACATATGTTGTATTGATGGGGATAAAAATCATTGTAAAAATAAATCACAATATATTGGAGCATTTAATGTGATTACAAGCTGCAAAGTTGTAGCAGAGCTGTAAGTAGGATGGGATGAAGGGACTGGCTACCCTGGGAGCAATCTGCTCTGGGACATCTTCAGCAGTTGCCAGTGGAGCATGATTAAAGTACCAGCAGTATTCGTTTAAGAAGCACAGAATGATCAAAACAAATCTAGCTATCTTATAAAACAAAGCTAAAAGATATACTGGGCTACTACTTATGTTGGCTTCTGAGTTGAAAACACAATTTTCAAAGTCCTTGCAAGTGCTAGATCCACAGTCTGTACTCAGCTTCAGCAGACAATTCTGTAATTCTTTTAGCTTCTGTAACTTCTGCAACCTTTTTTTGAAATAAAGTTTGTCACACAATTTATAATTTTGCAAACAAGATTTTCTGTCTTCAGTCTGAATTTAAAAAGTTGCTCTTCCTGTTTCCTGATGACGATGGATAACACATGTTAAATACATCGACTATATTTGTAATTCCATATTGCTTATGCAAGATTAGTAAAAAAAAAAACAGAAAAATAAAAACAAAATGCAAAAAAAGGAGTATCTGATGCCACTGATGGAGATACACCTCTTCACTACTTGTGTCAGGGGTTGCCAACTGCTTTGGAGTATTGTACATAAATGGTGGGATGGAAATCCACTTAGGCTTGTCAGTCCTAAGGTTAAGTTTCAAAAAAACTAAAGTGAAAACATAAGGTTCATATTCTTGCAAACATGGCATTTAGAGAAAGTCATATTTTGAGATAGAATGTGGTATAGTAACTGAATGGGAGAACTGAGGGCTTTGTCATATCTAATTTCATGCCTGGCAGCAAAATTAATTTCTCAAAATGGTGGATATTACAACAATAAAAGTAACCCAGCTGTGAAAGGCTTATAACAGAAAAAGCTCCTGTTTATCTTTTTTTATGTATAATGTATGAAATGCCTGGCAAAGTAAATGGTCTGAACAGTGCATACGTTCTAACTCCATTGTGTGGCTAGTTAAAATACTCCAAACTATTAATTAAATACTATTTTCTTGTGGTTCTTTCAAAAGTGCTAAATACTCTATAGCAATTTCATTCATCTGTTAGTATGTTTAGCTGTCAGAAACATTGGATGACTGAATAGAAGCAAATACAAAATACAAAATGATTTATCTCATTCATTTTTACATTCAGAGGGTGGTGGTAAGCACAAAAACTTACAATAAAAAGGCCCTGCTGTACAGTTTCTTGTGGAATATTAAGCTCACTTCCTCATAACAATCTAAGTGCCAGATGCAATAACTAAAAGTTTTTTAAGCTATAAAAAGAATAGACAGGAAATTGTCGGATGTTGTGAATCTTATAGTGATCTTTTAGGTTTTGCTGCTTTTACCAGGGCAGAAGTAAGCACTTCCTGCTTTTTATGCAAAGTACTTGTATATACACTAGAATGCTGTTTCATGGCTGTATACCAGTCTGCATGACTATATCTAAATTTTCATTTGTGCTGGGTGTAGACAAGTGTGTTGATTCACACTGGAAATATTTTTTCCATGTTGATTAGCTAGACTATGTTGGCTAAGGAGAGTTGGGAGAATGAATTGTACGATATGGCAATGGGCAGGAACATCAGTGATACAGAAGGGCTAATGTGCAAATATCTGTAAACAAATGATAGCACATCATTTCATTGTATCATTAACTTTTAAATACATAAATAGGCTAGAAACTGAATGCCAGTAGGGGTACATTTGTGGGTGGGGGGGGCTAAGAAAGTATCAGTGGAAGTAAAATCTCACAGGCAATTGGTGCATTTACATAGGGATGGTGAGCATATATGCGAATGATAAAACCAGGTTGTAACTATACACTGAGACAACAAAGATCAGCATGAAGGAAGACCAACCTGATGAAGACCTGTTCTCTGTCATTAATGGGAGGAACTGGGCTGACGTACTACAGAAAACTCCCTACAGGATGTACCATCCTTCCACCTTCCACCATCCTACACTTCCCAACAGCTATGCAAAAACACACTAGAGTAAAATATACTGAACCATCAGGGCTACTGTGATTAACATCAGTATATGTGTATAATGCTACTGGCATAACAAAGCAAAGAAAAATTATAGTTCTCATAAGATAATCAAGCTGCCACTTTTATCAGCCTCTGTAGACATAGATTCCTCCACGTGAAAGGCCATATCAATAACAGGGTAGGTAACAGATAAGGGGGAATGAGTGTGGCACTGGGAGATTTCCAGTTAGCCCACATTTCAGTGAAATAAAAAAAAAGTAGTGTAGCCTGGAAATATTATGCAGGTGTCCACAATCTAGTCTGTTTCCAGAAATTCGAAGTATGATGCAATAACTTTCTCCATGTCATTATTTTGAGATACAAATAACAGCGGAAGCTATCCTTTGTGACACTATCTTATTTCTGTCTCACAGACCTTTTTCTTATGAACTCAGTTAAATCCACAAACACACTAATTTGTCTGAATAACGATTACCAAGGTGGATAGCTCGACTTACCACTCCACATAATTAAAACTTTTTTATCTGCATTACCTTTCTTCCCCTCCTGATTTGGAGCAGTCCTCCTGTTCATTGTGCTTATTACAAGCATACTCCCACCATGGTGGTTGATTAGGTATCACAGGGGCAGGCCATACCCTAACTATGCCAGAGAATTAGATTCAAACAGTAATTCTGAACAATCCTGGTATCAGAGACCAGCCATGGGTGAGGTAGGAGATGATTGGCTGAGGGCATTTTGACATGTCCTTACTAAGGACATTAAAGTTAGGAGGCAGAAATCTGACTACCAAGTCTTAGCCTATGACTCTGATATTGTCAGTACCTCGTGTCTTCCATCAGCTTTTACTATAGACTTAGAAATTAGATAATCTCCATCTGCAGCTGAACCTTCATATGAGATAATGCTAGAAACTGCCAAATATTCCGTTCTTTTTAACTCATTTGCATTGTGCAAATAATAACCCTACAAATAAAAAAGGGAAAAAAATAATTTGGATAAATCGGATTAAAAACACTCACACAAGCTGTGTGCAACAATATTTTACTTGTTTGTGTATTTGTTTAGTTACCTTATTTATTCATTTGAAAACACTCAAACTATTCTTAATAAACACGTGAAGTTCAATTGTTCCTACAGAATTCCCTAATCTCACCTCGCCTATATTGTCTTATATCTTGCCCTTCCTGTCTTTGTATTCTTTTTTCTTTGCCTTAATTTCCCTTTCCACATGTCTTGCTGTCACCCACACCTACTTGTGCATCCTTAGTCACCTGTTTTTAGAACATATTCTATGCAACCAGATGTATACTACACCTGTAATTCCTTAGCCAACTAATCTGTTACGGAAGTCCCATGTATCGTGAACCACTTCCTCTTTGAACCTATACAGTGAAAGTCTTCATTATGTTTATGTGACTGGCATGAACTGGGCATTTTTCACTAGTTGCTTGGAGATGAAATATCCTCCCAAAATGGACTATGCCTTGATCAAACTTTTATTTTGTGTGTTTTTTCAATAATCATATCCTGCTAAGGCTACACAATCTCAAGTATGTAAATACTGGAAGCACAATGCAGACATGTAAAATGCCATTTTTTGTCTTGAATTTTGCAAAGAATATCCAAAATTGCAACCTATTCCTTATTTTTACTAAGCATCAGGGCTAGCCACTCAGAGGTGTAAAAACTGGCTCTGGTTGATTTGGTCATGTTGACTAATTGTGCCAAAAATGGGCATGAGTAGTTACTGGTGATAAGTGGGTTGGGGACCTGGCTTAGTCCAACCTACACCTGAGACCCATGTTAATGGTGAGAGGGGGTGTTTGCAGTGTGAGCCCACCATAAAAACCCAGATACCGTGGGTCAATATGCAACTGGCTGGCTGGTGTTCAGTTGCCCAGCTTGAGTTAACTGGGATAGCTCTGTTGAGCAATATCTGAATGTAAAACCAGTCAACCTGCCAAACATGAACTAAATATTGCTGCACTAATTATAGGTTCACTTACAGCACACAGCATGGGAGTGGATGGTATGATGTTAAAGAGGAGGCTGGATATTCTGTTTATCCAGGAGGTAGGATGGAAGGGCAGTGCAACTAAGTCACTTGGCTTGGGATTCAGAGTCTTTTACTCAGAAGGAGGACAGACTATAAATGGTGTGGAAATTGTGGAGAAGGAGAGGCTTCAGAATTAATGACAGACTCATGGCAATTAGACTCCAGTATAAGAACAGTGCACTATTCATAATCTCAGACTATGTTCCACCACAGGGTTGTGATAGTGAAGAACAGAGTACATTCTGAAAGCAGATGCAGGACCTTCTAGATAAAGCAAGATGACATGAATTAGTGTTGATATTAAGTGACCATACTGGGGCAGATAAAAGCAGCATACGAGCACTGCCTAGTTTCACATGGGTGGGATAACAAGAATAAAGAATGAAAGGCCAACTAGATTTCTGTCTGGCAAATGGACTTGATGGTGACCAACACATGGTTCAGCAAAAGAGACAGTCACAAGATCACATGCAAGGGTAGCCAACATGCAACCCAGGTGGACTTCCTCCTAGTAATGAAAGGGCACTGGGGTAGAATTAGTGATTGCAAAGTCATTCTCAGTGAAACAGTAAGCCCACAGCATAAATCACTAGTTGCCACAATCAGCTGCAAGCAGTGGTCAGAGAAGGCTGTATGGTCAATAGAGACCAGGTGGAAGACCTGGAAGATGACTAGATGAATTATTCAGGCCTCTAGCACCCCAAAAAAGTAGGAAATAGGTGGAAGTGAAGAAGAATTGCATCATCTCAAAACAGCATGCATGAGGAAGATATGTAGCCAAGCCAGGTATGGAAATAAGGTACAGAAGGAAAGCTGGTGGTGGAATGCAGAAATTCCAAGTAGTCATAAAAAGAAAAAGGAGTGCAGGGAAAAAGTGAGAGATAGAAAATATGAACCATTTTGAAAAGGAATACTGGTTAACTAACAAAGAGGCTAAGGGAGGAGTTGCAATAGCAAAGATCAAGGCATCAGTCGCACTCAGCCATCTTCTGGAAAGTAATTCAGTCGATAGCACAAAGAAACTAACAGGTTACAAGGCAAAGTCAGAAAGATAAAGAAGATAGTCAGACACCCTTCGTAAGAGATGTCAGTAACATCCTGCTCACTGGTCCACAGGACATCAAAGGCATATCCAGCAGCTTTTGAATGATGAAAATCCCACAGAAGCTGTATTGCCTCAGACACAACCTAAAATGAAAGAAAAGGAGGATCCCACTATAGAAGAAGAAGGAACAGCATTAGTGAAAATGAAGTCAGAGAAAACAAGATCCGATGAGGTCACAGCAGATATGATCAAGATGTCAGGTGAGTTAGAGGAGAAATGACTTCTGAAGGTGCTCATAACAGTATGGAGAGAAAGGTGTATACCAGATGACTGGGGAGTAAGCATACTAGTGCCAATGTACAAGAACAAAAGGAAGATTCACAACTGTGGGCAGTACAGAGATATAAAACTCCTCTCATACTGCATGAAAGTTGTGGAGAGGGTGACTCATGATTGGATATGCATAATAGTATAAAGTAAGATTGGAGATGAGCAGTTCAGATTCAGATCAGGATGTAACATAACTGACTTGATGTTTGCAATGGGACAGATGATTCAGAAGAAGCTAAAAATGAGGAAAGAGTTCAGCTGGGCATTTCAAGACTTAGATAAAGCATATGACAAACTTCCAAGAAAGCTGATTTGTGCAGTTCTGCCATGGTTCAATGTCCTAGAAACATTGCTGAAATTAGTGCACATTATGCACACGCACCCAATGACTAAAGTACAAACAGTGTTTGGTCTTGAAAGATGCATTCCCATTGAGAGTAGGCATGCATCATGGCTCAGCTCTGAGCCCACTGCTGGGTATATTGCTGATGGATTAAATTAGCAAGCAGGTCAGCGGGGACAGATTGAGAAAGTTGCTGTATGGAGAAGATGTGGCATTACAGGTAGTCTCTGAGCAAGAACTTCAGCAAATGATAAGGGAATGAAATGTAACAATGAAGGCACACTGGATAAAACTAAGTATAGATAAGACTGTTGTAATGGCAGCAAATGTGAAAATCAGAAGAAGATGAAAATTGAAATAGAAGGAAAAATAGTGGAACAGGTTAACAACTACAAGTATCTCTGAGTGCTGGTTGAGGAGGAAAGTCTGAATGAGGAGGTCAAAGCTAGAATCAGGGGGGCTGTAGCCATCTGGGACATAGTGTCAGGCTTAGTATATGACAGAATACCAAAGAAGCCGCAAAGTAAGGCATGCAAAACTAGTCTGACCAGTACTACAGTTTGGTACAGAGAGTTAGGCAGCAAGGACAGAGCAGTTGATGACGCTGTAGGTGAAGGAAATGAAGTACCTGAGACAGGTAGTAGGATGCACACTTTGGGATGCATGAAAAAATGAGGATATCAGAGCAGAGAAGGTCAAAGAGAACAGATTACAATGGTTCAGGTACATGTGCAGAAAAGCAGAAGACAATCTGGTGAAGAAGATGTGTGCCGTTTTTTTGCTTTCGGGCAAGAAATCGGTGGAATAACATAGTAAAAACACAGATTTTAGAATTGTCCCTGATTTAGGGATTTTGTCCCTCCTTTTATGTTTGTCCATGATTCTTGAGCAAAGAAGTTAAGATCTATGCTGTGAAAATATGTAATATGCAATAGAAGAGATCTGGGAGGTTTGTCATGTATGATCTCCATATGTACATGTTTTTCTTTTTATTGGATAAAAAAGGTGCAGTCTAAATGGAAAAGAAATTAGTCTAATATTAAGTAAACAAAATATGAAACTGCTTCAGATAAACTAGAAAATAGTATCTTAGCTTTGTCCTAGGACTGTCAGCTGTGTTCCTGTATTTCACCAGGCTAATACTAAAATTTCTTTTTTTTTTCCACATCCTCATATTCTTTATGCTTACACCCTTATTAAATCTGTCTCAAACTAATTTTTCTGATTCCCTTATTGACCAATATTGGCATATAATTTTCTACTACTTCATCTAAGTACAGTTTAACATGCTCACCTCGATATTTCCTTTCTTGTGAGACTCTGCAGAGGAAAACTTATCTCCTGCCCCTAACATCACCATTGTTTTCTTTTCATATTCATTTTGCATTTATCATCTATATAATATTTCTTTTCTTTTCATTCTATTCATCTCATTTCCATTTATCTTGGATATTTTCAACAGATGTGTTATTTACATTCTTCTTTTACCATTGTATATTTTATTATGAGTGATATTAATCTACTGTTGAAATGTGTATTCTGTAATGCTTTTCTCCCTGGGTCTCCACTGAAAATGGGTTCTTGCCTAGTCAGATTTTCTCAGTAAACAAGTAATAAATTATATATTCTCCAACTCACTTTACCCTCCCCTCTTCTCACTATGGTAGTTTCATTTTCCATTTATTTTCAGATAGGAATCTTTTTCATTTATGTCCTGCGGGGATTCCCTTATTTTCCTGCAAGCCTTTTTTGGCTGTTGAGATTGTTTTCTGTCTGTCACTGCTGGTACTGTCATGGCTTTGCAGTTGACAGCCTATGTTGCATCATTTAGTTATTGTGTGACGTTTAGCCCATTAATCTAATGTCTGTTCAATCCTTTTGGACATATTGAGTCTAAGGACATAGAATACATCCCTTTCACCATGTACTTATTAATCGTTCTTAGGATTTACATTGTACAGCTATTGCTAAAGTTGTATGCAGATTACTACATGTTTTCATCTCAGAATAAATTGTATGTGGGGTAAATTGCTTCTTTTTTATACAAGTAAAACACTACAATACATCCAAGCACTTCTGTTAAATTCTGCTTAGGCACAAAGCCAACACATTACAGGTTCATAGGTAAGTACTAAGCAATCAGTCTACAGGCCATTACAATCCTACCTAATAAACTGTATTAAAACATTCTCTCCAGTCTCAAGAAGGACAATACAAGATGGAACAGTGATAAATCTGAGGATGTCTATCCACTGATCTAGGTTTTACTTGTAGGTGGCAGTGGTGATGCTTTGATTGACATGAAGTGGATGTTTTTCAGATATGGGATGTACATGGGGATACAAATCTATCCTGCCATCTTGTCTTATTTACCTGTGATGAAGATGTAAGTCCTTTAATCAAGTATTTGAGAAACTATTTGCTTTGTGAAGGAGTACAAGGCCAAGTATGGTCAGGTATATCTTTACTCAAAAAGCTGGACACAGATGACCAAGGAGGAGTCTATAGGAGGAGCCTGATTACAGGAAAAAGATTGTCAGTCTGCTGGGTAAATGATGGTCTGGAAGCCATTTACATTTGTAGTTAGGGACATCTGAGGGCTTGCAAGTTCAGTGATATGTTTAGACAAATACATGCTGAAGGATGCATTAGTGGGTCTTATAAGAGATAGATAAAGGAAAATTAAAACTTGAGCTAGACAGAAAAATTTATGAACAGCTATAGGAACATGAGGGTAAAACAAATAAGGCATTATTAACAAAACTGTCTAGATCCCTTATGAGACTGTCTAATTAGAAGAGTGTGTCATCTATATGGTGTGGAGTGATTTTCTTACACTTAACATGTACTTATTATTATATAATTTCTAACAGTTCACGTAGAGAATTAAGACTGAGAAGTCTTGATGAACTGCATTTTGTAGTGCAGGGTTTGAGTCCTTCAGCCTTCATTTACCTGCTGTGTAACTCTGAGAATGCCACCTAACCAGAAAGTGCTCCCAGGTCATCCCTAAAAAGGGGCATGTAACCAGTGCCCTTATACATCATTACCAGCATAAGCCCCCTTTTCCCATTTTCTGCATGGAGTCAGAATGTTGTGTTAACTGTCACCATCTCTCTTGATTCAATGCCACACTCCTGCCTTCTTTGACACTCATGCCTGACTGTCAAAGATCTTCTCTCACACAATCCAGCCATCTATTTGCTGGATGCCCTTGCTTTCACTTACCTTCTTCCTGTCTGTCCAAATCTTCTTCAGCAGATTGCCTTCTGCTTTTTTGCACATGTGCCCAAACCACTATAATCTGTTCTCTTTGATCTGTTCTGCAACTGGACCTACTTTGGCTTCTGCACTTATGTCCTCATTTCTTCATCTGTCCCACAGTATGCATCCTACCACCTTTCTCAGGCACCTCATTTCCATCACCTACAGCTTCCTCAACTGCTCTGCCTTTACTTCCCAGGTTTCTTTACCATACAGCAGTACTGGTTGCACCACTGTTTGGAAACGTTATTTTTCATCTTCTTTGGCATTCTTCTGTCATACACTATACCTTACATTCTATGCCAGTTGTCTGCAGCCCCTCTGATTCTAATTTTGACCTCTTCATCCAGACTTCTCTTCTCCTCAGCCACCCCTCCCAGACACGTGAAGCCATTAACCTGTTCCACTATCTTCCTTTTCATCTTAATTCTCAGCTTCGTATGATTTCTCCAATTTGTGACATTATCACTGTCTTACCTGTACTTAGTTTCATCCCATGTGTCTTAAATTAAAACAAGGGACCAGTTGGCATAATGGTTAAGGTCTTTGTATCCCATGCACAAGGTACAAGGTTTGATCCTGACTTCCAGCCAGTACATGTTTGGAGTTTCCATGTTCTCCCTGTATCTTTGTGGGGTTCATCCCACCTTCAAAAAGCATGCTGAGTGTTTCCACCTCAAACTCACCAATGAATGCATCTGTCAGCAGCAAGTGTACATGGTGCCTATAGGGAAAAGAGTTGTATACTCAAAATGCTTTATACATTTACTGAGGTGTGAAGTGTCTTCAAGACAGGAGAACACAGATCATAGACTGTGTGCTGTGGCAGGGCTAGCCACTCAGTGTAAAATATGATCTAGGTGATTCAGTCATGTTGACTAATGTCACCACTGGTCTTATACTTTAATAAATAAGTAATTAAAAAATAAGCTATATAAAGCAGGTGGAAATAACCGCTATCTTCAGTTTGTTTTCACAGCAAGCAATATTAGATGGTTACCTAGCCTCTTACAAAAACCTTTCACAGCAATATAATAATTAACTTGAATTAGCCTTGTTTAAATCTTTTTCCTATGTGGCAAATCTGGAACAACCTTCTTTGACATTTCTGAGGTCTAAAAACCCTCCTTGATCTATACTAGAAGGTGTATTGCAGGCCTGTGATCTGCAGCCCCCTCCAAGCTTTTTCACTGTTGCTCTCTGTTGTGGTACCATTTCCTGTTTTGTGGTATAACTAAGTAGAAAATCTCTGAGATCATGAAACTGTTCTAGAAATGCAACTTCTGCTTGTAATTCTGCTAGTAGTTTGCATGTTTCATTAAGGGAGTTGACATCTGCAGTTTCTCATTGCCAACTCACCATTTGGTGCTATCATTATATTTTCTAACACAAGTTGTACTTCATTTTGTTAAACATATCAAGTAATTATTGCTCTGTGTGCAAAATGTTTCCAAGGCTGGGCTTATAATCTGTATTTTTATTTAGTCCAAATGTTTGTTGCCAAAACTCCATCAAGAATACTGAATCACCAGACTGCTCCTTTTACGTACCTGATTCTAGGCTCAGTCTTTTTATTAACATGGATTATGTCCATCAACTCTTCTCATCATAATTCTTAATTATAGTTTTTTATTTAAAGCTTAGCAACTTTGGATGTGTATACCTATGTGAATGTGTAAACGTGTGTGAAGAACATGTTGTGCTGTGTGGACACTACTATTTATCTCTGTTTTACAGAGACTTCTCTATAGTCTACTAAAGTTTGATTATATTTTATTAGTAATTGTGTTCTGGTAATCTAACTACTACTGATCTCTTTAGCATCTAGTTCTACTTTTTAATGAACGTTTTCACATTGCTTGACCTGGAGAAGCAGTTTGTTATGGGGAAGGGGTAGTTACTGCATGATGAATGATGACTGTTTCTCCTCTGTAATTTGTTTGTTTGCTGAAGCAGGTGCAAAGCTATGAATCTAATGCTTGCAGGTTCTAGTATTTGCAGGAGTAATTGATTTGTGGAGAAATAAGAGATCTTGGACTGCCAGAATCCTAATGGCTCAGAAGGTAAGACACATAAAAAGTCTGTAGGACACTGAATACAGCGACAAGGCCTTCAACCTCCCTTGATAGCTCATGTCCTTTAAGCCAATGATTATTTTTGACAGGAATCTTTAGGATCTCACTAGCTGCTTGATATGTTATTAAGGTTCCTCCCAAAGGGGGCATTTTATTCAATGACTAGCCTGAGCAGTGCAGAATATAGAGTGGTCAATACTCCTATGAGCCTGCAGGAAATGCCTTTCAAAATCAGCTGTGCCAGATAGAAGGGTTTCCTAATCACTGCTTCAACATAATGGTCAAAGGAGAGGTAGTTCTTTACCCATGCTACGATGTCTCTCAAATCATATTAATTTGGTAGTAGACTGTTTTCTAATGTTATAAACTGGGTGGAGAATTTGTTTGCCAGATGTAACAATATTGCAGGTCTTAGCATTTAGTTTTAGCACATCCTAAGCACACCAACTATTGGCATGGGTTAGTTAACTTTGTAGCTTCTGCATATCAGGAGGGGTTTCAAGTACAACACCCAGTTTACAATCTGATTTTTGATCTGCTGATCAGACAAGCATATGCCAAATAGCAAAGGTCCAAAAATGGAACCTTGTAGCAGCCTACTGGTTACTTTTATGCCCTCTGAGGCTGCACCCACCACCCACAGAGTGCAGATTCTATTCCTCAGTCTATTAACTATTCATTTAAATATATAGGGATTGACTTGAAGTGCTTACTCAGAGGTGATCTCTGCCTGACATACAAGGCCATGTCCAACCCAGAATTGATGGATATGCTCCACCTAAAAAAAAAAACAAATTCCCAAGAGCCACATGCTCTAGGGATCTAAACCTCACCACAATGATAAATAGGATGTGCTGGAGGGATAGATTCCTGTCCCAGAGACTCCCCATGCTTTGGAACAGGATTCCAATCTACATTAGACAGAGCCCCTCACTAACACTCTTCAAGAGAAACCTTGACGAGTGGATGGGAAACAGAAAATTTACCCCGGGGATCACTGCAGTGGCTCTGCTGGACAGAGGCACATGGAACTAATGGCTCTGCTGGACCGAGGCACACAGAACTAATCTAAGGGGGGCAGCGAAAGCCAACACATTCTGGCTAGGCTTATAGATGCCCTCGGGCAGATAGCCTAGTACTTGCCTATGAACCTATGAACCTATTTAACTTGTTGATAATGTTGGCATGTGATATAGTATTAAATGCATTTGCAAGAACAATGAATGCTAAATGGACAGTGTGAGCACTGTCCACGACTTGCAATACCTGTGAAAGAAATTTACCAGAGTTTTTAAACAGAATGTAGCCTTAAGTAGGTCAAACTGCTAGGGGTCAAGTCTTACAAAATGTTTTATATTGTAATTTTCTTGTCTGATAGGACCTGTTCCATAGCCTTGCGGATAGGACTCATCAGAGTAATGAGCCTGTAATAACAGGATTTGTGGTGGGGCTGCCCTTGTGAAGGTGCTGTGTGCCAAACCTTGGGCACAAAGCCAGTGACTAAGCTCAGGTTTAATAGCTGTAGGACTAGGTCTACCAGTTCATGGTTTCTTTTGCTTAGCAGCCAATCTGGTATGTTATCAGGTCCCTTACAGTATATATTTTTTTGTTTTGTTTTAGAAAATATTTTAATAAGTATTCTTTTCTGATGATCGCAGGTTTATGTCTTTTGGTATATATGAGACTGGTACAGATGTCTCTTAAAGTAAGCACAACATGTGTTTTGCATGTATGTATGCATATCCACTGAATCAGAGTTGTTAGTGCCATTTTGAATGAGTTCAGAGCAATGCTGGGCATTATTCCATAACTTCCTGACATAGGTAAAGAAAGCTTTGTAGTTATCCAGAGCTTCTGATGTTAACCTAAGCTCTTGGGAAGCTTTAGTTTTCTTGATGGTAATTTTCGGTACCTTGATTTGTGGGTTCTTAGTTTTTTCTATAAATTCTAATCAGCTTTTTCTTCTCTTATTGTATTTTTTATTTATGCATATGGAACCACCAAGCTGGTTTGCTCTTTTCTTTCACTCTTTGTTTAAGTTTAGTTGAAACTAACATGTTTATATCATTTTCTAGGTGATTGTGTATTTACTTGCATAATTAATTGCTGTTTCTACATTTTGGGTTCACTTGTATTTGAACTTACAGAGTTCATCGTAAAATTTTAGGACATTTGACTGGAGAAGGGTATACCTGCATGAGAATACAAATGGCTGTCATAATTATAAGGACCAGGTCAACAACAGTTTAATCTCTACTGAGTTCTTTGAGTATATACTGTAGCAGTAAACACGTAGATTTTCTTTTTAAGAATTTTCATTTAATCCAGCGTTACATAAATTAGTGAGTGCCTGTCTTCCTTTAAACCTCATTCCTCTTCCTGAGCATTAAACAGCATGCATTTTCCCCCACAACTTTAATTTATTTCAATCAGATTTACTTGTTTCTTTTTCTAAGTATTTCACCTATAATTATTTTATTTCTTTTGCAATGTGCAATACTTCCATTAGAGTTGTTTTAAATGTTGATTTCTATTTTCCAGTATATGTTTTTTTTTGGCTGCCAATAGCATTTAACTTAGTAAGGCTTCACCATTCATAGTAAATTTACATCCTACATCCCATATGAAAATAATCATTTCCATAGTTACTACCATTTGTTTTCCCCTACTTTTCTGTCAAAGTAGTCTGTAGGGAATTTTTAAAATCAATTTTATTTGTACTTGTTAAAGCCTATAAAGGACATTTCAGTGTTGTGAATCATTTTGAACATGTTCATGTCTTTTCATGATATAAAATAAATAAAGATAAAACAAACACTATTGCAGTAAACTATCCACAAACCAGTTCAGCAATATCCTTACTTATGAAGACATGATAAAATGAAGTATATAGGTATAAATGGATTCTGTTACAGCTACTTATATAAAAAGAGACTAAACAGAAGATAATTCAAAATATGAGAAACTGGAAACTCTTGAAGCAGAATATGGATAGTAAGATAAAGCAGTGAAAAAGTTTTTAGTCCCTTTAATTTCATATACAGGTCAGGCATATTATTTTATTTATCAGAGGAGAATGTACGGATGACAATAAACAAAGCGTTGAAGGAAAGGTTAATTGTCCCCATAGAAAAGAGATAATACAGTTACTAGATTCGAAGAGGAACTTTAACAATACTCAGTTAAGGATCATATATGTAACTCAAGCAGCAGGTTATAAATCAAAGCTGAGGATGATAATGATGTAATGGGAGTGACCTCAAGAGATAACTTATTAGGAAAAAATGCAAAGTAACATTCAAACAAAAAAGCTAAGACAAATCATACTACAATATGTATTATCCAGGAGACAAAAACATGTAGAACTATGAACTGTGTGTATCCAGATGATGCACTGCTTATTGGGAAATACTCACTTCTTTCACCTTAGAAAATATCAGCTGACTGGATCAATAGAAACCACAATAAAGAACAGAAACATAATCTAATATAAAGAACAAAGAAGACTTGGAAGGCAGATACAGAGACAGATAAAATGAATCATTGTAACTTCTGAGAACTATATCAAATTAACAGTAGAAATGCTGAAATGATTAAAATACTAATGTTATCCTTAAAAAAAAGTAACTGGCAAGTATAGGCTTCCATGTGAAATGAGCAGCCACAATGTCAGAGTAAGAATAAAGAACACAGAACTGAAATATAAGAAAAAGCAACACAGAAACAAACAAAAATGAGCAGGTTTTTTTTTTCATCAAGCTTTTGCATGTAAAATGAAAAAAAAAAAACTGTAAACCTGTGAACAATAACCAATGAGGACCATAATACATTGGTAAGGTAGCATTTGGTAATTATGCACTACAGGAAAAAATAAAGCCCAGGATTCAATAAACTCCATGTAGGCTTTGTGCGGAGACTACACTGAGTTTATATGTTCGTGAGGTAGTGAGCAGCGAGTGGTAGTAGGCAATGCATATTAATTGCATGTGGCACATCTAAGTTATGTTTCATGGCCAGCAACAGTGTTGCAGGCTAGGAAACCATGTAAGCAAATGCTGATATCTATTCTGTGTAAAGCAGGGTAACTATGGTCTACGGATTTACACGGAATGCCAAAGTGATCACTAGGGTTTCACAAACAGCTATCAGTCTGTTAGTGCATCATATCTGCACAAACACCAACATAATGAGGGGGACAAATAACCAGAAATAGGGACATAATTGACATAGATGTCACATAGAACTTTGTTGGAATGAAACGTTCTCAACCTCTTAGATCAATAAATCTGGACAAAGCCATAAACAATGGGAGGGAGGGGCAAAGGCCCAAAAACAGGGACGTATTTTTAATATTCCTCTTCCAAACTTAATAAGTTGATGGTGCTACTGAAGGCCATGAAGTTTTAAACTCAAATGGCTGTTATCAGTTTCTGATTTCAGTCTGTAATGACATGTCAAGGATTTGCCAGAAAAACACAATGTTATGAGGAAAAGATCAAAAATTTGAGAAAAAAATGGACATTCTGCACAACTCAGGACAGTTGAGGGGTGAACTCAAATGTATGTAATTTTGACTCACATCAGTCCTGAGGTCATCCCAGTGATATCTGGACAATTGAGAGGTATGAATGTGAAGCATATGGTCTAAGCACAGTACAGGACAGTGTACCTACAGTGCAGAGTATTGTGATATCTTATTCCTGGCATCATGTACTAAAGCCGTGTAAATGATCTGTAATGGGACTTGTACTGCCATGTACAGGACAGTGTACCTACAGTGCAGAGTATTGTGATATCTCATTCCTGGCATCGTGTACTAAGGCCATGTAAATGATCTGTAATGGGACATGCACTGCCATGTAAAACGAACACTCAGGTGAAGTGTGTGTATTGAATAGTGACACACACACACACATGAATTGTAGGAATGAACACAGGGAAAGAGGACAGGTGAAACTACCCAATGTACAGCAGAGGAGGACATGTCATTGGAAGATGGTTGTAGCAGCAACACCAATCACATATCTATATGGTTCAGCTGGGATTGTACCATGAAAATGTGTTTTATGCAACTGTCACACAAGGTGACATAACAATGGGGAGGATGTTTGTGTGAGATAAGCATCCTTATATGACTAATGCAGAGGACATCTATCAGAGATGTGACATAAAATTGGGGTAGGGTGCATATTGTAAAGCTGTGCAAACTGAAATGCCTGAATATGAGTGTACTCTCAGCAAAGGTCTCCAGCAAGGTGGACACAGGTAAAGGCTTCTGGAAAACATTACAAAGATCAGCAACAATCATGGACAATATCAGAATAATAACATCAGTAATCCTATGCCTCTGACATAACATATGTGATTTACAAGGATAAGAGATGAGTCTGCGCACACACACACTTGAACAGCTATTATGATACAGCCACACTCTATGAGGGTAATCACACACACTGTCCTGGCACTGTAACATCTGCTGGAGGTGTTAGGAGGGGCACTGTTATACCTGTATGTAACAGTATGGGTAATAAAGGCTAGTTTCCTTGTGTGCTTGGCATAATATATATATATATATATATATATATATATATATATATATATATATATATATATATATATATATATATATATATATATATATATATATATATATATATATATATATATATATATATATATATATATATATATATATATATATATATATATATATATATATATATATATATATATATATATATATATATATATATATATAAAAACACAATCCACACTGTTATGAATGATATACATGTCAATAATGTTGTCAAACACTTATGTATGTAGTGTGTGCATCAGCAGAACTGGTAGCACACAAGCATCTGGTGTAACAACTTGATTGGTGTTCTGCACCATCAGGCAGTCATGTATATTCCAAAGAATGAATACCTAGGTTTGGTCAATAAACTGTGACAGATATGGTATACTTCAATTACACATCACTGAAAGATGCATTCACAGGTACATGAAGAAGGGTGCATTGTACACAGTTATTGGTGTGATGAAGGCTGGGAACCATGAAGGTATTATGGCCTCTGATGTGGATGTCCTTCACATACACAGATGAATGCAAAAGCACTGCTTAGCAAGTGTAAAATAATGGCTTGATCATTCTCACTTTCACTCACATGCATGCATATACTCACACACACACACACACACACACACACACACACACACACACACACACACACACACACACACACACACACACACGCACGCACACACACACTCAAATGCACACACATTTTTCTTTTTCAGTTTTCTTATTTTTAATATATTTTACACTTGGTAAACAGCAAAAGCACTGCTTAGTGAGTGTAAAATAATGGCGAATGAGGTTTTCTCGGTCCGAGCACCACAGCAGCTTGATATGCTTTTGTGAAGCAGTGGACTCTTTCTTCAGTGGGCATTACTTGTACATTCATATACTGCTGGAGAACATTCATTGTCCAGTCAGGGTACTGATGTAAATTTTGCCCATTTTCTAATGTAATATAAATATTGAAGAAATAACAGTATTGTTTAATTGTGAAGTCTGGTATTTGAACTCACAACCTCTGACTAAAGTCCAATATTGTACTTTTGGTTTGTGCTACAGACTAATGCATGCTTACTTGAATTTATAGTTGGGATATGCATCTTCAATTTGATACAGCTCTAATATATATCAAAAAAGCTATCTTTAACTATTAATGGTACAATAACAGTAATCATCTGCTACATACATACGACATGCCTCCCTCATCCTCACCAATCTTGCATTTCTAAGTCTTAGAAGTACTCTCTGTAGTTGATACTTACACAGGTGTAGGATGTTCCCAGTCCTAAATGTGTGGGATGTCCCCAGTCCTAAATTCCTCAATCCAGTAGTTGAGGGTATCTTTCTTCATCCTCCATAGTCATTAAAATAATACTTACATTGTCGTTCAGTGCATGATATACCTGTGCCACTGGATACAGCCCGGGCTAAACTATTCCAAGCCTCAGACTTTGTACTAGGAGCCAGAATAGTCCCCCTGCAGAAGCTTTTGTCTGTGGTTCTGAACTAAAAATCCAGTGAATATCCTGGACTACTGGACACCACACTTATGTGCCCTAGACCTAGCACCTTCCTCAGAAACACCTTCCATGTCTACCATGGATCAAGAGCAATGGAGACTGATTGTTTCCTACCATTTCCAGTTATTGTGTTTACTGGAGTGTGTATACTGTATGAAACTGTTGCGGTCCATTTACCATTGTGCAAATGCATTGCTTAGGAGTGCACCCCCCCCAAGCAATGCATTTGCGATGGTAAGTGGAGATCAGCAGTGAGGAATTACAGAACTGCAATTAAAATTCCAAGATTATTGGATGTGCAGGTAGTTGTGTATGTGTGTTAGGCAAATGTGAAGGCCATGCCAGTCCAGATAACAGAAATATACTTACAGGAATATAGTACATACTATACCCACAGTCATACATCTGATAATAAATCTGATAATACATAGATAAATAAATAAATAACTCACACAATACTAGTGTCTCAGCCCTCATACATATAAATAATATCTGCTCCACTATGTCAAGTGTTATAAATGAAAGTGACTATAATGGGAAGTGGAACAACAGTAAAAGTGTATGGAATATCCTGTATTCAAATGTAGGACTATGTGTATTGCAGTCCTACACTTACACCTGTTGCCACAAGAAGGTTGAAATAACACATGCCTATACTTCAGTTCATCACTATAAACTGCAATTTCATAACAGTAAAAAAAAGGTTGCCTATCCTGCACTAAAACCCAGGACCATCTGTACTCTAGCCCCACACTTACACCTGCTGCCACAGGACTAGTTACATGAAATTCCCTATTTTACTAATAATTCTTAAGATGTTGCTGTTAACCACCACACAATGTTGCTTAGCAGGTTTGCGCGATGCCCAGTAGTATTAATTGAATGCATCTGGTTTCTATTTTTGGTTGTCTGGGTCATGTCTGCTTCTTGGGTGGTCCAGTTGTCCAATTTGCGCACTGCTTCACTTTGCACAAATGAGATAAGCACAACCAACCTGCTATTCATTTTCTCCATTTTCTGTGTTAGTGCTAAGTGGCACACCATTTGAAAAGCATGAAACTCCATTTCTCTCTTTCTCTCTGAAACAAATTAGCAACCTAAATTTGTGTACAGTGAACATAAACCTAAACCAGTAGCTGCTGGGTACATGGTCATACTCCTGCGCATCTCCTGGTTAAACCAACTTAGCTTAACTTATACTAATAGTCAGAACTCACCAACTACTACTTCCAATAAAATCAAAAGTCATATATCGGGTCCAATTCCAAAAGAGTTGCTCTTAGTGTAAGTGACCACTTAAAGCAGGTGTTCTGGGATCTGGTCCCCAGTGTGAGCTTGTTTATAGATAGGCCTTGCACAGAAGTAAGTCACCTACACTGACAGGAAGTGTGATATACTAATTAATATTAAATACTCTAATACTAATTTCATGAACTTTAATGGTACTTTGACTTAGGAATAGGGTCCATTCCCATCATGGTATTAGAAACCATTGGAAAAATTAAAAGCAGCAAGTCTTTTGGAATCAGGCCAAATTTTCACTGAGAGCAGCTCTTTTGTAACTTAGCCCATCATGTGAATTGAAGTTTGCATTTGCTGATGTCACTCTGGTGTCTTCACCTTTCTTCTTTTTTTAAGACATGTTTATGCAGTCTACCATCCTTCATTCTCCTGTAACACCTGCAGTCTCTATCTTACATTTCATTTTCTCATCATCTCCTCCCCAGTATTTCTTCACTTAACTTTCACGCTGTTTTCTCTTTTCTTAGCTTTCTTACTTCACTTCCTCTTTTCCTACTGTCAGCCTACCAACCTGCATCACAGCTGTTTTTCAACAGTTTATATACTGTAATGAATGCTCCTTTTAGTTTTTACCATATATTTTATACTCCTGATTATTTTTTCCCTGTAACTTAGGCTGGTATTCATGGACTGGGGCTTCACATTTTCATAGTGGTAATCTGCGAAGAGTGGTGCTACATGGTTATGCAAATCTCAGTCTTTCAAGATGATGCCTCCCTATCACACACACAAAAAATAAACTATTTACACTTAAGGCATAAGAAATAGGGAGACATATAATATGCAGATAAGGGGCAGTACACATTTGTGTATCAGTAGGATTAATAGAGATGAATCTAAACTAAGCTCATTTGCATACTAAACATGTAAATGTCCAAGAACTTACACCAGTAAGCAGCAATTTGACATGAGAATGCGGAGTTAAAAAGGGGAGAGGAAAAAAGGAATATGTACCACCATACATTTTAAAAGGGGGTACAATTATTGAATTTACTTAAATACATTTTTTTATTGTAGTTTAGTGCTTGTCCATACATGAACAAAGTACTGAAGTGGTCATTGGGGGAAATTCTTCATTTTGGAATCAGTGAAGTGCTTGTACATAGATAGGCAGTCTACTGAAGGGATCAGTGGGGGAAATGTTTCAATTTGGTATTTGTACATATTTAGCGAAATGACTGAAGTGATCACTATGGGAAATGTTTAATTTGGTACTTGGACATACTGCTGATGGGATCAGTTGGGAAATGTTTCATCTTGATGCTAGTGGAGTGCTTGTACATACATGGGCAGACTACCAAGGGGATCATTGGAGGAAATGATTAATTTGGTGTCAGGGACATGCTTGTGCATACATGGGCAGACTACTGAAGGGGTCATTGCAGGAAATGTTTCATTTTGATGCTTGTGTATACTTGGATATACTGATGAAGGAATCGGTGGGGGAAATGTTTCATTTTGGTACTTTTGCATACTTGGTGAAACTACTAAAGGGGTTGCTGGGAGGGGTATTTAATTTTGGTGTCAGTGACATGCTTGTGCATACATAGTCAGATTGCCGAATTGATCGCTGAGCAAAATAATTTAGTTTATGTCATTTTAGTGCTTGTGTATACATAGGCAAACTACTGAAGGGGGTTTCGGGTGAAATAATTCATTTGTGTGTCAGGGGAGTGCTTGTGCATACTTGGACAAACTACTGAAGGGATGGCTGGGGATAAAATCATGGATTGCAACTCAGATATCAAAGGCAATGCATCACCTTCAACAATGGATGTGCATACCGTGTGGATATTGGACTATAAATCATACGAACACCTCGATAGGATACATCACTTTGCAACATTTCTTATTTGCATCTTATTATACCTGAGGCAGTTCGCATTAGTGAAAATGGCTTCTAGGAATATCACCTTTGCTACTGTCATTTGTAAACATCAGGGACACCCCTATCACATTTCTGCAAATGACTATGGATACCTGCTTTAGTTTAATTATAGCTCTATCATTTCATTGTTATAATATATTATCACAAAATTACTTCATATTTCCTTGTTATTAATGGTAATGTACAGCCTTATATAATTCATCTTTCTTTCTTCTGTACTTTGTACTGTTATCTTTCATGACTCTGTATTGTTTTATAACTCAACAAATGCAATTATTAATTGTAAATTGTATTTTTGCACTGGAGCTTTTCTCCCCAGGTTTCTGCCAAGACACCATTTTAGTCCTAGCTGCACTAATATATTATATGTATGTATGTGTCTACCTGATAAGATCGAAAACCCATATCATCGAATCCAAAATGACTGAGACGAGATGAATGAAACTGCAGAAGAACAAAAAATTAAAAGAACTTCACAAAACTGAAAACAGACACCAAATTTTTAACACCATATCACACAATTCCCATAGATCACACCCACCACCCAACAGTCTGGGACCATAAAAAAATCATTCTTTTATGTTTTTGCATGAGGACTGTGCCCCCCACACCATCTGCAAGTTGAAAAGACCAACTCTGAGATCACACTACATTGAAGAAAAGGGTAAACACCCATGGCATGCCCATATCTGCATGAGAATTGCCCATTGCAGTACCTGCATACATCATCACCATTCTTTCTTAAAGTGGAACTACATGAAAAGTCAGTAATTACTTTCGGTTTTGTGATGTTCATTCTTTTAACATTTTGTTCTTATGCAGTCACATGCATACAAAGACATGTTCACACACACACACACACACACACACACACACACACACACACACACACACACACACACACATATATAACCTGATAAGTAATCGGTTACTTACCTGGAGTTGAAATTCGGTGTTGGTCTTCTGCATTTTCAGTTTTATCATCTTGGTTATATGAAAGTCGGGTAAGTAGGATTTTGGGTATGTAAAGTAGACCCATAGTACATTATCACTTTCACCAAGACAGCTTTCTGTGTTGTACAGTAGCCTGTTGTTGTTACCCTACCTGTACTGAAGATTGCTTCTGTCAATCTAATAAATAATGCCGCTGCTCTCTCCTAGAGAGTAACTTTTGGCAATATAAAGGAACAGAAGCACTATCAATATTTTATGACTGCAGTTTTGAAGACGTCACTGCAAAACTCCTTATACTGTTATACCACCCAAAAGCAATAATTGCACCAATGTTGCTCTATTGAGTCTTTTACCCACAAAGTCACTGACTGGATACTCATCTGGCTATAAAAAATTCTAATAGGTTCATAGGTTCATAGGTTCATACTAGGCTATCTGCCCTAGGGCATTTATAAGCCTAGCCAGAATGTGTTTGGCTTTCGCCACCCATTTTAAATTTATTTTGCTATGCCCTTTTTCGAGGTTAGTATACTGTGCCTCTGTCTAACAGTGACACAGAAGTGATACCCGGGGTAAACCTATGATCTCCCATCCACTCATCAAGATTCCTCTTGAAGAGAGTCAATGAGGGACTCTGCCTAACCTGGACTGGGATTTTATTCCAGAGTGAAGGGAGCCTCTGGGTTATGAATCTGTCCCTCCAGCATGTCCTATTTATTTCAGTGCTGAGGTTCAAGTCTCTAGAGCGCGTAGCTCGATGGGATTTGGATTTTCTGAGGTGCAGCATGTCCATTAATTCCGGGTTGAACATGGCTTTATATGTCAGGCACAGATCGCCTCTGAACAGGCGGTATGCCACTGAGTAGAGCTGGAGTTTCTTTAACCAGGCAGCATATGGCATCTGTTTGAGCCCTTTGATCCTCTTGGTGAGGTACTTTTGGGGTCTTTCCAGTTGCTGCAGGTGTCTGGTAAGGTACATCCCAAAAAGGGCATTGTACTCAATTATGGGCCTGATGAGGGATGAGTAAAGAGGCACGATGACCTCCCCTGATCTAGATGTGAATCCCTTCATGATTAGGTGGGCTATATAAAATGTTTTTCTAACCACTTTGGCCACGTGGTTGTCAAATGAGAGATTGCTATCAACTTGGGTCCCCAGGTCCCTAATTACTTCTTCTGTACTTAATGGATTACCACCTATGTGGTAATTTGTGGGCACTTTGTTTTGCCAAAGGGATGACTATACACATTTTGGCATTTAGCTTGAGGCCATGGCTCTGGCACCAGTTGTCTGTTTCTATGAGGCCCTTTTGGAGGATGCTTGTGTCGGCTGGAGAGTCATTTATGGCGCCCAGTTTGCAGTCATCTGCGAACTTGGTCAGCCACAGTCCTTCCGTGTTGGCCTGTACCTCCGAGAAATATATACCGAACAAGAGAGGTCCCAGGACTGAGCCTTGTGGGACACCACTTGTAACTGGTTTGGAGTCTGACATGGCTCC
Organism: Protopterus annectens; assembly: GCF_019279795.1. Lineage (NCBI taxonomy): Eukaryota > Metazoa > Chordata > Ceratodontiformes > Protopteridae > Protopterus > Protopterus annectens. Next base: position 637,447,205 of record NC_056751.1, read on the forward strand.
AGCAATTCTAACCATATGGGTTCTGTCCTTGAGCCAGTTTGCAATCCATCTAGTGACATAGGGGTTTATATTTAAGTTGGTGAGCTTATCTATAATGCCCAAGTGGGGTTTTATATCGAAGGCTTTTGCGAGGTCCAGGTAGGCTGTGCGGACCACCTTCCCCTCGTCAATGGCCTTGGTGACTGTTTCAAAGAAATCAACCAGGTTTAAGAGGCAGGATCTGCCCTTAACAAAGCTGAACTGGGTAGGATCCAGTGTTTGTAGGTCCCCAATATCTTTATTTATGAGGTCCATGATGATCCTTTCCATAGCTTTGCAGACCAAGCTAGTCAGGCTTATGGGGCGATAGTTTCCAGGATCCGTTGAGGCACCACCTTTATGGAGAGGGACCACTGTTGCTGTACGCCACTCTTTGGGCACATATCCTGTAGTAAGGCTGAGATTGAACAGTAGTTTTATGTTTGGGTTTAGCTCTTCTTGGAGTTCATGTAGGCCGCCGGGACACTATCTGGTCCCATTGAGGCTGTGTTTTTGCTTTGGAGAGGGCTCTTACCTGAGCATCTCAGATGTCAGGGGGCAGCACTCTGCTGGGATAGATATTTGCCCTTTTGGTGGGGAGGGGGAGTTTGCACTGAACCTGTCAGCTAGGATGTTGGCAATGTCTGTGGGTTCGGTGTATTTTTTGTCATTTTGGACTAATTCTGAGCATATCTGGGAATTACCACCCAGGTTCCTAACATAACTAAAGAAAGCCTTGTGATTATCCTTAGTGTCCTGTGCAGTTTTCTCTCGAAGCTGGCCTTAGACAATGTTATGTGTGCCTGTAGTTTTTGCTAATACTGATCAGTGATGCCTTCCCTTTTTGGGATTTTGCTCTATCATTTAGTAGCTTCCTCCTTCTATTGTATAGTTTGGTTATGGCTGGGGTCCACCAGACAGGACGACTGCCATTGGAGGATTGGGTCTAGGTTTTATTTGGGATCGATGATCCATGCATTCCTGAAGGTGTTCATAGAATGTGTTTATAAAGGATTCTGCGGTCTGGGCCAGTTTTCCACAGGCTCGGGGCTTTGAAGGATTTCACCTCAGTTTTGAGGAGTGTGAAATTTGCTTTAGAGAAGTTTTTCACTGTGGTTTTCTGGGCAGGGGTGGGGTCAGGATGTGAATATCCAGTGAGATTAGTTTATGGTCTGATCTTACCAGTGAGGGATACACTTCTGGTCTGGAGCATAGAGTCCCCATGTTGGTGATGAACAGGTCCAGTATGTTTTCCCCTCTTGTGGGAGTGGTAACAAGTTGTTCCATAGCATTTGAGTTTATAAATTCTAGGAACCTTTGGGCTAGGGTGTTGGAGCTAGAGTAATGCTCCCAGTCTATGTTTGGGTAGTTGAAGTCACCCAATATAATGGTGTTTGGAGAGACCTTCATATTTTCCGGTGTTCTCAGGAAGGCCGAGTGGGGTTTCTGGGTTTGGGAGGGTGGTCTGTCGCAGGCTATAAACTGGAAGGCAGTTTTACCCACTGTTAGTTGCACATGGATAGTCTCTGATGCTTCGTGCTTTGCCACCAACCTGGAGGTGTGGGTATCTTTGATGAATATTGATACTCCTCCTCCTTTTGTGGTTCGGTCCAAGTTTTGGGGCTGAAAAGAATGGTATGAGGTATAACCTGGTAGTGCTGGGGTGCTCTCGGGAGCCCTAAACCAGGTTTCTGTTACTGCACAGATATCGATGTTCTCCATGCTAAGGAGAGTTTCGAGTGCATGCATCTTGAGGTTTAGACTTCTGGCGTTGAGTATCATTACTCTTAGTTTCTTATCCCTTGTGATACCTATGGAGGGTTTGTCTTTTGAGCCTTGCCTAAGAAAGGCACTATGGGGGTAGCAAGAGCCTTTGCCAATATCCGAAAGCCCAGGGGTGACAGGTGCAAGCCATCCCTATTGAATCATTGTGGCTTGTCGAGCATATCATCCCAAGCTGACAGGCATTGGATCCCCTTTGAATGACACCAGTACTTAAGCCAATTGTTGAAATTGATCATCTTGTCTTCATATTGTGGCATCATTCTTGGTGAGGGTAAGATGCTACTCAAGGTCAGGGTCATACCGGCCTGGGCTACATGCTCAGAGAGCTCCTTTATGTCTCTTTTCATGTAGTCCAGGGAGGTACGTCTCAGGTCATTCACACCAGCATGGACAATGACTGAGTCATATTTGTACTTGCCTTGGAGTGACCTGAGTGCTTCTGTTATGTGGCGGATCCTAGCGCCGACAAGCTCCTCACCGTGACCCTCTCCTTGTTCAGCCTCGTGAGCGCGACGTCAGTGTGCCTGACGATAGAGTCACCTATTACAAGTGTATCAGGTGTGTTGTTTAGTCTTAAGGGCTGTGACTGTTTGGCACACTGGCTTTGTGAGATATGTGTTGCACGTGTTTTGTTTTGGGGTAGCGGCTGCTTGGGTGTCTGCTTTGGAGGTCTCTGCTGCTTCAGCAGATCTTTATTTAGAGCCTCCGAGTATGTTTTTGTGTGATTATGTGTTTGGTTTGCTGTCGTGGTAGGTCTATGTGAGACTGGAATTGTAGTGAGTGTGGTTTCCTTCTCCTCTTGACTGGTTATGCCAGTACTGAGTTGAGAGAGCTTAGCCTCCAGTTTGGCTATATGGTTGCAGCTCTCACATGTGTTGGAATTTGTTGGGAGGAGGAGAGGATTGTCTGTGTACATGAGGCCGTTGTAACATTGCCTCAAGATTCCCAGATTCACCAGCTGGACCGGAGAGGAGATTGACAACTGACATTTGGACATGCTAGAATAATATTGGGGATTCCTTAATAATTGAAAACCAGGGCCAGTGGGGAGTGAGGGTGTAGTGCTTTTAATTTTTAGTGCTGACTTATATAATTGCTTTAGTGAGCAAGTGCCAGGTAACTTAAGTGCAATGTGTTACAGGTAACTTAAATGCAAAAACAACAAACAGTAACTTTCTTTCAAGTGAAACAAGGAAATAAGTACAGTAAGCAATGCAGATATCACTAGTGATCCACAGAAGTGCTGAGAAGCCACGTATTAGGTGGAATTAGCATTCCAGGGAAATAACAAGCAAACAAACAACAAGCATATAAACAAAGTTAGATTCAGCAGGCCTGGATCTAGTTTATGCTACAGCAAACAAGGTGTATCAATTTCAGTAAGATACAGTTCAAATATTCAGGCACTATAAACCTTTAACCAGAAATTCCCAGCTCAGAAGGGCAGAGTCCAGCCTCTTCTCCCACAAGAGTGCAGACCACAAACCTTCTTAATGTAAAATAACTGGCCTGAAGCCCAAGTGCTTAAACCAGAACTAATACACTTTAAGAATAACAGACACTGGGCTCTCAATCAGCAGTTCCCAACTTAGAAGGATGAAAGCTACCTGTCCTGCCACCACAGTGCATGCCACAAACCTTCCTAATGTAAAACAACTGGTCTGAAGCCCAAGTGCTTAATCCAAAAGACTTAGAATGATAGCTACACTTTAATCAAGTTACTACCAAGCAGTAATAAATACAATTGAATACTTTAGAGAATGCCTGGATTAGTGCTCAAGTTACACAAACAAAGCTAGATCCAGCAGGCCCGAATCCAGTCTATGCCACTGCAAACAAGGCGCACCAACTTCAGTAAGAAGCAGTTCAGATATGCATGCACTATAAGCCTTCAGCCAGAAATTCCCAGCTCAGAAGGGCAGAGTCCAGCCTCTCCTCCCACAAGAGTGCAGACCACGAACCCTCTTAATGTAAAATAACTGGCCTGAAAGCCCAAGTGCTTAAACCAGAATTAATACACTTTTAGAATAACATACACTGAGCCCTCAATCAGCAGTTCCCAACCTAGAAGGATGTAAGCTACCTGTTCTGCCACTACAGTGCAGACCACAAACCCTCTCAGTGCAAAACAACTGGTCCGAAGCCCAAGTGTTTAAACCAAAAGGCTTAGAATGAGTTACACCAAGCAGTAATAAATACAATTGAGTACTTTTAAGATGATGCAAAAGTAAAAAAAGTAGGTAGAAACACAAGTACAGTAAAAGCGGATGAATTTTTTTTTTTTTTTTTCTGAACAAGTGCTGAGATCAAAGAAACAGATTTGAGTGCTGAAACTAGAAAACTGGCTAGTTATAAGAAAAAAAACTAAGCTAGAAGGCTTCCCTCCAACACAGAAGGGCTTGGGGGCTCAGAAGCCTACAAATAGTCTATACCACTTAACAGGAAAGGCAGGAAGCAAGCTTAAATTTTATTTATTTATTTATTTATTTATTTATTTATTTATTTATTTTTTTCTGTTTCCCAGATGCTCTCTTTGTACACAGTAGGAGTGCCTGAAATCAGAATATGATCTCACTGTACTCAGTTGAGTGAGCAAATGAGATGGGCCCAGAATGAGTATCCAAACACAAATTTACAAGAGGGGCGGGCAGTTGCAAGGCCACTAAGATTAACACCAAAACAAAAACAGGGAGAGTGGGTGGGACTAACTGAAGAGCAGAGTGAAAACTTCCAGTTCAGTTAATATTCCTTCCACACAGTTAAAATCAATTTAAATACTGTATTTTTTGAAAAAAAAGAGCAGATAAAGGTACTTAAATTCTCTTATACGTCCAGTTGAATATAGCAAGTTCTTAGCCGGCCAAAGCTGAGGTTTTTAAGCAGAAAATATTTCACACTGTACCACTTAAATAGGCAAGGTAAGCTAATGAAACAGTAGCTGCTGCTTTTATTCAAAAGTGCTGGTAGCTGTCTTTTTCTACCTACTATCATTTGGGGCATCATAATAGCTCTCCTCTACCAACCTCATATGTTTGAAATCTACTCTCTTTCTCAAGACAGCTCTGGCTTGCAAACTGTACTACAGTACAACTACTTAACATGTGCATTGTTATCTATCTATCCATTCATCCATCCATCCATAATGCACTTTTTCCCATTTCTGCATATGGTGTTGTGATGTCACATCAACAGTGACTATCATCTAGAGGCAATGTTCACACCTCCAAGTAGCTAGCCCTGCCATGGTTGCTCTTCTGTACCACACACACACACACACACACACACACACACACACACACACACACACACACGCACACATGCACACATGCACGCATGCACACACACACACACACACACACACACACACACACACACACACACACACATACACACACAAATGCACACACATTGGTATATGACCAATTATTTATTTAGAATTTTAACCATGTATAAAACTGCCCCTGCCCTGATGTAGGCTATCCTGTTCCAGTAGTCTCACCCATCAGGTGTTTTGTGCTGCCTCACCCTACTTTGAAGTCAACAGCTATCCTGGTAACTTAACGCCTTATTAAAATATTTTTCAAAATAAATATCTCATTTTTCTCAGATTTCATGCACTAGGACAAGTGACTATAAAATGTACAGTTTGAGAACATGTTGGAATATATGACATATAGTTATTTCTGTATATTTAATTCAGATCAAATAAATGTTGAAAAGAAACGATAATTCAAATATCATATTAAATGGGAAATTGGTTGTAAATTATGGTATAAGAAGTGAAAAAAGTATGTAGCATTATTTTAACAATTTATAAATAATGCATGCATTTTTCTGATATATTCTTCTTTTCTGTTTTCAGGCATACGCATGATTTTCTTTAAGATGAAATGGTGAAGGAATGATTTATGTACAATATAAAATCGATAAAAAATTTCAGAACAATGAAGCTGGAGAGACAGAGAGAGAGAGAGAGGCACTATTGGAAGCACTTCAGGCACTACAGACATACACTATAAAAGTAAAATGTGAAATGTGACAATAAATTTGAATTGACGTCTGCCTCAGAGCTCCTATCTGAGATTCATTTCTGATGTTGGTCCCTATTTCTGTGTTATTTTGCATGTTCTCCCCATGTCAACATGTGACATCTCAAGCAACTGTGGATGTTCGTCGTCTCCCATTGCTGCAGTCCTGACAAATGGGTACTCCGCTGCCCACCATCAGCCCGAATATCAAAGGGCTAGAACCGGCGTCGGTCATGGGCGCCTGAGACTGATGCAAGTACTTGTCAGTACAAATGCGCATGACCGACGCCATAACCTCAGTCTTTCTTGCCGCATGGTCCTAAGCAGAAGCAGTTTTTGCAAGTGCCGTTCGGCGTTCTGGAATTGTCGGTTTTCGAGTTTCAGACCGGATACCAAGTTGGCTAAGTACCCTGTTGGGGACATTTTTGTCTTTTCTTGCCTCAGTATTGACGGATGTCAGAAAAAGTTAATAACTGTATTTCTTGTGGGAAACAGATTCCTCATAGGGATTACCATTCACTCTGTATTCCTTGTTTAGGGCCTGAGCACGACGTTGTTGGGTGTCGCTTTTGTGCTACTTTTAACAAGCGTTATTAAACGCCGGTTGGACTGTGCTAGGCTAGTGTTTGGTAAACGTTGTAATTATAACATGCCGGATTCTCCGACGACTGGTTCTTCTAAGAAGTGCAAAGAAAAGTCTTTGCGGTCCAAACAGGATGAGGCGTCCACTCCGGACGTCGGTTCTGTGGAACCACTGACTGCTTCAGTGGCTCCTTCTGACAGTTTACCTGTGTGTCAAGGGGAGCCTTTGTTACTGCAGGAAGTGGCTTCTCCTGTGTTAGGCCAGGCTGAGGGTGCTTCTTTGTTGTCTGTGGCTTCCTCCCCTCATAGGGTAGTTAGACCTCCTCCTTCTCAAGGCAAAGGCCATTCTAAATCTAGGTCTTTCCCTGCTGGTGCTCATCCTCAGGGTCCAGCCCCTAGGCAGCACATGTTAAAGATGGCTGAAGATTTGATTACTTTAATTAGAGGTTCCATGCCCCCCCCTGTGAAGAGGCCCAGGATAGACACAGAGTTGGAGGGTCTGGTTCAGTCTTCCAATGAGTCAGATTCCTCTGTGGAAGAGCTTCAGGATTTCCCTCCCTATTCTGATTCAGAGGCTGAGGACGCTACCCTCTGCGTCCCCTCCAGAAGATTTTTCTTTCTCTGAAACTTTGCATTCCATGAGGGAACATTTCCAGTGGGATGGCCGAGATTATTCTGATTCTCGTAAAAGGCTAAGAGAATTCTTGTTTTTACCTCAGCACAGGCCTTTGGCTATTCCCCCTGTACTGGATGTTGTTCAGGATGTATTTTCTGAGGCGGCCCTTAACCCAGATTCTCTGCCTCCTGCCCCAGTTAAACCAGATAGATACTACAGGGTTCTGGAAGCTCACAAGTACTTGTATAAGAGTCCTAGGGCTGATCCAGAAACTATTTCTCAAGGCCCCAAAGGTGTTAAGGCTTCTGTGGTTAAGAATACAGTTCCTCTGGACAAGGATGCTAGGGCCCTGGATAGGTGGGGTAAAAAACTGTATACCTCTTCTAATTTGGCTATGAGAGCTTTAAATTGTCAATTTCATATGCTCAGGTATCAGAATTATTTGCTAAGTCAATTGAAATGTAAAGTTGATGCTTTAGCCGAAGGTGTTGACTGTAAGGAGCTTCAGGATTTAGTGCATGCTTCTGACCAGGTTGGTAAGCATTCTTTGCAGTGTGGTTTTGATGCTTTACAAGCTTCTTCCAGGGTGGATGCTACTAGTTCTGTTGTTCGCAGACATGCCTGGCTTAGAGATCAGTCCTTGTCAGAGCATGTTAAGGCTCGCATTATGGATGCTCCTTTGCAATCTGATGTTCTTTTTGGCCCTCCAGTGGAATCAGTTTTGAAAAAAATGGAGGAAAAAGCTAAGTTTATGCAGACGGTAAAAGACTTCTTACAGGTTCAGCCCCCTAAGTTCAGTAGGAATTGGCCTGCTAAGGGATGGTCTTTTCCCTCTTCGGATTTTCATTCTAGGGGCAGGTCGAGGTGTGGTAGAGGTAGGGCTTCCTCTCAGGGCCCTGTTACTTCTAGACCTTTCAATTCTTTTACCCCTTCTGCTGGGGTGGGCAGGGGTCAGTCCTTTCGGAAGCAGTCCCAATGACCTGTGTCTTCAGCTGCCGGACTCTGCTTTGCTGGCAGCTCCTCTAGGAGGAAAACTGGGGCTTTTCAAATGGAATTGGCATTTGGTTACCCAAGACAAATGGGTATTGGACATTATAACTCGAGGCTACAAGTTTTATTTTCACACATTCCCTCCTTTCAAAGGTATGCCGGATGTGCCTCATCAGCAAAGACTGGAAGCGCAGGCACAGATTTTTTCTCTGCTCTGGTTGGGAGCAATACAGGCAGTTCCTTCTGGTTTTATTCCCATCTTTTCTTAGTGCCAAAGAAGGGAAATACTTGGAGGCCCATTCTGGATTTATCCATTCTAAACATCTTTCTGGAAATTCCGAAATTCAAGATGTTAACACTGCAGCAGCTGTTGCCTATGCTAGGCAGAGATCACTGGATGGTGACTTTGGATCTCAAGGAGGCCTATCTTCACATTCCTATCAGGCCCAGTTGCAGGAAATTCCTGAGGTTTCAGACTGGGAATTTGCATTATCAGTTCTCTGCATTGCCCTTTGGCTTATCTACTGCGCCCAGGGTGTTCACAAAAGTCCTGGCTCCAGTAATAGCTTTTCTCCGGCTAAGGAATTCAAATTTATCCTTATCTGGACGATTGTTTGATACTGGCTCAGGGCGAGCACGAACTTCTTCGACATCTGCAATATGTGATGACAGTTTTCAGATGCCTAGGGTATTCTGTGAACGAAATAAAGTCCAGTCTAGTACCCTCACAGGAGATGTGTTTTCTGGGTGTGAGACTGAATACAGCTACTCAGATGGCATCTCTTACCCCGGACAAACAAAGAAATCTTCACCTATACTTCCAACAGCTATCCGTAATGTCCAGGCTGACTGCAAGGACAGTCCTTCAAGCCTTGGGGTTCATGGCATCTTGCATTCTAGTACTTCCCAATGCCAAACAGCATATGAGGAAGCTACAATGGTATCTCAAAAGTGTTTGGACTCAACACAGCCACGATTTGGATACTGTCATTCGGATTCTACCTTGCATTCAGAAAGAATTTGTGTGGTGGGCTCAGGAATGTCACCTAAACAAGGGACTCTCTGTGACCCAACCGGAGGCAAGTCAGATATTAACGACAGATGCCTCGGAGTCGGCCTGGGGAGCTCATTTCAAAGGAAAATGGATTCAAGACCTTTGGCCCCCGGAGCTGCTTCACTTGCATATCAACATGAAGGAGATGCTGGCACTTCAATTTGCATTGAAAGCATTCAAGGATCTACTTCGACCGGGACTGGTGTTGATTCAACAGACAACACAACTGTCATGTGGTACATCAACAAGCAGGGGAACTCATTCTTACCCTCTTTGCAGACAAGCAATGCTGTTATGGGAAACTGCTTTGGATCTGCACATCACTCTTCGAGCACAGTTTCTGCCAGGAGCACAAAATTCGTAGCAGATGTTCTGAGCAGACAGATGGTGGATCCTCACGAATGGAAGTTGGACCCTCAGGTATTTCTTCAGTTGACCATGGCTTGGGAACTCCAGACATAGATCTGTTCGCTTCTCCTCTGAATTCCAACTACCTCTGTTTTGCACAAGGCTGTTTCATCCAAAGCCTGGAAAATAGATGCACTATCCTTCAGTTGGAGCAACCTTCACGTGTATGCCTTTCCTCCTCTGCCTCTTCTTCCAAAGGTCCTGTTGAAAGTCAGGAGGGACAAACCTTGCATGATCCTTATAGCGCCGGATTGGCCTCGTCAACATTGGTACCCTCTGTTGAGGAGCCTAATTCACGGGACACCTTGGCCATTACCACGGATTCCTCACTTATTGTCTCAAGCAGACAATCATTTTCTCAATGTCAGGGTGCAATCCCTACACCTGACAGCCTGGCGCATTCAGTTTTAGAGGATGGGGCCTTCAGCTCCCTCAACAAGTTTTAGATGTCCTTTGGAAGCCAGGCGTCCTAGTACTCGAAAAGTTTATGCTGATAAATGGAAGAGATTTTTCTTTGGAGTTCAGCTAAAGGCCTTGATGTCACTTTGCCTAATTTGAGTTGTACTTTGCAATATTTGACTATGTTACTGGACAAGGGTTTGTCCTTCTCTTCTATAAAAGTGCATGCTGCAGCTATTTCTGCTCACTATGATGGTGATCCTCCTTTATTTTCACATCCTTTGCTTAAACAGTTTCTTAGAGGGGCAAAGAATATAAGACCCCCCGGAGGGCTCCTACTCCTGCCTGGGATCTTAATTTTGTTTTGGAAAAACTGACTCTGCCTCCTTTTGAACCTGCAGCTACAGCTGAATTGAAGTTGTTGTCCTGGAAGACTGCTTTTTTATTGGCTGTTACTTCTGCTAGAAGGGTATCTGAAATACAGGCTCTCATGGCAGTGGAACCTTTTCTGATTTTTCACCAGGACAGAGTTTCCTTGTACTAATCCTACTTTTCTGCCTAAGGTAGTTTCTAATGTGGCATTGAACCAATCTATACATTTGCCTACTTTTTATGCTAACCCCAAAATGAAGGGGAAAGAGTTTTGCATTCTTTGGATGTGCATAGGCAGTTACGGTATTATTTGTTCCGAACCAATGAGTTCAGGAGATCTCAACAGTTATTTGTTTCGTTTGCTGTGGCTTCAAGTGGGAAAGCTGTCTCAAGCAAACTATTTCCAAGTGGATCGCCATTGTATTGCTTTTTGTTACTCTCATCATGGAAAGGAGGTTCCAGTTGGGATCAGGCCTCATTCTACTAGGGCTACGGCCACCTCTACTGCTTTTTTGAGAGGGGTAGCTACTAAAGACATTCTGGAGGCAGCTACTTGGAGTTCTGTACATACCTTTACAAAGCATTATCATTTGCCTCTTTATTCTAGGTCTAGGGCTGGGTTTGCCACTGCAGTCTTGCAGGGCATGTCTGCAGCTCCTCCTGCTATTTAGTTGGCCAGCCTCCCTTTTTCCGTTGCTCTGGGATTCTACCCATTTGTCAGGACTGCAGCAATGGGAGACGAACATAGTACAGTTTTGTACCTACCATAAATGTAGATGTTCGAGGATCTCCATTGCTGCAGTCCTATTTTCCTCCTCCTTCCCCTTTTCTTTTAGATTGGGGTTTTGGGTGGTGTTTTTTGCATTCTGACGTCTGAGGCAAGAAAGACTGAGGTTATGGCGTCGGTCATGCGCATTTGTACTGACAAGTACTTGCGTTAGTCTCAGGCGCCCATGACCGACGCCGGTTCTAGCCCTTTGATAGATATTCGGGCCGATGGTGGGCAGCGGAGTACCCATTTGTCAGGACTGCAGCAATGGAGATCCTCGAACATCTACATTTATGGTAGGTACAAAACTGTACTTTTCCTTGCACTACCCAAAAACATGCTTATTAATGAGCACTCTGTGTTGAATCCAAAGCAATGACTGAAATGGATCAGATAAGATCATTTCAAAACATTATAGCTCATAATCATATTCATGGTCCAAAACTAGTCATTAAATAGTGTGCAGCCAACTTTAAAGAATTATAAATGTCATTTCTCAGTAAACTCTCTAGACTACTTTAAATGGCACCAAATTGAGTGCAAAAGATGCACTGATCTATATCTTATAGCTAGAATATTCTACTTTTAGCAACAATGAGTTATTCTTGGTATTTAAGCCATAATAATAAATAAGAAGATTAATCCTATACACACATACACACACACACACACACACACACACACACACACACACACACACACACACACACACATCTATATATATATATATATATATATATATATATATATATATATATATATATATATATATATATATGTATATCATTGTTACTTGCTTTATATGCATTTATGAGGTCACCCTGTCAGAATTATCTAACTACAAGAGTACATGTTTAACTTTTTGAGACATTGTGCTAAAGTTTATCAGTCACCCTAGAATGCTCTTAATGTATGCTGTATTTTAATTAGTTATATAATATTAGCAAAAGGCAGCTGTACATTCACTAGCTGATTTCATTAATGAATTACGTCATGTAAGCAATACCTCAGGTGAGCTTGAACATATTAATCACTGTATTAAATATAAGAAGGCTGCGGTGGTGCAGCGGTTAGCATTACCGCCTCACAGCAAGAGGCTCTCCGGTTTGATTCTCGGCTGGGGTGCCTTCTGTGATGAATCTGCATGTCCTCCCTGTGGTCACATGGGTTTCCTCTGGGTGCTCTGGTTTTCTCCCACATCCCAAAGACATGCTGTAGGTGGATTGGACACTCTAAATTGGCCCTAGGCATGAGTGTGTGCGTGTGTGTGTGCCTTCCGTGGAAGGTTGGGTGCCGGACTGGCAACTCGACACCGTAAAACTCCACTGCCAATCATGAGCAGACAGGTGATCCGCTGTGGCGACCCCTAACTGGGAAAAGCTGAAAGAAGAAGATTAAATATAAGAAGGTATATACTTTCTTACAAACTGATTGCATCAAAAGATAGATCAACAGAGATAATTATCCCCAGATCTGTGAAATGTACATTAGTCAGGATGATATTACTACCTGTGTCCTAAGATAAACCATTGCAATGACTAGAGTGCATAACTGCACATTTGCTAATGTTAAATTATAATTTTGCCTTCTAGCCCACACTATGAGACTATAAATAAGATTTAAGAAGCCACTGGTCATTTAAATTGTTTATTAAAAGGGCTGCCTTAGTACTGTTTGCACTAGGACTGTTAGAACTGACAGACTAAGACAGAGAAAGATTGGGTACTTGGATAATTTGTTTGTTTTACCACTTCCTGATTGAAGGTGACATTTTCTCAATGCTAAATCTATGTCTGTGTGTCTCTCTGTCTCTGTCTCTCACATCACTCCACCCTTTTCCTTTTAATACACACAAGCTTAAGTAGAACCTTTTTCTTTAGATTGTCTTTCTTTCATTCAGTCTGGATCTTCAGGATAAATTTAGGTTAAGGCAAGGAGAAAATCCCAATGGTAAATTTTTACCCAAAAGGTAAAACACGTGGCTTGTGGTATACATTAGCATACACCATTACAAATGAACTATTTTTTAACTGCAACATTTTATAAATGAGTGCATACTTAAAATAAAAATCAGACCTGATTAGCAATTGCAAATTAGGGATATACATTAGGTAGGGAGAGGAGAGGGTAATACTGATCCTAGTTTCACCATCTCTTGTCTGACTACCCCAGTAATGAAAACACAAACATCTTTCATGAGGTCATTGTATCCCATCCCTTTACACAGGGAACTGTACCTTTCCCATCCTTTTTTTTTTCACATTGGCATTACACTGACAGACCATTGCATATGTTATATGAGAACATCAAAAAGGAAAACATATCCATGAAAGGCAGAAAATTGAGTGCTAAAGGAATATATTTTATTTGTGGAAAGAAAGAAAGAAAGAAAGAAAGAAAGAAAGAAAGAAAGAAAGAAAGAAAGAAAGAAAGAAAGAATGAATGAAAACCATTTCACAGTGTCTATTTCCTATCAGCTACTTTTAAAACAAAGTCTAAGGTCAGTAATGCAGGCACAAATATCTTCCATGATGTCACTCATACACCACTGTGTACTGACATGAATTTATAGTGTATTGCCAAGTTTTTGGAAACTCAGAATTCATATGGTTGAGACCCTATATTTAAGTTTCTGAAAACTTGAATGTAAGAGAAAATCTATTTTTGTGAGTCCCCTTGCAAATGATATATATCAACTCTGACATCACACTACAGGGGGGGGTATAGTGTTTTCCTTTATAGTTGTTGTACTTGTTTCCCTTATACTGTACATAGCTTGCACTAATGCCTACAGCAAAAGGCCAGTACCTTTCATATCCCCTTTAGCTAACTGACAAAACAATAAACTGCCCTTAAATAACATTTATTCTACTCCCTGATCTATAAATAAACATTAATCTAGGAAGCAATTAATGTCACAACAGTAAATAATAATAGCAATAACTAGCCCGCTTCTAATTCTAATAAACTGTAATAACTTCATGTTGAAAACAGGTCTAACTCAGTATCTTAAAAATTATGTGTTTATAGCTATTAAAAAAAAAACACAAACAACAGGCAGAAAATGAGTTTGGTGAGTTTAACCTAGCATTACAAATTACAACTTACTAATTCTAAGAATACAAAACTCTTCTGGAGTACTATCAGTAAGGTAATAAATGGAGCACTCTGCCCAGATGAACTATCCAAGTCAGTAAATAACTAGAAATAATTAGATAGTGATCATTTTGGAATTAATATTCCACTGGACTATTATAAAGCATATGTCTACACAAGTAAAACACAGTACTATCAACATAAAATGATCTACAGAACATACTGATGGATCTGACTTAGAGTTAGAGAATCAATAGTGAACTGACATCCCCTCCTGTCAATTTGCTCTTCCTGAAGAAGAGAGTTTGTCTGTCTAGGATATAATCTTTGTTCTGTCACTGAGATATACATGGAGCCAGTGGAGAAGAGAGGAGAAGAGGAGAGGAGAGGAGAGGAGAGGAGAAGAGAAGAGAAGAGAAGAGAAGAGAAGAGAAGAGAAGAGAGGAGAGGAGAGGAGAGGAGAGGAGAGAGGAGAGGAGAGGAGAGGAGAGGAGAGGAGAGGAGAGGAGAGAAGAGAAGAGAAGAGAAGAGAAGAGAAGAGAAGAGAAGAGAAAAAGCCCATATCAAATCATTTGAAAATGATGGTGAGCCAGTAAATTTTGCTGAAGGCTTTAACAAGTTCAATGAATCAGTTAACCACTTTAACTATTCCCAGTGACCTTACTGTCTTAATGCTAACGAGGGTACAAATAATTAATCGAAACATATGCCAATATAGAATCAGGAAGGAAAGCAAGCTTTAGTGTACAATGATTTCATAATAAATAGAAACTTAAGAAGTTTGTAGTGAAGAAAGAAAGAATACTGTTATATCAGCAGGAAAGTAATAGAGAAGTCACTGGTTGTGCCTAGTTTATGCAGTTGGATTAATATAACATCATTCCACAAAAAGCAGGAGTAGAGTGATTTTTTCTTACAGGTTACACAAGAATAAAATAAAGGAAATGTCATTTTATTAACTGAGAGAAAGCCTCATCAGAGCCAAGGGTACGTGTGTATTTTTGCAGAGTTAGGGGCTTCAAAACAGCAGGGTAACTCATTGCATCAGTCTGGGGGAAGTGCTGTGAAAACCACCAGAGGCATCATGTCTCCCACATGACAGTGCTGGGCTGCCAAATGGTATATGGATGAAAAAGGATTCTGAAGTTTTACATTTTAAGTGTCTGTGATTGTAGACATCAGCTACTGTGAGATAATTACAGCAGAATAAACTAATCTCATAACACAAACTGAAATTGAAATCAGAGGCTGGAACCCCTGAACTGACTGCCAACAGCTCTTTGATAAGACTTGAACTCACTGAAAGTAGCAAATAATAAACACTATGTTGTATCTTGCAAAGGAAGATAGACTTTAAGAGGATTATTAAATCTTCTAGTATGTTGTTAGAGTTTAGTCAACTAGTATCTTTCCTGTTTGCTTCACCGTCAGTCATAGAAGTTTTTAGTACCATTGTTTCCTCATTTACTTGGCAAATCAGCAAATGAGGTCTTGTACATTCTCATATCTGGGTGTAGAATATTTTAGTAGTACACAGGATTCATTCTATATAGTAATAGAGAAATGGGTCAAGAGATGAGGCAGTTGCAACTCACCTCAGTTGTCTGAAACTAGTTCACCCACAAAGGATATTTTTTGAAATACACATACTGTCTGATGCACAGAGTAAGACAGAGGCAGCTGTCAGAGAAAGGACGTTATTAACCACATATTGAGTGAAGGGGCAAATCAATTATGCTAGCTATTACTGTTTGTTTGTTTTTTTGGCATGGGGTACAGAGTCATCCAAACTGATGCTGCTTGAAGGGTGCTTACAGTCTGATAAAAAGATCACTGCTTTATCAGTCCTTACAGAAATACTTATATAAAGCAAACTACTGGAAATTTAAAGCATACTCTTTCTAGATTTAGGTGTAGCAACAGAATACAATAGAATGCAACATAGATTATGCTAGATACAAAGTCCTAGGAACAGAAGTTCAAAATTATATTATGATGTATTTTATTGGACCAGTACATCAGTATAATTATGCAGATTATTGTGAATATAGGTAGGATGGGTACACAGTCACATTTTCCAGCCATCTTAAATGGTTCAGTTCCTAAGGAATTGGACATTTTTTAATCAGTAGTGGAACAGAATTAATTCAGCAGTAGAGAAGTAGAAACATTTTCATATGTTCCAGAAACACATTTCAAGTATAATGACAGTTGAATATTGAAATTAAAGGTAGATTGCTGGACATCAAAATGTTTGTAGACCAAAATAATAACTAGCATAAAAATCAATTATTATTCAGAAATAATTAGAGCTGGGAGATAGCTTTCCTCCAGTATCACTTGCAAAACCTGACTGACAAAACTTTTTTATGTCTTCACTAAATGTTGCATATGTTCGGTCTGTACCAACATTAATGTTTCTAAAAATATTTTCCAACACAGCATTATTTTTGTTTTTAATTGTCATAATTAAATGCAAAATGTACTTGTTCATAATGATTGCAGTTTAAATATTGCTGTGCAGTAGCAAGTGATTCAAATAATTTGAGAGAGAATTAGAAATCTGTCTCTCTGAAACTATTTATACATAGACTGCCAAATGCTCACCTTTTTGTTTAAATCACAGTTTATGTTTGCCTTTTTTATGGGCCTGGAACTGCCTGTCAGAGACGCACTGAAACAGAAGTCCTAGTGATATGTTTCACTGCATAGTCTGTGTAGTCTCAGCATTTTAACAATGTCAAAAATAAAAAGCAGTCTAAGTTATTCTAACTAAATTATCATGTGCAGTCCTGTATACAGTAAAATTATTTTCTGTACCCTTTTAAGTGCAGTTCAAAATAGATTGTATTTCTGTTTCAAAATGTCTGACGTTGCATTTGCTATTCAGCATTTAAAAACTGTTTCAGACTATACTCTTGCACGTACGCAGCCATGAAAACACCTTTTCTGACAGAATGCAGTAAAAAATCATAACTGTTACCAACATCCCAGAGAGCATTTCATCTATGTTAAAATGAACAATTCAAAAACAAACACACAAAAAAAACCTTACCTTATCTTTAGAGCCAATTCTTCTAGATGTTTTAAGAGTCAAATATCCATATCAGGTACATTAAGTAAGACAAACTGTTTACTTAAACAGCAGTGAACATAAGCGGTTATGACAGGAAACCACCATCAGTTCAGTGGAACATTTATGTGCTTTTGCTTCCTTATGAGCCAGATATTAATGATATCACTGGTTCTCATTAACTTGTGGTGGTTCTGACATGACCCAATATATTTCCTGTAATATATACTTTGATTATATAAAATGGTAGAGTTTAAAACTGTATAGATAATGTTTTTTGATCTTTTAGGGGAGGGGGCTGGATTCTGAAACAGTGAACCAGGATATCATGTGTTCATTCATAACCAGCCTTATTCTACTCAGTCATGTGACAATCAAAAGCCACTCCTGGAAAAAATGACATAAGGCATGCATGGGCTTACACCTAAACTGGTTGCCAATCCATCACAGCCCCCCCACACACACACACACATACAGTGCCCTCATACATGTGGGCAGTTTAGAGGGTACTGCTGCTGGGAACCAAAAAAAAAAATCAAGTGTAGTGAGGCATCAAATGTACTTTAATATCTTTAGATTCAGGTCTGTTGATTCTATGACTGCTATTTGTGTAAGTGGTGCTGCTGTAAATGAATATTTGTGAAACAGTATATTCAGTGACCATTAAGGTTGCCCTTTTCTTCACTGTTGTATGACTGTAAAATTAATACATGCACAGATATATATATATATATATATATATATATATATATATGGGTCCCCTTCACTACACCGACACGCCACAAAGCCGACACCCAAAACACAGAGACCAAAAGATCAACGACGCAGATGATCAACAAGGTGAAATCCCGACAGCCGAAACACCAACATGGGCAATGTGTGAGCGTGACTCGGTAAGTGTGCGATAGTGAAGGATTTAGGGTTCAGGAACGTTCATATAAGTGTGCGATAGTGAGGAATTTAGGGTTAGCGTGCGGGAAAGGTGAGTGTGCGGTAGTGTCGGACTTAGGGTTAGGGTGTGGGTAAGGTAAGTGTGTGATAGTGATGGACTGTAGTTTTAGGGGCGGGTTAAGTGAGTTAGGGTTAGGGTGCGGGTAGGGTGAGTGTGCGATAGTGACAGACTTTATGTTTAAGGGTGGGTTAAGTGAGTTAGGGTTAGGGTGCAGGTAGGGTAAGTGTGCGATAGTGATGGACTTTAGGTTTTGGGGTGGGTTAAGTGAGTTAGGGTTAGGGTGCGGGTAGGGTAAGTGTGCGGTAGTGTCGGACCTTAGGGTTAGGGTTTGGGTTAAGGTTAGTGCATATATAGTTGTGTGTAATGTGTAGTTTACGTTTTGTGTGTCGGTGTTTTGGGTGTCGGTGTTATGGTGTTTGGTTTTGTGAGTTGTCAGTATTGTGTGTTTTCGGTCTTTTGGTCTCGGTGTTTTGGGTGTCGGCTTTGTGGTGTGTCGGTGTAGTGAAGGGGACCCATGCATATATATATATATATATATATATATATATATATATATATATATATATATATATATATATATAGATAATGTGGAGGTCTCCACAACATCCCAACATGAGGGTTCAAGGGGCAATTGTGTATGTTTGTTTATTGCTGAAAGTATTTTTCAGTGATATGGATTCAGAACAATGATATTTACTCGAATTATTATCAGTAAGTTGATATGAATAAAACTTTATATGGTATGGTTAACTGTTAGAAGAGATCAAGCTCCTCTGAGCCTATACAGTTTCAGTCTGTCCTGTTTGGTACTCCAGCTAAACTTGCTGAATGACTGTCGCTAGGAAATGTGTCTGGTAGAAACTATTTTAGTGACTATAGTAATGTAGCTGTATGGTACAAAAACATGAATTGCTGTCTCACTAATGTTCGGGCAGGATATATTTGTGAGTCTTATTCAGATTTTGGGTCGGTGTCTTCATTGGACAGTTAAAGCATTAGGAATGCTCAAACTGAAAACTGAAAAGTCATACTTGGAAATAATGCATTATCCCAGATTATAGAAAGAAAGCCTAGTCTACTAAACAGTAGAAGCATTAATCTGAAAACTTGGCTTGAGAATGTCTCCAACAGTTATGAGGCTTTAGCATCTCAAAAACCCTGGCAAGAGAGGGGCCATATAGTTGTGGAAACCATATTGCTTGTTGTTATATTAATGAAGTGACTTTTCCAAGCTTACCACAATTAAAGAAAACATACGGTGCAAGGGTAAGATTACTAAAAGGCTCCCACAGAGAATTTATGAGCACTATTATGGAATTTGCACCAGTGATGAAAGGAATGGTTTAAATAGACATAGGAGGGTTGCCCTGGTTTCTGAAAATGTGTTTTCTTTATTAGGAAACAAGTGGTCCTTAATCTGAATCTAGGAGACATAAAGAGAGAGCTGCATTGGCAATTTAGCTTTGTCATTTAGATGTCACCCATGGTTTGACTATTGTAACCGGAATGTTATTTAAAGTCTAGTGCCATCAGGTAAGAGTTGCTATATGCCTGGTAATAACATTTTTCAGTGAAAAAGTGTGTCTGTATAACACATGAGTATAACAATTTAGGAATTTTGCACACTTCAGTTTTTAATTTTCACATTTTAATTCATTATACTATATATTCTGTTAGTAGTTGTAGAGTTTTCAGAGATTATAATATTAAATGTTTAATGAAGTTTCACATTTTTTACATTTCCTTTGTCAACAATCATCTCAGTAGAATGTTATCATTGTTGAGTCATTTACTTGTCATATGACTGAACTGGCAGTATTTATTAGAAGTACTTCATTCATGTAATTTGTTCTAAAGAAGTCTGATACTATTGGTGTGGGCAAAAGCACTACATATTTATTAAAGGGGTTAATGCTTCTAATAGTACATTTATATAACCCTCAGTCACAGGAAATGGACTGGAAACAAAAGAGAGGAACCACACCCTCTAAAGGAATGTTAAAACGTCTGGAAATGATGAGTTATATTCACTTTGTGTAAAGGTTTCCTCATGTTATTGATAAGTTGTGTTGATATACCTTGTGTTTGTAATATACAGAAAGACAATGTTTGTCAGTAGACAGACCTGCTTGGCCCCTTTCATTTATCCCGTGTCTTACTTAATAGATTAGTAGTACTTAATAGATTAGTAGTACTTGGGTAACTAATACCCTACATTTTCATACATCTTTGAAAAGGTAGCTCAAAGCAAGTTTAAGTCTGAACCTGTACAACCAGCACAAATCCAAGAAAAAACAGCTCAAAAAGGACTTCAAGGGCGCAACCATAATTCTATATATTATGTTTAATAAAAACAAACAAGCTTAACTGTTTTCATACTTTGTTCTTCATCAGGTTAAAATCAACCTTTTTTTCTTTGACATCTTGTTATATGACTTTGCTATGCACTTTTGAATTTTGCCACTAGGTTTGACAGTGGAATTTTTATACAATGGTGACCCCATGTAGTATGCACACTTTCAGTGAATAAGAGCTCTTTACATCTTCTTTCTAAAATCTACTTTCTGTTTTTAAATTGTGTTTAATACAAGCCCCCTTGCAGTGGGGACATTGGATCTAGGTGATGGTCACTGTTGATTTGACAGCACATCATCCTGTACAAAAGGGGAAAAGTATGTTGAAGCAGGTGTTTCTTGCCCCGAATGATTCTTTCAATTTTGAATTTGTTAATTTCTTTGAGGTACTTAAACATTTCTTCTGTGCTCCCTGTTCCACTACTTTTTTTCCAGAGAATACATATTATTTTCTTTAAATTCCTTTTCATAGGTAAACACTAGGCAGTCAGTACACAGACCATTAAAAGCCTAGCCAATAAACCATATGCAAAAGCTTCCAACAGCCTGAAATAGCACAACAAAAGATAAACTGTATAGGAGAGACTTTGAGGCTACCCATCCAGGAACCTAAGTTTACTTTGAATGTGGTACAAATCCTACTATGGTTGACATGTATGAATGTTTGATCCAGAGGAATAGGATACCTTGGGGTATGAATATGCTATGCCAATGCATCTTATTTATCTGTTGAAGAAACTTTATTTCCTTTAAGCCACTATATGTAGAGCCATTTGTTCTGCAATGGATTAGGACATCAAGAAGGGTCAAATCTTTTATGGCTCAAAGGGCTAGACAAAGGGGAGTTTATAAGAGATTGAGAACAGAGAGAGAGAGAGACAGGGCTGGCAGTCTATCTGAATAACTATGGCCTTTGATTTTTTTTAAATAGGATTCTCTGAGGTCACTCAGATTGAATGATTTGTCTAGACAAATACATGTAAAAAAGGAGCATTATATTCAATAATGGGTCTGATGAGAGGTAAGTAAGAATTAAAAATTTTCCAAATCTAAAGGAGATGCTTCTGGAAATTAGACAAGCCAGAGAGAAGGGTTTCTGATGACTATGGACCTATGATGATTAGACATAAGGAATTATCAATAACAGTGCACATGTCCTTTACAGCAGTGTTTGGAGCGGTGTGCCAACTTTATGCAAATGTTTTATTTACTAAAATGAACTATGCCATGCTTTTTGAAAGTTATTTTAAGACTAATGTCCTTGTTCCATCTGTTAGCATAGTTGACCATATGCTGGAGCAATTCTGAGTTAGTGGAAGATCAAATAACAACAGTTATTTTGCAGTCATCTGCAAATTTAGGTAGCCATAGGTGAAGAAAGTTAGTCTAAAAGTCTGAGAAACAGATGCCAAATAAGAGAAAGCTCAATACTGAGCCCTGTGGCACACCAACTGTAACTTTTTTTTGCTTACAGAAGTGACATCTATGACTTTAACTATATGAATCCTTTCAAACAAACACTTAACTATGCTTTGCACAATATAATGATTTGTATTCAGATTTACAATTCCATCAATAATGCCTACATGGGCAACAGTGTCAAAATGCTCTAGTGAAAGAGCTCTGCATGTACGGCAAATGCAGGGCCAAACCAAATCAGGAACAACACAGAAATGGCCAGCACTCAGGTGTAATGGCAAAAAACCCCACAAAAGTAAGCCATATGGTAGGCAAGGCAAAGTTTAATCTTCCATACCGGTTTCGGCACAACTGCCTTCATCAGTGGAATACCATAAAGCAAATAATGACATCCCTCCATAAATAGTCCCATCCACCAATGGAAAAAACAGCCCACCCCAAATCATCAGCATCACTTCCTTTAATCAAGTGTAAAACATGCAGATAGGACAAAAATTATAAAATAACATATAAAGAGAAAATATATTACTACAGATGATCATTTAATCCTGGTGGGAAAAGTCCCCCCAGCTTAATAATCCAATATTTTTCTTTCTTATTTAAAATACTATGCCAACCCTGCATAGTATTTTAGAAATGCAAAGAAATGCAAAATAGTGCACTTGCAATACAACAACACTAGTGCAAAATATCATCTGGGGGAATGAAACTGATGACAGCATCACCAGAGAAGGATTGGGTGTAGGGGGTGTTAGTCACACCTGAAGTGGGAGGACAGTGGCATCAGCAAACAAAATACTGGGGTACATTTTCAGGGAATATATTCCAGAATCAGGAATGTAATGTTTATTCTCTACAGGGCCTTGTTTTCAGACCATGCCTTGAGTTCATAAAAAAAAAAAAGCTACTGGGAAGACCTATGGGATAAAGTGGAAAGAATTTCTCCAGAGGTGAGACAAGATAGAACTCTACTTCACCATGAACTGGAATCAGAACAGTTCACCACCACACAAGGAAAGAAGCCAGTGATTACCTTTATATTTTAATACAATTCCAGTCGAGTAGTTGATCCACAATGTAATCCCACAATACAGGTAAAATAAGCACTCACTGGATCCAATAAAATCTGGTTAGCAGCAAACACAAAGCATAAAATGTTGACTCCTCTAGCGCCTCGGCTCTTCATCCTTTACAGAGTATATCCCTACTTTACATATCCCATCTTTAAATAGTATAATCACAAACAATTAACCAATCACAGACTTAATAAGAGAAAACATTTCCAATGACATTCTTGATTCATCCATAAGGAATTAAAGTGTTACAT
Organism: Protopterus annectens; assembly: GCF_019279795.1. Classification (NCBI taxonomy): domain Eukaryota; kingdom Metazoa; phylum Chordata; order Ceratodontiformes; family Protopteridae; genus Protopterus; species Protopterus annectens. The sequence goes on from NC_056751.1 coordinate 637,470,447, forward strand.
TTTGAAATTAAAATAGATTTTAACTTCCAAAGCTGTCTTTTAATATCAAAATCATACTTTTGTTGTACCTGCCCCAGAATTGCAGCTTGTAAGATTGAACTCTTCTCACGTCAGGAAAAGTGCCTTTGGTGTACTACATCATGATGGGGAAATTTTAGGGGATCATTCTAATCAGGAGAGATGGATATAAAAAGACCGGGCACTGGCAGCAAACTATGGAGACTTAAGTACTACTTGCTAGAACTCTGGGAAACACTTTTTTTTCACAGACAGTGCTGTGGACCCATGGCTTGAACTGCTGCTACTACATTAGTGGGTGGTAAAGTAGGAATTCACAGAGATATTCATAATGGCATGGGAAAGGTGGAAAAAAGGGTAAAGAAAGGTAGGGAGTGAGTGGCAGTAAATAGTTAAACTACATTAGATTGGCTTATTGTTTCCTGCTGTTAAACAAATGTAACATAATTTAAGATAACTTACAGTGGCACTGATTCAATAGTAGTAGGCAGGAGATCAAGATATGGTAAAATACATGCTTTTCAAGTGTTTCTCCTACACATATGAAATATTGTATCAAATTAACATAATAACAATTACAAACCTCTACTATTACAGAGTTACTTTATGAGTACTAGCTCAGGGTAGCAAATGTGCCCTTTAATTCAAGAGTTCAGTAGCCTTTTTGAAGACATGGGATATGCAAGGTACTTAGTTGAGCAGCAATAAAAATCAATGGATTTTGTATCAATAAAAAAAAATTTCTAAAAGAGACGAACATGGTTGGAATTCATAAGACCATTTGTATAGGAAGGAGTGTACATTTGCACTGGAGCAGGCACAGTCTCTTAGTGATTCACCTTCTAATGTTATGCTACGGTGAAGAAGGCCAACTGTGCCACTGCAAATACACATACACATACACATACACACACACACACACACACACACACACATATATATATATATATATATATATATATATATATATATATATATATATATATATATATATATATATATATATATATATATATATATATATATATATATATATATATATATATATATATATATATATATGAATATATATATATATATATATATATACATATAGACAGAGAGAGAGAGAGATGGATGCAAATGACTATATAATGTGGACAGCGACTTAATTATTGACCAACATATGTTTACTGTTGTAAGAAAGTCCTTCTATATTGCACAGCTTATAAACAAAGGAATTGTGTCTAGATCTAGGGATGTCATTGTCCCCTTTATTAAGCCCTCATTAGGCCAGTCATTGAATATAATGCCCCCTTCAGCATGTATCTGTCCAAAGACATGCAACAACTGGGACGCCCACAGAAATCCCTTACTAAAAAAGATAGATGGCCTAATTAACATGTCCTATATGGACTGACTCAAAACACTTTTACTATACTCAGTATCCTACTGACTGCTAAGATATGCCTTGCATCTGGCATACAAGGCATCCTCTGACCCATTACTATGGATTTACTGCACATATGCAAGTCAAATGTCATCAGAAATACTTGGCCTAGGGAACTAAACCTCGTCTGCCACATCAACAGAACAGTTTGGACAGACAGGTATATCTCACAGAGAATACCGCTGCTGTGGAACAGACTCCTCATCCACATAAAACAAAGTTAATCCCTGTTTAAGTGCATCTTAGATATATGGATGAGAAACAGAAAATTTATCCCAGGACTGCCCCCACTACTATTAATCGACACAGGCAGCTCCTAAATGATTTATCCCATGCATGCTTTCCCCAGATCTATAGTACAATCCCAGTTATTCTCATTAGGGGTAATATATATATATATATATATAATTATTGATCATGGGATAGTAAGGCCAATCTATAACCAAATGGGTAGGTTATTTAAAGCACAAAAAAGGAAATTGTCTTTCTTAAAATGGCCCACGAGGGCAGCTAGCCAAGCACTTACCTATGAATCTGTGACCCTATAATGGCATACAAATGAAAATGGTTAGGGAAAGGTGAGCCTAATGATTTGCAAATGTATGTGAGGTGAAACTTGTCATCATTTCTAGTCTTGTGTTAAGGAAATTGCATGCGGCAGACTATAAAATAGTAAAGCTCAGCAAAAGTATCTGAGCTGCAGACAGCAAGAATGCTAGTAGCAATTGTGGCATAGTTCACACAGGAACCTGCATTCACTATTAGTATTGCAGCTTGCATATGTATGAAGTGGCACCTAGTGATAACAGAAACATTACTATCAACAGGTAACAATACCATAACCCCACCGATCAGGAAATAAGCCAGTAGTTTAAGTAAATGAAGAAGTCCTACAGGCTTTGAGTGATGTCTCATTGACATACATAATCTATTGTACATACAAAATGCATGGTCTTCCCATACTTGTGGGGCCAAGGGCATTTTATGAAACTTTACTGAATGACAAAGTGATCAAAGTAATCTTTATTGAGCAATACTAGCCAAAATGCACATGGTCCAAAATCAAACAATATCAAATGCAAACCCATCAAGTTGTTCCTTCTCAAAACTCAGAACATATATATATATATATATATATATATATATATATATATATATATATATATATATATATATATATATATATATATATCTAAACTAAAACACTTCTTACTCATGTCTTGAACTTGTCCATGTATCAATCTAGGCTAACCTCCACCTTTACATTAATTACTTCACCACTTTTGTCTCTCATCTTGCTCCATACTGTTCATCATATTTAACAAAACCACTAGACAGGGGTCCAGGGAAGTAAATATTGTGGGAAGAAATATGCAGGGAATTGTTATGGCTAGGCTTGTATAGGCCCTAGGGCCGAAAGCCTAGTACCAACCTATGAACCTATACTGCAGTACCTTATTTTCCACCTTTATCAACTCTGCAACTTCTTATATTTCTCATTATATGGATCCTTTAATACCCTCTTTTTATCCTGCCCTTCTATAAATTTCTCTGCTCTCTCTAATCTGTTTGCTTCTTACCTCATACAACCTCTACCTTTGCTAGAATAACCTTTGCATCACACATCACTAGCATCATATGTTAATTACACACGTTATCACAAACAAGTTAAACAAGACCACAAATTATTTTTTTTCTATCAGTGAATATATATAGTCAATTCATGAAAAAATTGTGTATATGACCTATTGAGAATGCTGTAAATGTGCTTTTTCCTCTTTTATTAATGTTGTCTTTTTAATGCAAAACCTTATTGTTATTTTCTGTACTGGAGCTTTTTTCCCCAGGCCATAGCGGAAAATGGGCTCTTCTGCCCAGCCAGACTTTCCCGGTAACCAAATATCAAATACATAAATAAATAAAAAGCATTTGGAAATACTACATTAGGAAAAAAAATACTTTTTAGAAGGCAAACATCAATAACTTCACATTAATATTACTAAAAAACTCACACACAGCTGTTTGTTACGGTTAAATTCAATACCATATACAACACATACATTTTACAGTATTTAGTCACTCATGCCATACCTGCACTCCTTTAAACTTGACCTTAATGATACATTACACAATACCCCCACACACACTGCACACAACAAGATCAAATACAAGCATTCAATACATTTACAATTCAACCCATTTGCAATTTGACCAGTGTCTTGTCTAGCTCACCTTTTTGACAAACCTGATTTTTTGAGTTTCACTGAAAGAGCTTTTTTTGTTCTAGATCTGGAGAACATTCAAAGACCAGTAGAGTACATGCAGACCTCCATCTCCAGAGTGCCATATAAGTTCCTCTACATAATTCTTCTATATGTGCATGAGCATAAACGTTTTTCTAGCACACTAGAAGAAAGAGATAATACTTTGCATGCCTTCTATGCCATCATCCACTTCCCCTGAGGTACTGGGTGACATAGATTAAACACATGTAACAACAAATGCCCCTCTCAGCCCAAAACCCAAACATTTGTGAACAGAAAGGAAGATCAAGTAATCACTAAGCATAATGTCTGCTTAACCACACAGATCTACCCCTGTGCTGTTGGTTTAATATAGATTTAGCACATAAATTTCCTCACTTCAAAGGGAATACAAAAACCGAGGGTTTGAAATATGCTATAGCATAGTCAGATAGCTGAATGAAGTGTAAACAATAAAGAAGTCATGGAAGAAAAGCTAGACTAGATCCTGATCCATGTGAAATGGCTGTTCTGCAACTGGAGGTAGGAGAAGCTAGTACTGACAGCATTAGAGCTACTAAAAACATGGGAGAAATGCAAGAAACAATGCAGAAGCAAGCAGGGGAAATAAAAATGCTGCAAACTCATGCTGATGGATAGCTAAATAAATAAAGTGATATGGCATGGTTTGACAGAAGTCGAAATTTGAATAATAGGAATGACAGAGGGAACAGAAAGAAAATATTCCTTAAAGTACTTAGAAGAGTGGATTGTTGAAATAAATTAGGGTATAGACTGGTTAGACTCACAAATTGCTTGGACACATCATATGGGTCATTTACAAGTGTGAAAAGGCAGGACAATGCATGTGATAGTAAAATGCCACAGCTGGAAATTAAAGGAATGACCAATAAGAAGAACAACAGCAGTAATCAAGAGAAGGTTGGTAATGGAACGATGTAAGGTCAAAGCAGTAAATGATTACACCCAAACTGGAAGCAAAGCTCTCTCCAGCCAAGATTGTGCTAGACAGTCAAGAGGAGAAGGTTAACACCTGCACTACACCTCAAGCAACACATAGCCCTTCAAAACCCACACCATCTACAGTAACACATAGCAACACTAAATCCACATATGCGTAGGCCCTTAACATTAACCTGCCCAAGCAAAGAGGACCTCCGAAACTGAAATGCAAACACCAGTCACAACCAAAGTGACACATATCTCACAACACCAGTGTGCCACCCATCAACAGCCCCTAAGGCAAGACAATGTACCCAACACTTTAGTCATATGTGACTCTATAGTCAGGCACACTGATGTCCCACTCATCAGGCTGAACAAGGAAAAAATTACTGTCGGGTGCCAGGATCCACCACATAACGCATGCACTCAAGTTACTCCACAACAAGTACAAATATGACTCTGTCATTGTCCATGTTGGAGTGAATGACTTGAGATGTACCTCCCTGGACTACATGAAAAGAGACATGGAAACACTCTCGGCTCATTTGGCCCAGGCAGGTATGACACTAGCCCTGAGTAGCATCCTGCCTTTGCCCAGAATGATACCACAGTGTAAGGACAAAATGATTGACTTCAACAATTAGCTAAGCTTCTGGTGGCATTCAAAGGGGATCCAGTATCTGTCTGCCTGGGAAGACATGATCGACAAACCACAATGCTTTACCAGAGATGGTCTGCACCTGACACCCCTAGGATTCAGGTTACTGCCTAAAGCTCTTGCCACCCCTATGATGCCTTTTTTAGGCAAGGTTCAAAGGACAAAACCACCACTGTAACAAATACAAGCATGCAAAATCTTAAGGTAATGCTACTCAATGCTAGAAGTCTAAACCTCAAAATACACTCTCAAGGCACTCCTAAAAATGGAGAACATCGATATCTGTGCAGTAACTGACACCTGGTTCAAGGCTCCAGAGAGCACCCCTGCAATACCAGGCTACAACTCTTACCACACTTTTTGGCCACCAAACCAAGACTGAAACATTAAAGGTGGAGGAGTGTCAATATTCACCAAGGATATTCACACCTCCAGGCTAGTTGCCCAACACAATGCATCTGAAATTCTCCAGGTGCAACTAACACTAGCTAAGCCTGCAATCCAAATTGTAGCTTGATGCAGATCCCCCACTATGCCCCAAGATTCTTACTACACCTTTCTAAACATACTGGAAAATATTAAGATACAACCAAACACCCTAATACTGGGTGATTTCAACGACCCTGCCATTAACTGGGAAACTACTCGGGTACCAACACCTTTTCCCAATGGTTCTTGAAATTCATAAATTCCAATGCCCTGGATCAACTAATCCGTTGTCCCACCAGGGGCTCCAGTATCCTAGACCTGGTCATTACCAACATGGGAGACAGATGCTCCACACCAGTGGTCACCCCCTCATTGGTCAGGTCTGACCATAAGCAAATCACCCTTGACATCTACATCCCACCCCCCAGTAAGGAAACCGCTGTAAAAAACTTTTCCAAAGCCAACTTCATGCTAGTCAGAAGTGACAAACTTCATGACACCCATGCAGATGGGATCTGAAAGTTCGACTGCTGAATCCTACACTAAGGCACTGTACGAGCACATCCACTCGTGCATGAATCATACCATCACAAATAGAACCAAGATGCTCTCCTCCAAAAAAAGGAAGCCAATCTGGTAGTCCCCTGCTATAAACAAACTATACAACAGAAAAAAGAAAGTGTTGCAAAAAAGAGGAAAATCCCAGGATGCAAAAACCTCCCTTACCAGCCTCAGTAAGAAGCTGAGATCCCTCATAAAATCCTCAAAAGCTAGCTACGAATATAAAATTGCCAAAGATTCCAAAGACAACCACAAGGCATTCTATGGTTATGTCAAGAATCTAAATGGCAATGGTCAGATCTGCTCTGAGCTACAACAGAATGGCATTAAATATACTGATCCCAAGGATATTGCCAGTATCCTGGCAGATCGATTTATTGCCAACTTCATCCCCCTCTCACCCCCTAAAGGGCCCATCTCAATACCAAAAGATTGCCAAATTCCGGTAATCATGGCCACACAGGTAGAAACTGCACTCTCCAAAGCTAAGAATACAGCATCCATGGGACCAGATGATATCTCAGGTTGTGTACTACATGAACTACAAAATGAACTGGCACCGCACCTAAGTGTCATGTTTAATCATAGCCTCACCTCAGGCTTAATGCACACTGGGTGTTGCACGGCTACAGTTATCCCACTCCACAAAGGTGGATCCACCTTGGATCCCGGGAGCTACTGTCCCATCAGTCTGACAAGCCTGATCTGCAAGGTCATGGAACGCATTATCATGGAACTTATAAACAAAGACATTGGCAACCTTCAAACACTGGACCCCAACCAGTTTGGGTTCGTGAAGAGCCGATCTTGTCTCCTGAACCTGATTGACTTCTTTGAATCAGTCTCCAGAGCTGTAGACAAGGGTAAGGCGGTCCACACAGCCTATCTGGACCTCGCCAAGGCCTTCAATACCATCCCCCACTCTGGAATCATAGATAAACTTACTAAGCTCGGTCTAAATTCCTATGTCACTTGATGGGTTGCCAACTGACTTATTGACAGAACCCAGACTGTAAAAGTAGCCGACTCCAAATCCAGCTCCAGACAAGTGACAAGTGGAGCACCTTAGGGTTCAGTCCTGGGACCGCTCTTGTTTGGCATCCACTTCTCTGATGGCTAACAAAGTTTGCAGATGACTGCAAACTTGGATCCATTATTGAATCCCCAAATGATGTGGATATTCTAAAAAAGGGCCTTAAAGAAAGAGATGCTTGGTGCCAGAGCCATTGACTCAAGCTTAATGCTAAGAAATGTATAGTTATCCCCTTTGGAAAAAAACATGCACCCATGAATTACCACATAGGTGGCAGTACACTAAACATCAAAAGTGTGATGAGAGACTTAGGGACACAGGTGGACAGTGGTCTCACCTTCGATAACCACATTGCCACAACAGTCAGGAAATCCTTCTATGTGGCACACCTCATCACTAAGGGCTTTTCATCCAGAAAAAGGAGGTCATTGTCCTACTGTACTCATCCCTCATTAGACCATTATAGAGTATAATGCCCCATTTGGTATGTACCTCACAAGACATCTGCAACAGCTGGAAAGGCTGCAGAAATACCTCACTAAAAGAATCACAGGCCTAAAGCAGATGCAATATGCTGACCGTCTAAAAAAACTCCAGCTATACTCTGTGACATTTTGTCTACTCAGAGGTGATATCTGCTTAACATACAAGGCCATGTCAAACCCTGAGCTGTTGTAAATGCTCCATTTAAAGAAATCCCAACCCTCAGAGCCACATGCTCCAGTGATCTAATACTTATCATAATGAACAAAACATGCTGGAGGGATAGTTTCCTGACCCAGAGACTCCCCATACTCTGGAATAGACTGCCCATACATGTCAAGCAGAGTGCCTCCTTGCCCCTCTTCAAAAGGAACCTTGACGATTGGATGGGAGATAGGAAATTCACCCCGGGGATCATGTCAGTCACCCTACTAGACAGGGGTCCAGGGAAGTAAATATTGTGGGAAGAAATATCCAGGAAATTGTTATGGCTAGTCTTATATAGGCCCTAGGGCCGATAGCCTAGTACTAACCTATGAACTTATGAACCTCTGAGGTATATGCTATGAAGAAAAAAACTAGCTCATGTAGCACGACACATTGGACAGATGGGAGCAGTTACTGAGTTGATATATCTGGCCGCATTCAAAATAATGTGGATAGCACTGAGCCAGAACATAAGAGGAAGCCATTCATCTCTACAAAGACGTAGCTAATGGGACGGTGGTCATGGGTGTGGGATAGTATGCCAGCAAATGCAAGTGGAAGGCAACTCTCAGATTTAGTAGGAGAAATGAAGATTTACAAAGGATACCAAAATGAAAGGAGGGGACAGAAACAATGATTAGGCCAAATAAAATGTGGGCCCAGTGTCAACAATATTAAAGGAGTAGAAGGATACAGAGGGTGGCCATTCAAAGTAGAAAGGAGGAAAGTCACAACAAAGTAGATAATATGAGAATAAATGTAACAAATTTTAGAGAATGAAGAATGAAGAGGAAGAAGAATGTATTGATTGGGGAGGGAAGGAAGGGAAATTTCACCACTAAAAGACAGAAAGAAAGAAGGCATGGCTGGAAGGAAGATTTAAATGAGTGGAATGACAAGGGGAAGCATTCCTATCTAAGACTATAGTTGAGGCACATGTAACAGTGTAGGAAGAAAGTGAGGGAGAAAAGGCCAGAGACAGATGAAATGAGTCAGAGAAGGTGCCTATGGACTACTGGGTCAGGATATCTTTGATGTGGAAACAAAAGAAAAGCCATAAAAGTGGCTAAGCTAATTATCTAAGTAAAAAAAGTGACGGGTTGCTATGACTAGTTTAACAAACACTAAAGTTGTGTGTATATTTTCTTTCATCTCTTTTTTCTTTTTTTTTTTTTTTGTTATATTTGCTGGACTGTATACCTACTTCTGGATGTAATATGCTCAGCTGGGAGAAAGACTGATATGTATCTAGGACATGTAGGAGAGGTGTATATGCAGAAAGAACAATGAAAATATTTGCCACAATATATTATGCAATCTGATGAACAAAATGAAGGAACTATGGATTTGCAAATGAATGAAGTATAAATGTTTTAAATATTTTTCATAAGAGACCGATTGGACTTAAATCACATAGGATTTGAACAAGTGAGTAACCTTATAATTATGATTAGAGAGAAAAATATATGATTGACTGCATAAGTGGTTTTAGATTTTTTGAGAAATGAGAATAAATAGGTGAGTAGACCAGATTAGACTATTGCTAAACAGCTTTACAATGGGAGAGATATCAAGGGTAGATTGTAGACAGAAGAGTATATCTAACTACACTATACTAATGGACTGGAAGGGAGGTGGTAATTATACAAGTAAATGGAAGTGGAACCCTGATCAGTGGCAGAAACAGAATCATATGGAATCGATGCAGCAGATGCTGAAAGAGGTCCTAGAGCTAAACAAATCGAAAGACATGAGAATAAGGGAATGGGATGCAATAAACTCAGCTTGGAGAGGATAATTTTTAGGAAATAAAGGGATGATGAGAAGAAAAAAGGAAGAAAGGGTGAAAAGAATAGAGAAATTATTAGAGAAACTACTAAGTGAAGGCAAGAGAGAGGTATAGCATTTAGGTGTCAAAATGAAAATTAAACCAAAAACCTTGGAAGAGAAAAAACTTAAAGTGGAGATGGAAAGAAGTGGGCTGGGTGATGAATTAAAGTGGAAATGGAGACTGAGTAATTTATGTTAAGGATTAAAGACCAAAAAAGGAAAGCTTGGATATACATGCAACACTTATCTGTATGAGTATGGGTACTTGTGCTGCAAAAAGTCAGATGATAAAAATTACTGCTTGAATAAGGAATTGTTTTACAAATTGTATATGGACTTGTACACCAGTAAGACTATGATGAAAGGTGAGTTTGGAGTCTGAAAGTGGAAAGGATTGAATAGGGGGGAGAAGGAAGGAAAACTGCCCAGTTTTCAGGCTAGTGCTGATTTCAGGGCTGTGACACTAGTTTCTGAGTTGCCCATACCTTACCTGGATAGAAGGAAGTTTCTCTGTTCACCTGTGAGAGAGGGGAGCTTTGAGCAACCTATCTGTCCCAGGAGGAGTGGTTACAGCCCAGAAGTTAGTAGTTTATTGGCCATTTTGGGCTAATTTCTATCTCTTTCATTTCCCTACTATAAAAACCGCATTTGCACGGTTTTGCACACCAGTTAGCTATGGTTAAATTATTCCCGGCTCCACTAAGTCTCCTCTTCAGTTTTTCCCTCGAAACTAGTCTAACTCTCAACCTAAGCACTCAAAAAGCATCCTACAGCCCAGCACTTGCTCAGACCTAATAGTAAGCACTAATATACCCTGACACTGATTGCCCAGCAGGGCAAGGCTCTTTATTCACCCCTCACCAGCCAAGTGACTAAGCAGCTCACCCTACTATTCAGGCATGACCAAAGGGCAATTTCAGGTATACTCTCCAGTTCAGCTGGTGAATCTGGGTATCCTGAGGCAATGTTACAACTGCCTCATGTATACAGACAACCCTCTCCTCCTTCCACAAAACACTAACATATCCGAGAGATGCAATTGTACAGCCAAACTGGAAGGTAAGCTGTCTCCACCCAAGACTGGAACAGACAGTCAAGAAGCAAATGTTAACACTTGCACCACACCTCCAGCCACACACAGACCTACTAAAACAGCACTGGCAAAAAATACACATAAATACACAAAATCATACCCGAAGGCTCTAAATAAAAACCTGCAAAAGCATCAGAGACCTCCAAAGCAGACACCCAAACAACCTGCACCTCCCATCACAAACCAGACAACATATAAAACACAAAACCAGTGTGCCACACTATCACAGCCCTTAAAGTGAAATAACATACCTAACACACTAGTAATAGGTGACTCTATAGTCAGGCACACTGATGCCCCACTCACTAGGCTGGACAAGCAGAAGATTACTGTTAGCTGCCTGTCGGGAGCCAGAATCCACCACATAATACAAGCACTCAGGTCAGGTATGAAAGAAGGTAAGGATATCATCCAGAATATTCCACAATCATAAGAGTAGTGAATAAGGAGTGAAACTGGAAGACAGGGAGAAGAGAAGGATTTGGACTTGACAGAGCTGGGTGACATGTTCATGAAGGCCACATGATATTAGCAATCAGTTCCATATTATACATATTAATGGTGAAAATAATATGAATTTCATTGGTTAAAGTGTTTCAAATTTATGTAAACTCAAGAATGCCTTTTTAAATTTCTAAATGGTTTTTGGAAACTTGATGATCATGTGATTTTTAAAATCTATTTAATGAATGTTTGAGAAAGGCTTTTTATCTGATGAAGTCTTTTAGTAAAAGAGATGAAAGAACTTATCTTGTTTAATAAAATGATATTAGTGGCAAGCTATGTATTCTGCATTTTGTTTTTAAAAGTTTGTCTATTTTGGTTTATATTCCATACAGTACTGTACTGGAGAGATGGAGATATGCTCTAGAGAGAAGAGGAATGAAGGTCAGCAGGACTAAGACAGAATATATGTGTGTGAATGAGAGGGAGGATAGAGGAATGGTGAGGATGCAAGGAGCAGAGGTGGCAAAGGTGGATGAGTTTAAATACTTGGGATCAATAGTTCAGAGTAATAGTGAGTGTGGAAGAGAGGTGAAGAAGAGAGTACAGGCAGGATGGAGTGGGTGGAGAAGAGTTTCCAGTGTGATTTGTGACAGACGAGTACCAGTAAGAGTGAAAGGGAAGGTCTACAAGAGGGTAGTGAGACCAGCTATGTTATATCGGTTGGAGACAGTGGCATTGACAAAAGGGCAGGAGTTAGAGCTGGATGTGGCAGAGTTAAGGATGTTAAGATTTGTGCTGGGTGTGACAAGGGTGGACAGGATTAGGAATAAGTATATTAGAGGGTCAGCCCAGATTGGAAGGTTTGGAGACAAAGCCAGAGAGGCAAGATTACATTGGTTTGGATATGTGCTGAGGAGGGATACTAAGTATATTGGTAAAAAGATGCTAAGGATGAAGCTACCAGGTAGCAGGAAAAGAGGAAGGCCTAAGATAAGGTTTATGGATGTGGTGAGAGAGGACATGCAGGTGGTTGGTGTGACAGAGCAAGATGCAGAGGACAGGAAGAAATGTAAACAGATGATCCACTGTGGCAACCCCTAACGGGAACAGCCAAAAGAAGATGATGATTCCATGCTTTACTAATTTGCTGTAGATTGTATCTGGCTGATGGCCAGTCACATCAGCTGATTATTTTCAAATGTCTCCCATGTCAGGGACAACTGTGACATGTGATAGCGCTGGAAACCCAACACTAAACAATTATGGGTAAACTCATACTGAATGCACTATGCTCTTCTGCTCCTACACCCACAAGGAGAGCAGCAATGGTGCTCTGAGCAACTGAGGACACCTTCACCACTGGGGCAGTAAGTGCTCAGATTGTATAGACTTGGTTTTGCTTGTGGCTGTGGCCATACCTTTACTCTTTAAGTCCACCCATTATAGAGACAGACAATGCCTCAGTTTCATCTGACTATGACTCAGGTATCTGTATTTCCTCATCATGTTCAGCTCCAACATGGGTGCCAACATCAACCTGTTGTGCTGCCCCAGCCTCTATAATTGTCTCTGCAGAAGTATACTGTGCTGTGAATACACATACAAGACATACCAGTATGAGTATGAATACTTGTACTGCAACAGGATTTCTGTAGCATGCATGCATATTTCCATATGATGTGAAATTCCACTCTTCTAGGGATGATTCCAGTACTGTTGTTTCCCTCCAGGATTATCACAAACTCTCTGGTTCTGTTAGCCTGATGCTCACAGGTGTTCCTCTCTAAGGCCAATGTTTATGCTGCAAATGATTTTTTTGCCAAGGAATGGCATAGTATGTCAGTAGTTTATAGACAGCTGTTTGACACACCTGTAGAGAGTGGTCAGCATCACTTCTCCCAGCAGGTGCCATCTGTGGCAACTATGTGCCTGTAGCAGAATATAATTTTAAGAAGGGTGGAAATTGTCTAGCCTCTGCTCTCAAAACCATCCTCTAGACAAGCAAAGAACTGTGCAAATATCATACAGAGCTATACAATGCATAAGACCAGGACTGGTTTGATGAGAGTTTAAGACAAAGGCGTAAACTAGTTATACCATAGTGCAGTTGAATGGATAGCTAGTTGTAGGAACATACATAGTAATCTATTTAGCAACTGTGCTTGTTGCTACTTGGTACATATGCATTCCTCTCAGGACTCATCTGTTGTGTTATGACCTAAAGATATGGGTAAAGCAGTAAATCCCTGATAGCAGGATTAAGGGATACCTAAGGAAAAATGACTCAGCTCTACCCTACTTCAGTGGAGGAGATATCCACATGTAATCATAGGAATATGGCACAACAGTATGGGCCACCAAATATGTTACACAGGCCATATCTTCACCATATGTAGTGACAGGTATAATAATGTGAGGTAGTGCCAGCTGTGCCAGAGGGAGTATGGCTATGCTTGTGTAACATATGCCAGCATAACTAGCTGGAGTTTTATAAAGAATTATATGTTATTTGAATAACAATCTGATATGCTTGTGTTAAAATGTATAAATAGTGATTCCTGCTGAACAGGAAAGAAATATACATATATGTCAGACTGTATTGTTGTAACTGATAAAATGTATATATTTTAACAGAGGATACTGGAAGGGAAGGGGATAATCTCAGCCCAGCTAACCTTAAGAAAAATAGAGTGAAATTAAATGACTTGGTTTAGGCCATAAAGATTTTATCTCACAAGTCTGAATGCTGCCAGAGAATAGCTTTTTAGTTTCCACAGGAAGGGTGGAAGTATTAGAACTGTTTTGCAGTTTCCAGATGCTGTAATAAACCTTAGCTAAAGTTCTGTGTTTGTATTCTGACACATCAATGCCAGATCCTAGCTCAGTTTCTAGTGAGTGTGTAGTGTGGGAACTACAGTCAGGTGACCAGATGTGATGTCATCCTGTAGCCAACACTGAAATTGTATATGAATACTAGTGAGGGATGTGAGGTGTGGACTCTGTTCTTGGACCTGACATGACACCCATCCACTTTCATCTTGCCTTGCTTTAGTAAGTAACTAGGGAACAGTAATTCTTCAGTCAGTTAGAATAATATAGTGAGATTAGCTAAATGTAGTTTTCTTCTGTTTCTGTCTGAGTCTTTCCATCTGTATTGTTTTTTTTTCTGTGATTGAAACTCTGGTGTTTATTGTAAATAGATATTTAGTATTTTTATGTTTATTTTTTTATTTATTATTAAATGTATCTAAACCTTTCATTGTGGCTGGTCTTTTAGAAAATATTTAACCTTTGAGAGAACTTGCATTTATTTAGTGGTACTGTGACTTCACATTCCTGAAAGTCTTGCTGTGAGGATAAACAATACTAAGTGTATAAATATTGATTTTACTAAGTGTAACTGGGTACCCTCATAAGAGCCTTAAAGTAGCTGGCTTTGGGTGTTCTGGTGGCAGTGAATCTACCTTATAGTCTGGGTGGAGGTGGCAGAGCAGGTAAGCTGTGCCAGCATTTCCCAGGTGTGTGTGTGTGTGTGTGTGTGTGTGTGTGTGTGTGTGTGTGTGTGTGTGTGTGTGTGTGTGTGTGTGTGTGTGTATGTGTGTGTGTGTGAAAATCCATATCTGAAAAGAGAGTGTGCATGACAGCTACTTTAAACAGGGACACTGAGAGCACTGATTTCACAGAGAGGGTGGTGGAGGACTTGGTTTGGAACACCTCACTAAGGACTCAGCTCTGTAGTGTTCAGTGGGGAGTCTTTATTTGGAGCCTGGGTAAAAGCCCAGCCTCAGGACTGGAGTGTGCATTCCTTGTGTGCTCTTAAGGGAAATTATACTTGGTGCAGAGATCTGCATCTGAAAATGCTGTATGTGTCTATTTTTCTCAATGAGAACATTCCCCACTGGTATCAGTGGTGAAGATTGAGGCTCCTTGATCACCAGCCCAGAGGAGGGATGTCACAACAGGCATGCACAGGGGCAGGTTGTCCTGATGTTCTGGGCTATTATGCTCCTTGTTCACTCATTATACAGTTAACACATGCAGGCTCTATTGCTAGCCTTATGTGAATTACTGTTTAAGGGTGCTTATCCTTAAGAAGGTAGACAAAAACATATTGCCACAAACTTGTAGAGTAATGTGCACCTCTGCAGAGCTGTCTATAGAGACAGAAAGTGCTGCTCTTTCTCCTACCATCACTGCAGAAATATGCAATAAGGCTTCTGAAATCTGCATGATGTAGCACATAAAATGGCAGCATCCTTTTAAATCAATTCATTTTTATAAGTGTTTGCATGCTCCTTAAAATAAATTAGGTCAGGTTGTACTTTATTTTGCTATATTACATCTGTAGGATAAGGTGCAGCCTCTTGCATATGTTTGCCTCTGATAGCTTAATGGCATGAGTTTGTGCAGGCGACCTGCCAATGTCCACATGTTGTTCAAATCCATGGCTGTATGATGCATATCCATGTTTAGAAATCACATTGTTAAGTGTGATTCATGGGTTATCATTTTGTTCCTTGTGAAAGTGACACAATTTTTGGCAATGATTCAGGAAAATGGCATCTTCTGCTGGTGTCTGCTTACATTTTGCAAAAAAGATATCAAGATTATGTTCTAACTCCTTCATTGCCATTTCAGGGACTGCCTACTGTGACTTAGTAATGGTGACTTCAAAAATGTGGATGCCTGATATGCCCTGACTAAGAAGATGTTTTCAGTTACAGACATTGTCAGGACAGGGAAGCAATGCAGACATCATTATGACACTGCAGCACTGATGATCTCCATGACTTTAAAAAAGAGACTAGGCAGCAGTGATGAATGGTATTGTAAGTGGATAGCATTGTATGTTCTGTTTGTTTCACATTTGGTACTATTTTTTCTACTGGCAGGTTTTTGCTGAGATTATTTTAAGTATATATATATATATATATATATATATATATATATATATATATATATATATATATAAGCAATGTGGAGCTTCAATGTCATGTAGAGATAGCAGTGCCACTTAATTGTATATGCAAGCTATATAATAAATGAGTTATTATATGGACATATGGGTGGGGTTACACTGAACCATCTCTTGGTGCATGTATGTTACCTGGTTTGTCCTCATGTATGACCATTTGTCTTGACGACACATTAACAATGCATACAAGTATCAGCCTTCTGCCTATTACAAAGCTAATGCGACAAATTTATGGGACTGCAACATGTAAAGCATTCTAGGAAGGAGCTTTGACAGCTCTATGGAAAACATTATACTAGCTAGCTGAAGTGAAGACAGTATGTCCACGGTACTATGGTCAGTTTTCCTTAAAGTAAATATAATGGTTGCTCAGTGCAGACAATAATCAATATAATATCTTTACTTTTAGCTGTTTGATTATTCATTTTTTTCTGTTATCATTTTAGTATTCTTAGCAAAGAAGAATCCAGACATTAGGGACTGATATGTGGCAAGAACATCACCATGGTGCAGTGAAAAAAGACAAACTTGAAGGAATTGAAGGACTGCAGTGCAACTCTCTCAACATTCAAACTGATACAGCAATATGGAAATATTCTTCATTTAATATGGACACACACCAGTTCTATAATTCTAAACATTCATAGGAAATATAGTTTGATGTTGTTTAATGGGACATCATGTTCATGTTTTTGCTTGAGAGTAGCTAGGTCACAAACAGCTGGTGAGAAGGAGGAACCATCACAGAATGCATTGACTTAGGTTTTAGAGGTTGTAACACAGTAGTACTGGGTATAAGGAGCAAATGTCTGAGAAAAAGATTAGGCTGTAAGGTTTAGATTAAGGGCTGTGGATATCTTGGAGTGACTATGGTGAAAAGGTTGAAAGCTGGCACCTGCAAAGGGTCAGAGGTTAGAGTGAATTTTGTCAGTCACTTCTCTAGATACTGAGCCAGCAGAGATAGGTCAGGCATAATTATGGGCTCTGTGAAGCCAAAGACCTTATGTGTCTAGTCTCTTGATAAGAGAGAGGTTCAGGGACTAGAACTGAAATGTCTGCTGAAGGGTCTTCTACAGCATGAGAAGGGGAATAGAACAGAAGCAGTAAAGAAGTGAATTTGGTTACCTAGCATATGGCAGGAATGTGCAATTTGAATAAAAAACATTCAAAGTCTTGCAGGAAGGAGAGATATAAAGTGTTATTCATAGTCATTGTTGTTGGGTGTAGTGGGAATTGGGAATTGGGACTGGCTGTATCTAAGCAAAGCTAAGCTGTGATGCAGAGACACCAGCTGTGGTTAGGCAAAGTGTTTGAACCAGTCTGAGAAAGCCGTATGCAAATGAAGTAATAATGAGATATAAATATGGAATATGTGAGAAATATGTGACTATCTTATGTAAATTAGGAGCTCTTCCTGCCTTTACAAGATTCATAGTCACTTTTAATGCGCATCTGCACTGTGTGCATGACCCTTTTAAAAAGTGAAGGTAATCCTTTTTCACCTGTTTCTAATCTGTGAAGATGCTTGCGTTTGCTGCCAGCTTAGTTGTTTACCATTCTGAAGTTCTAGTCTCGGTCATGCCAAAACCAGATGCACCCAGCTCTGCTCACCTGCTTGCTAAGAAGAACATATAGACTAAGGTAGGCCCATCTAAACTTTGCTGATCAGGAAAT
Organism: Protopterus annectens; assembly: GCF_019279795.1. NCBI lineage: Eukaryota > Metazoa > Chordata > Ceratodontiformes > Protopteridae > Protopterus > Protopterus annectens. The sequence goes on from NC_056751.1 coordinate 637,488,493, forward strand.
CCTAAACAGATTTAGAGTGGACTATTTATTTATTTATTTATTTTATTTATTTATTTCAGTTTGATGACCGAGGAAGTCCACTGGTCCAAGAAGAGCCCATTTTCAGTGGAGGCCCGGGGAGAAAAGCTCCATTAACAATTACAAGCATGCATATCAAGCAGAGTATATAATACATGCTGAGAGTACAATTAACAAATATAAAGAGGTAACATTTGTATACAAAGTAGCTGTAGCGATAGTGGACATTCGTTATGTAATCAGGCAAAACTTTAGTAAGACATTTACAGAAATAAGGATTACTGCATTTACAAAATAGCAAGGATGCACAAAGACATTTATCCAGCCTATCAGATAGAGGATATACTTCATGCTGAGGGAATAATTAAGTACATGTGAGGAGATGCTTTGGTTACAGAGTGGGAGTAGTGACAGTAAGCAATTATTCATGTAATGAAATAAATTCTAGCATTAAGAGTATTCACTACTGAGTACTTCAGGCATAAGAATTTCAACATTTTGTAATATTATAAAACATAAATCTCAGTTATAATGAGAAATGGGAGTAGAAAAGAAGTCCAGCAGTAATTGAAAAGTTTTGTAGGTTGGGAGACTGGTAGGAATGGCAGTAATAAGCAGAAATGAGGAGATTGTATGTATGTGTCAATAGGGAAAGACTGTAAATGCTGGGAAAAGGTGTTTGATTAGGGGCTCATGTAGAGGAAGAGCAGGAGCCTATCCATTTAGAAGATAGGCTTGATTATAGGAGGGATTTGAAGTTGGTGTGGTTTGGAGTATTTCGGAGAGAGGGGGGAGTGAGTTCCATAGTTTAGCTAAGGAGTATGACAGCGGAAGTTGGCCAGGGGGCCGGGAAGGTTTGTGGACTTGTAGGAGGTTTTGATTTTCTGATTGGAGTGAGCGGTTGGGAATATAGGGGGTTAAAGTGGTGGAGAGGGCAGGGTAGCTGGATGGCCTAAAGATGAGTTTATGGGCTGTGGTGAGTTTGAGAAGGTTTAGGTAGTTAGGTAGCTCTAGCCATTGTAGAGATTGGAGGGAGAGGCGATGATGGGAATAATTTTTGGAGTTGGTGCTGAATTTGCTGATTTTATTGTAGCAGGACTCCACTTTGGATTGTAAGCTGAGTTGGAAGTTGGTGAGCAGGGCAGCACTGTATGTGAGAGAGGGGAGAAGGTAGGAGGAGGCTAAAGTCTTTTTGGTGTAGGGAGTGAGGTAGTGATTGTGTCCCTAATTTTTGATTAGTATTTTTTGATGGCTGTTTGAATATGGATGTAAAATTTTAGATGATTATCAATGATGACATCTAGCAGCTTAGTGTGGCACGCAATTTCAATGGGGGTTGTTATTTTGGCTTAGTATATTGAAGAAAGTATTATAAATGGAGGAGATTCTGGAGGGAGTGAAGAATATTAGTTTAGTTTTATTTGCATTTAGGGTGAGGTTGTCGTTGTGCATCCAGGTTTAAGTTTTAGTAAAAGCTGACTGGGTTTTTAGTAGTAGGTTGGAGGGGGAGTCAACAGTGCAGATGATTGTAGAATCATCTGCACACTGGATTATTGGAGGTTTTGCGGATAGTGTGGTGAAAGTTGTTGATGAATATGTTGAAGAGAATGGGGCCAAGAACATAACCTTCGGGAATGCTGGTGGGGGTGAGTAAGAAGGAGGAGGTTGAGGATTTCCATTTTACAGTTTGCTGTCTTTCGGAGAGGTAGCTAGAGAACCAGGATATGGTAAAAGTAGATAAATTGAGAGAGGTGAGTTGAGATAGGAGTATGGGGTGGGAGACGGTATCAAAAGCTTTGGACAGGTCTAGGAATAAGGTAGATATGAGTTTGCCAGAGTCACAGGCATGGTTGATGGATTTGAGGAAGGAGAGTAGGGCAGTGGTAGCACTATGGCCAGGACAGAAACCATGTTGGGTGGGGGTAAGGAGGATATTGTGTGTTAGGTATGACATAAGTTGAGCATGAATCCATTTTTCTAGGATTTTTGAGAGTGGAGAGAGGATGGCAATGGGCCTGAAATTGATGGAGTTGTAGTTTTTACCCTCCTTGTGGAGTGGGATGATGAATGCATGTTTCCAAATTAAAGGAACATAGGATTCTTGGATGGATCTCTTTATTAAAATGGAGAATGGCAGGGCTATGCTGTCAGCAGATAATTAGAGGAAGGGTGGGGGTAAATTTCTTGGTGCAATGCAGCTAGGTTTTAGTTGGAGGAGGACTAGGACATAATATGGGGCCTGGTGAGTTTGTATGGGCCACAAAAACATGGTAGAGCCAGCAACCAGTGGACCATATTCTGTTTATTGAAGGAAGAAGGAAAGAAACATACCGGTTTCAGCCCTTAGGCTTTCCTCAGCGAAACAGAATATGGTCCACTGGTTGCTGGCTCTACCATGTTTTTGTAATCCTCTGATGTTTCTGAGCCGTGCAGAGGTCTGACTTACTTATTTTGTATGGGCCACAGACACCAACTGTGGGAAATGTGTGGCCTTCCTATACCTGTGGCTACTGAGGTATACATAACTGTCACTAAACTTAACAAGAGATCATTCAAGATACAAACTGGGCACCCATCTGGTATCTCATAGGTTTCTGCTTTGAAAATACTTTGACAATTTTTAACATACTCCTTACATGTGGACGCAGTACATCTATTTCTTGGTGTCACCTCAAGACCGAGCCAGTACCATGGATGTCTTCTACACAATGGCATGCTTTCCTGATATGTTTTGTGCAATATATTTCATTTGTTTTGTTTGGTTACCATTCTGACTGCGTTACTACATAATTTTTTCATAGGCATAGTACCTTTCACCATTCTTTGAACAATGCAGTGTCATACAAAAAAATTATGTGAAAATCACATCTGGCCTTCATTTAAAAATGAAAGGGTTAACAATATTTTTAACCTAACTATGGAAGACAGCAAGACACTGCATGACTTGATGCCAAACCGTTCTGTGATAACTGTGAAGCAGGACAAGGGGATGGGGAGATTCTCATGAGCAGTCTGAGTATTCAACCAAGATTTTGTGAATGATGGCATCAACTTTTATGGGCCAGGAATTAAATTAATATGACTTTTTCAAAAAACTGACTTACTGCTATATTGTTTAAACTTTGAACATCATTTTTCTCTGACTTTAATGGGCTTTTTAATTGTTAAAATCATGTTCTCTCTTCTATATTTGGTATCCTAAGAATTCACAAAGAAGGTTAGAACTCCCTTTTAACACTATTGCTCTTTCTACATACTCAAAACAAGAACCACAAGCTATATCTAAGGACAAGAAACTGAAGTCTTTTCTTGCCAATAAAAAGCATAATCTTAAAGATTCCTGGCACTTCTTAAGGGTCTTTGCTGACTTAAAATTTGTCAAAGATTATTTATTCATTACTAATGATATTAGACTTATTTTGTCATTCCACATTCAACCGGTCTTCACGGGGTCCATAAAGTCTTACTCACTGATGAGACTTTCACTTTGTAATTTTTACTGTGCTTCATGGAAACTGTTAAAAATAATTTTTGTGTTTCAAGGGAGAATTATTCAAGCAAATCAAGGCAGTAGCTATGGGGGCTGCTTCTTCTCTCCCAGTGTTTGCAAACATTACTTTATGGTTCTGGGATACACATTTTGTTTTCACAAGTACATTTTGGCATGATTTAAGAAATTAGCTTCACCGCCTGGCCGATATTATGGACTGGTACTCATGAAAAAGTTGATGGATTTATTCTATACATGTCTAACAGTGTTAAATGTTATGTTTTTACCCACAGTGTAATGCTCACAGTGATTATATAGAATAATTGTTTATTACACTTTCTAAAGATTACTTGAATAATCAGTGCCAGTCCAACATTTTTTGGAGGTCCACTTTTTCTTATAGGTTCATAGGTTCATAGGATGATACTAGGCAATTGGTCCAGAGGCCCTTATAAGCCTAGCCAAGAATTTTGCCCATGTTCTCTCAAAGTCAGCACCTGTGTCCCCTGTATAGCAGGGACACAGGTGAGATCCCAGGGGTATATTTTCTGTTTCCCATTCAGTCGTCCAGGATCCTCTTAAAGAGGGCTAGAGAGGTACTATGCTTGACATGGAGAGGGAGTCTATTCCACAGACAGGGGAGTCTTTGGGACACAAATCTATCACGCCAACAAGTTCTATTAATGTCACAGACCGGGTTAAGGCCTTGGGTGTGGGTTGTGCGAGTATAGTTTGTCTAATGGATATGCAGCAATTCCATCAAGGCTGGGTCTGAAATGGCCTTGTAGGCCAGACACAGGTCACCTCTGAGCAGTCTGTATGAGACTGAGTAGAGGGACAGGGCTTTTAGCCTATCTGTATAGGGTAGGTGTTTGAGACCCTAGATTTTCCTGGTCAGGAACCTCTGTGGTCTCTCCAACTGCTGCATCTGCTTGACAAGGTACATGCTGAAGGGGGCATTGTACTCAATGGGTCTGTAAGGGAGGAGTACAAGGATGTTATGATCTACTTGTTCCTGATTGAAATACCCTTATTTATGAGGTGGGCCATGTAGAAAGCCTTCCGTACAATGAAGGCAACTTGGTAGTCAAAAGTCAGGTTGCTATCAACCTGGGTGCCCAAGTCCCTCAAGACTGATTGCATACTTAGTACATTGTTATTAATGTGATAATTAGTGGGAATGACTTTTTCCACAAAGGGGATAATGATGCATTTCTTGACATTCAGTTTGAGGCCATGCTTCTGCCACCAGTCATTAGTTTGTGTAAGGCCCTCTTAGAGGATGTTCACATCACTAGGGGAATATAAGACAGCGCCCAGTTTGCAGTCATCTGCAAACCTGATCAGCCACAGACCACTGGTTTTGGCTTGCACCTCAGAAAAGTATATCTCAAACAGTAGAGGCTCCAAGACTGATCCTTGGGGTACACCACTCGTTATGGGTCTAATATTAGAGGTGACTTCCTCTACTTTGACTGAGTGGGTTCTATCAGTGACCCAGTTAGCTACCCATCTGATAACATCGAGTTGATGCCTAGCTGGGAGAGTTTATCTATTATGTCCAAGTGGAGAATAGTGTCAATGGCTTTGGCTAGGTCAAGATAGGTGGTGTGCACCATCTTCCCCTCATCCATGGCTTTGGTGACTGTTTCAAAGAAGTCAATCAAGTTTAACAGGCATGATCTCCCTTTGACAAAACCAAACTGTGTAAGGTCAAGTGTTTGGAGGTTGCCAATGTCCTTGTTTATAAGGTCCATAATAATGCATTCCGTGGCTTTGCAGATCAGGCTAGTTAGGCTGATGGGCCTATAATTGCTTGGGTCAGTGGACACGTCACCTTTGTGTAGAGAGATGACAGTGGCTGCCCTCCATTCAGCTGGGATGAAGCCGGTGGTCAGACTTTGGTTGAATAGGGTGTCTAATGGAGCTGAGAGCTCATGCCTGAGTTCATGTAGGATACAGCCAGGGATTTTATCTGGTCCCATGGAGACTGTATTTTTTGCCTTTGAGAGGGCATTAAGGACCTGCTCCCTGGTGATGAGGGGAGGGGGTAGATGATAGGGATGCCCTGGTTTATTGATGGGGGGAAAGGGGGGTGAAGTTTTCACTAAACCTGTCAGCAGGTTGGCTATATCTATGGCGTTTGTGTATGTGGTGTTATTGGCCACCAGTTCAGAACAGATTTGGGGGTTGTCTTTGAGACTGCAGACATATGTGAAGAAGGCCTTATGATTGTCCTTGGTGGATGTTGCCAATTTGGACTCGAAGTTAGCCTTATAGGATTTCACCAGTGACCGTATTTGCTTGTTCAGACAAAGGAGAAGATTGCTTCCAACTTGGCACCTGCACCTACTTGGCCCTGGACAGTGTTTTTTTTCCTTCTGTTATGGAGTTTGTTTATTGCTGCTGTCCACCAGACAGGTTTACTCTTCCTTGAGGAAGATGATTTGGTCCTGTCAGATATTGCTGAGTCCATACAGCTATGTAGGTGCTCATATAGTTTTTTGGTGTAGGCTTGGACATTAGTGCTAGTTCCAACTGAAGGGATGGTGGCTGTGAAGCTTCTTATACCTGCTCTGAGGAGATTGTAGTCAGCTTTGGAAACGTTTTTTCTTTTGACCCTGACAAGGGGGGGGAGGGGGGTCAGGTGAGATGGTGACTTCAAAAGTGATCACTTTATGATTGGATCTTACCAAGGAGGATGACACTGTAGGAGTGCTACAGTGGCTACTCATGTTGGTTAGGACCAGGTCCAGAATATTTTCACCTCTCGTAGGGGTGTCGACCAGCTGATCAAATGTATTGCCATTGATGAAGTTGAGGAATCTCTGGGCATTCATGTTTGGGCTAGAATAGGTCTTCCACCCTATGGTTGGGTAGTTAAAGTCACCCAGAATCAGGGTAGAGGTTTGAATCTTGATGGATTCAAGTAAGTCCAGATAGGTGGAGTGCGTATCTTAAGTCATGGTTGGGGGTCTGTAGCTAGCTATGATTTGAATAGGTGTTTTGTCAACAGTTAACTGCACTTGGAGTGTCTCCTGTGTGTCATACAGTTTGACCAGCCTGGAGGTGTATATGTCTTTGATAAATATAGAAACTTCACCTCCTTTGGCTTTGTAGTCCTCCCTTTGGGGTCTAAAAGTATGGTAGGATGAGTAACCTGGTAAGGGTGGGGTGCTCTCCACAGCTCTGAACCAGGTTTCAGTGACTGCACAAATGTCAGCATCCTCCTGGGCAAAGAATGCTTGCAATGACTGCAGTTTCATGCTAAGACCCCTAGCATTTAGTAGTATGACCTTTAAATTTTGTTTATAAGAATTTGTCATGTTGGTAATTTTGTGCTCATGACTTTGCCTAAAAAAGGCACTATGGGGGAGGCAAGAGCCTTTGCCAGAAGCCTAAAACCTAGGGTAGACAGATGAAGGCCATCTCTGGCATAGCATCATGGTCTGTCAATCATGTCGTCCCAGGCTGTCAGGTACTGGATCCCCTTGAAATGACACCAGAAACTAAGCCAATTGTTAAAATCAATCATTTTCTGTTTACACTGATGTATCATTCTGGGTGATGGTAGGATGCTGCTTAAGGCTAGGGACATACCTGCCTGGGGCACATATGCAGCAAGCTCAATCATGTCTGTCTTCATATAGTCCAGAGAGGTACGTCTCAAGTCATTCACACCAACATGGACTATGACAGAGTCATAACAGCACCTGTTGTTAAGAAACTTGCGTGCCTGTGTGATATGGTGGATTCTAGCACCTGACAAGCAACTTACTGTGACTTTCTCCTTGGCTAGCCTGGTGAGGGGCACATCTCTGTGTCTCACGATAGAGTCTGCTATGACTAGTATGTTGGGTTTGTGGTTTAGCCTTAGAGGCTGTAAGACACAGAAGTGTGTATTATGTGTGATCCTTGGTGTTGTGGGTTGTGATATGTGTGTGTGTGTGTGGTTTTGCTTTGGAGGTCTCTTTTGTTTAGGTATGTTTTTGTTGAGAACCCCCACATATGTAGGAGTGTGTTGTACAGATGTGGGTGGTATTAGACAAGTAGTGTTCATAGTGTTTGTGCAGACAGCCTTCTCAGTGCCAGATGTACTGGCTTGTGACTGAGACAGCAAGACTTCTAGGTTCTTAATGTGATTGCATCTCTCACATATTGTGTTCCTACATGGTAGTAGTAGAGGGTTGTCTGTGAACATAAGGAAGTTGCTACACTGTCTCAGGATGCCCATATCAATCAGACTAGCAGGAGAAACCATAGGAAATTGTCCATCCATGGTTAACAGAATCTGTGGCAGAGAGGTCATGGATAGAGTAGAGTGGGTACTATCTGAGGAGAGTATCTATAGGTGTGAGTAGGGCCGGATAAAATCAATACAGTAGCTGCAGGTGTGGGTGTCACTCACACAGGAGTGCTGGTAATGGAAAAAAATGCAACTGAGATACCTTGCAAAGGGTTAAAACAGCACAGCAGCAGTGTGCAATGGGCAAACAAGCAAAAAGTCACGCAAATGCTGGGTTTAAATACCAAAAAAAAAAAACTAAAGTAAAATAGAAACACTGGAACTGACCAATCAACCGTTGTCCCTGAACTCTTAGCTCAACACCCTATGTCAGACCAGTTTCAGCCAGTTCACTTACTCCCACTAAGTGCAGGTAGGCCTTGGCCAACACATGATGGTGTATCAGGAAACCACTATACTTCTCTACACTACTCCTTCTTCCTATAGCTTCCCCACCTTGTACCTGCCTATTTACTATAGACTCTTAATAGAAATGATTGTGCCTTACCATTTCTCTGCTAAACAGAAGACGACAAATGCAAATATTCTATTTGTGTCCTTTTTACTCTGTACTATACCAGATATTCTATGCTGATATTTGAATCTATATGTCACTCATTTTAAACTAAGCTTAATTTTTTTTCTTGGAAGCTATTGTTTATATATCTGTATTATGTTACTTTAGTTACATAAATAAGTGTCTATGTTCTTTGTGGAGCTTTTCTCTCCTGGTCTCCACTGAAAAAGGGCTCCGACCCAGCTGGACTAACCCGGTCAACAAATGTAAAATAAATAAAATAAAGAAAGAAAGAAATATTACTAGATGCCACATAATCCTCAGGACTTAATGATTCAGTATCTGTTAACAGTATCTTAAAATTGAAAGCTGAAAGGTTCTAATATTTTGTGGGGAATCTTTATAACAAGTAAACTTTTCAGTGGTTTGTTTTTACCTTACTCATTACATAAGCAATGCATACTTTTTATTATTGTATTTTTTAAAGCATAACATTTTTCACATTGCCATTAAACTTTTTTTCCATGTTATATTAAATTATTTTGCACAGTTTGTTCTGTTTTAAAACAGTAAATGTAGTCAGGTGAAGGATGAAGTTCTTGTATTATTGAGAATGAAATAACTTAACCCATTAAAAGTGAGTCTGTGTGATCTCTGTGTAGAGCCTTTTTTAGTTGTTTTTCATCTACTAGGGCCTCATATGTATCAGGGAGCAATATCAGAATAGAAAGGGCTACCATTCCATTAAAAGTCAGGTAGTGTATAATACATGGGAGTACATCACCAATGTGCCCAACCTAGCACACTGGCAGTGCCCACGATTCCGATATTTGCCACACAAGTTTACTATACCACCTCTTCCTGCATGGAAAGATTCCTTATTTTTACCTAGTTGGTAATTGCAAAGCATTTTAATGTTCTTAACTATATGCATTTAATTATCTGTAGAGTGGTATAGGTGATATTGAGTACCTCTTTTTGTCATGTGTCCTCTCCCTCTCTTGTTTTGCAGGTGATGCAGTCGACTTATTCGATCCTTGGCTAACGACCCCATTCTGTAACCCCCAATGAGCTGCTGAAGAACGCTTCAACACTGCAGTGTCTCACCCACGGATACTCTTCGAATGAGAGCTTGGCTTGTTCAAAACCCATTTCCATTGCTTGGATAAGTATGGGATTGCCCTTATGTTCTACCATGCTACTGCATGCAGGATGTTTACCATCTACTGCATTCTGCACAACTTGATCATGTGCTGGTCTGGTGCACAACTGCCCCATTTAGTCACCAACAGTGGCAATGCAGGTACCTCTATAGTTCCTTCTATCAGTAATGATAGCGGCAGTGGGCAGCTGATGGCAGTAGTATAGTACCCCCTGCAGCATGGTCATGTGTTGTATATGACAGTTCAGGCCAAGAGGTGGTATCTGTATCTAGTCCACAACTATGAATCATGACATTTACTTAATGACAGTGAAACAAAAGCAGTCACCCACATAATTCTCGATTCATGCAGTGTTACTTGTGGACTATGCTGTGTGGTGCACGGTCAACTTACACTGTACATCAGACATTTTTTATTGTTCAGCAAAATAAATGTGTTTTATAAGTTCACTATCAGTCATCATTTGTACAGTGTTGAGGGATAAGTGACTTAAGTGTTAGTTATACTGGCAGAGTTTGACATAAGGGTGTAAAAGCAGGTGCCATGAAATATGATTATTGATAGACTGTTATTATTCACTCAGTATCTGGAGCAAACTATGATGACTGTTACTGAGCTGAAATTAGTTGCATTGGAAAAATATTTTCTCTCTTTTTTCTTCCCTGTGATATTGTCTGCTTACTGTTTTTCAGTAAGATGTGCTGCAGTACCCATGTGTGGATACTGACTGCTGGCCAGGTACTGTTTGCATCTTACTGATTTTTAAAACGTAAGTTATATATGCAAGGAGTTATACACAGTACTCAATAAGGATAGTGCTGGTTATGGTCAGTGCTGGATCTAGTAGTAGGCAACCTAGGCAGCTGCCTTAGGGCCTGATGGCTGGGGGGTTCTGCCACAACATTTAATTTTAATTAAACAAGTAAAAAAATTCATACATTTCTTTTTTAAGGACACACTGTCTCCATGCTGCATCTATGGTATGTACATGCATGCATCTTTAGGAGTACGATGGACACATGAGAATTGATTTCTCATGGTGCTGCACTCCTAAGTGTGTTTTCCTATGGATGAGATGTTAAACAGAGACCCATCTGTCTGCATTGATGGTAGGTGCATGAGATCTTTTTCATCCACCTGAGTTATCAAAAGGAGTAGTAGGGAAGTTCCCCAATGCCCTGGCCAAATTTCCCATATTAGTATAAATATCACCAAAGGTCTCTCCTGAAAAGACGTTACTAGCCTAATGGGATTAACCTGGTCAACAAAGGATAAGTAAATTAAAAGTTTAAAATTAAATCCATATCTCTGTTTTCATTTGAAAAATAAATAAGAGAATAGTATGTTCTTGTCGACAGTTTTAAGCAGTGTTTATGCAAACTGGGAGAGAGAAATAAGTAAAGGAACACCAGAATAGCTATGGGGGGGGGGACTGGTGCGTATACCCTATATAGGGCTCCATTTGATCATGATCCATCTCTGGTGATGGTTCTGTAGATTGAGAGCAAGTACTTGCATGTGAGCTTGAAGCTGAGTTATTCCGGTGGTGGGATCTACTGGGTGCAAAGGAACCTCTTAACACTGACCTAACAGTGATGTGGGACCTAGACCTTGACTGAATAGTTCTATCTTGTATTGTGTAAATCTAATGAGATTGGCTGCCTTCTTCTTTGGGGGATTCACTTTAATGTCTATGACACATTCATGTGGTGTCTGGTCTACTCATCCATAATTCATGTAGATTATTTCCTTGACCACATTCACCTGGGTTTCCAATGGGTGTTTAGTAAGCATTTACCAGTGGTGGCTGACATGGGTGTTGTATGTGCAGCCCTACTACACATGAGAATTATATTCGCCATGTCCATGCCCTCTAGCATTACCATGTACTGGTGAAATCCCTCGTGTATTCCATGTAATACTGTAATCATCTTTACCTGACTCTCAACAGTAGTAGCCTGGGGTTGAACTATGTCATGCCATATCTGGTGCTGAGCAGCCAAGGCTTTGTATGTCTCTGGAGCTAACTGTGAAATATGTCTTCAAGTAGAACCTCTGTGTGCTGGTGTGACAGTAGGTACTGCTATCTCTGAAGGTGTAATCTCTTGATCAAGGGGTTCAGGCTGTGCAGAAGATCAGGTGTTGAGCAGTGTGTTATAGTCCCCTGCTGTAATGCTATGTTCTTATTGTGCTGAGTCCCTGCCAATGCCTAAGGAGTTATCCACCTGCTATGGTGTAGGAAGTCCTCCCAGTTCACTTTGGGACAGTGTGCCACTCTCCTCACACTGTGGCATATATACTAGAGTTATAATACTATTGTTGGCAGTTGTTCTGCTGTCAGCATCAACCTGCTGTGCTAAGGCACATGATGAGGTAGTTTCTGATGCTGGCATTTTGAAAAAATATGTGAAGATGTGATTAATTTGACACCTGACAGAGGGAATTATTTTTAAGTAAATGTATGATGAGCAAACTTACCATGTATTATCTCTAGACTTTGTGATGTATCTAACATTGATGGCATACCTGATAATGAAACATTCAGGGATGATATGTTCACATATGTCATTTCAAATTCATCTTAACATAATGTAGTAAAATGAGCTACACAGTAATCGCTCACACTGCCTGATAGTTGCTGATGCAGGGGTCTGAAAGTGCTAGTGTCAACGCCATGTGTAATGATTCCAGCCGCATACTCATTTGCATTCAAATCATTTCCCCTTATAAACAAAAGGTACTCCTTTTTTTCATTAAAGATCAGAGTGTAGAAAGACGCCCACAAGTGCTGCCACAGGTAAATGTATTTGTCTAACTTTTGCCCTTGTACATCCCAGCATGCCCTGCACCGTGCTAAGGTGGAGTTCATTCCTCCCACTATATTAATGTCAGCCACTGCTTGATTCTATTTTGCCTCCCTTTTCCAAAAATGTGTTTCCCATATTTTCCTCAGAGCATCCATGTGGATTCTCCTCAGGACCAACGTTGCCTCACCTGTGTCTTGTTCACTGCTGTTGCATCATGTTATATTCTGTAATCACATATTGTAACAAAGTGACAAAGCAACACCTGTCTGCTTGGTTTGATACTTTAATAAGATATGGATCATGTCTGCCAGTGTATTAAAAAAGATAGAGAAATGGTGATATTTACAGTGAACTCTCAACTCTGAGTTATGGGCTTTACTTTTCTTGTCAGTACTGTTTCCTACTCCTCTGCTGTACTGGTAATACTTATGCCTGCATAGGTTTGCCATGATGTTGTGGTAGACAGTATATTATGTAATAGACCATGTATATCAGTAATCAACTAAATTCAAATGGTGTATAGTCTGGTCCTGGCCATTACCCATGGCCAGAGACCATTGTCCTCAATAAAGCCACTTGACACATGCAGACAACATTATAAATGACATCTTACTCATTCCTTACCATAGGTTCATAGGTGTGTAATAAGCTAATGACCCTGGAGCCTTTACAAGCCTAGCCCACAGGATTACCCTGGCATCATGCCGCCCAACCTTAGTTCCTAGTGCCTCTGTCAAGTAGAGCCACTGGTGTGAACCCCGGGGTGAATTTTCTATTTTCCATTCACTCATCAAGATTTGTCTTGAAGAGGGCCAGTGAGGTGCTCTGATTGACATGCATGGGAAGTCTATTCCAGAGCATGTGCAGTCGCTGGGTTATGAACCTGTCCCTCCAGCATGTTTTGTTGATTGTGGTAATGAGGTTGAGGTCTCTGGAGCATGTGGTGTGGAGGGATTGGGATTTCTTTAGATGTAGCATTTCTAACAGAGCTGGGTCAGACATGGCTTTGTAAGTTAAGAAGAGATCGCCTCTTAAGTAGTTCATGAATAATCCAGCAAAATACTATACAATGTCATATCTTGGCAGTAAATATAGGCTACTGTTGATATCTCACTGAATTACACTGATAACTGCCTTCTGAAAATGTCATGTTATCCCTGTTGTTAATAAATAGTTTTAGTTCATTCAGACGTTTTATGGACTTTTGCTGAATCACAGAGCCCAACTAAATGTATAATGATGGACTGAGGCTGGCTGACATAAACTGGTGTTGCTCTGAGAACTTCTTATTCAAATGTGGCTCAGTCACACTGCGCTATACAAATCACAACATAGTCAATGTATGTATTTCCTCCCATAGGTGTAAATGCACTTGGATTGCTGTAGGTAAGCTGCACTTAACATATGAATTGTCATAATTAGTGCCTCAGTTGTGATCTAGCATGGTTTACATTAAGTATGCTATCTATGGCATTTTTATGACTAAGACCAATCAAGTGTGTGAGGCTGTTGTCTTTAGATATTACCTTTGATCCCCTGCCAAGTCTGTGCCACCAGAGTCATGAATCATGTCAGATAACTTTAAGCTAAAGCATTCACTGAGATATCACTACAGAATTTCTTCTGTGAAATCCCTGACTCTTTTTAGTATATCTGAAGAGCCATGTAGAAAAAAAAAAGATATTGAAATGAAAATAAATAACTAAATAAAATTAATGACACAATGGTCTGCCCTAATATCACATTCCTATAAGGTTTCCCTTAATAAAAAGAGGAATAATAGCAAAAAGATGGAACTTAATGGGACTACAGACCGTCCCTATTAATATACAGAAGCTTTCCACAGTTACAATTTAAATAATGTACCATCCCTATATGTATGTATGGGCTAGACAGAGTGATGTCACACATCTGTGAATTCAATTCACACCATAATATATATTGCTTTAGCCTTGTTCTCATTGAGAAGTGGTTTGAGTGATGCAATCCATTAATTTATTTATTATTATTTATTTAACATTTGTTTACCAGGATAACCTGGCTGGACAACTTGTGTCCATTTTCAGCGGAGTCCTGGGGAGAAAAGTTCCAGACATTATAGACAATGAAGTAGTGGCAACAATTAGTTGCAAAAGTATAATATAGTATGAAAAAGACAATTTAGTTACAAGGTAGATTAGTCTAGTAGTTACAAAGTGAGACAATATAGTAGCAGATTAGGAAACATATTATATAAAGCAGATGAAATGTATACAGTCAACTTAGTCAGTGTAGTTAGAAGACAATATTACAATGTATTTGCCAAGCAGTAGCAATATATACAATATGTGCAGTAATCATTGGTAGATAAACAAATTGGTGAATACCAGAAGCATAAAGGAGTAACAGATGAAACTGCTATAAGGGTAGGTCTTGCAGTTGGTGTGGATTCAAGGGGGTGGGTTGCAGTTACAAAAGGGGTTACTGGAGAGGTATGCTTTAAGGAGGTTTTTGAATGCAGAAGTATGGTTTTGCATTCTGAGGTCAGGGGGCAGGGTGTTCCATAATTTTTGTGACTTCATTGGGGAAGAGAGATTTGACTGAGCTATTTTTGCAAGGGACTGTGTTGATCACAAATTTATTACTGGATTGTAGGGATCTGTTTGAGTTGTAGACGTTTAGGAGATGAGTCAGGGCAGGGATTTTCTCAGGATAGTATAATATTTGGTGGACAAGGTTGAATTGATGATAGCGTAGTAGATTGGTGAGTTCGAGTCAGTGTAATAGTTGTAGGGATTGGCAGTGGTGGGAGCAGGATTTGGCATTAGTTGCGAACCGAGTGATTTTGTTGTAAGTAGAAAGTTTGTTCAGGTCAGTTTTTTTTAGATTTGTTAGTACTGGGGATGCATAAAGTAGTGTGGACAGGAGGTGGGTTCTGGCTATATCAGTTCGAGCCTTGGAGGTGAGGAACTTCTTGCAGCAATAAAGGGTACCTAGTTTTTTTGTGGACTTTGGAGATGGTTATAGAGATATGTCTGTTGAATTTTAGTTGTGGGTCAATTGTAAGTCCTAGAAGTTTGGCCTCTGATACTGGGGAGATGAGTGTCTTATTGGTTCAGAGTATGGCGAAGTTGTGGTCGTTGGTCTTTGATTGGTGGAACAACATAAGTTGCGTTTTCTTAGGGTTTAATATTAGTTGTGCTTTACTTAACCAATTTTCTATCTCTGTAAAGGATTCTTGGCCTTTTTCCTGGAGGAGCTGGATGTTTGGAGTTGAGCATATCATGGATGTATCATCAGGATATTGGACTATGTCAGCTTTTGTTGTTGCTAAATGAAGTTGGTTTGTAAAGATGTTGAAGAGAAGGGGGCCTAAAACAGGACCTGGTGGGACACCTAGTGTAACTGGAAGTGGGGGGATAGGGAGTCGAGCCATTTGACAGACTTTTGGCGATTTTCTACGTAACTTTGGAACCAGAATAGGGAGGGGTTGACGATGTTGAGGTCAGACAGGTATGTTAGGAGTTTATTAATGGAAACTGTATCAAATGCTTTGGATAAGTCTAGGAAGGTAGTGGAGACTAGGTTGCCTTGGTTCCTGAGTGAGTTTATAGTGTTGGTGAAGTTAATTAGGGTGGTGGTGGTGATACTGTGAGATGAGTGGAATCCATGTTGGGATTTGGAGGGGAGACTGTTAGAGAGAAGGTAGGTGAGGAGTTGATGGTGGATGCATTTTTCTAAGATCTTTGATAGGGGTGAGAGGATCGCTATGGGCCGGTAATTGGAGAGGTCAGTAGAGGGGCCACCTTTGTGAAGAGGAATGATGATTGAAGGTTTCCACAAGGATGGGACCGTATTTTCATTAATGGATCTATTTATTAGTAGTGAGATGGGGCAAGCTATGGCCTGGGATGCAAGTTGAAGGTATTCAGCACGAAGATCGTCAGCTGCTAGGGTGGTTGGTTTGAGTTTGGATAAGTATTTTTGAATGATAGCAGTTGGAACAGGGGTGAGAGAGGAGGGGGTAGTGTTATTTTGGGCTTTAGTGTTTTGTGGGGGTTGGGAGTGTTTGTACTATTTATGAGTTTAAGTATAGAGGTAGTAAAGTATTTGTTAAAGTTGGTGGCTCTCTCTGAGTTTGTACTGCTATGTTGGAGGGGTTGGTCTTTTCAGGCTGGAGGATGTTGTTCACTGCAGCCAGAACTTTTGAGGGTTGGAGTTATGTTTGCTTTGTAGGGAGAAGTAGTGGTGCCCAGGGCTGTGCTCCAAGTTGGTCTGACAAGGAGAACAAAATCCTCTTCTACTTACTGCAGGAGTCATACATGCAGAATTTACAAGATCTGACTGGTGAAAGATAAGAAATACGGCAGGAACTGGGGAAATCACCTGTCTTACCTGACAGGTATCCACCTCATAAAAGAGCAGGTGTGCCATAGGCACAATGATTTGCAGAAGATGGATCAACTGTCTGGGTGGGTTTCAGAGATACAGGACAGAAGGCCAGAGCTCTATAATAAGTCTTTTTCTTTCGGCTGCTCCCATTAGGGGTCGCCACAGCAGATCAACAGTTTCCATTTTTTCCTGTCCTCTACATCTTGCTCTGTCACACCAATCACCTGCATGTCCTCTCTCACCACATCCATAAATCTTATCTTAGGCCTTCCTCTTTTCCTGTTACCTGGCAGCTTCATCCTTAGCATCTTTTTCCGAATATACTCTGCATCCCTCCTCAGCACATGTCCAAACCAACATAATCTTGCCTCTCTGGCTTTGTCTCCAAACCTTCCAACCTGGGCTGACCCTCTAATATACTTATTCCTAATCCTGTCCATCCTCATCACACCAAGTGCAAATCTTAACATCTTCAACTCTGCCACGTCAAGCTCTGACTCCTGCCTTTTTGTCAATGCCACTGTCTCCAACCCATATAACATAGCTGGTCTCACTACCCTCTTGTAGACCTTCCCTTTCACTCTTACTGGTACTTGTCTGTCACAAATCACTCCTGACACTCTTCTCCACCCACTCCATCCTGCATGTACTCTCTTCTTCACCTCTCTTCCACACTCACCATTACTCTGAACTGTTGATCCCAAGTATTTAAACTCATCCACCTTTGCCACCTCTACTCCCTGCATCCTCACCATTCCTCTATCCTCCCTCTCATTCACACACATATATTCTGTCTTAGTCCTGCTGACCTTCATTCCTCTTCTCTCTAGAGCATATCTCCACCTCTCCAGGGTCTCCCCCACCTGTTCCCTACTCTCACTACAGATCACAATGTCATCTGCAAACATCATAGTCCACGGGGACTCCTGTCTGATCTCGTCTGTCAATCTGTCCATATAATAAGTAATGTATTTTATTTTGTACAGCAGGTACCTTAATATTTTTGTATTTATTAATGTATATCTACTTATCTCTCTCTCTCTTTCTGTCTGTAGCTCTTGTTTAATATATTTATATGAGAGAGAGAGCTATTTATGCACACACACACACACACACACACACACACACACACACACACACACACACACACACACACACACACACACACAGACATACACATCAGTATCAAGTTTTCACACATTAGCTAAGGCAATATAAATGCAATGGTTCAAGCCTATTGTAAAAAGGTATTACTACTCCCATGTAAGAATCATATTTGATGTATTTTGCAATGAACTCTTCATTTATTGTATTTCTTAAGTATTGCAGTTCAGCTCACAATTAGTAATAAATGTTCCATATTAATAACTTCATAAAGTTGTCTTACTGGCCATTGTCAAGTTTAAAGTTGTATTTTATTTATTAGCATTATGTTACAACAGCATATAAACAGATTACGGTACTATTGTTAATGATTTTTTTAGAAGCTTCTTAAGCTTTAAAAATGGCTGAATACACCAGGGCACTGCATCCACTCTGAGGAAAGGAAGGTGTTGTACAGAAATTAGCTGCATAGCATATAAATGAGTATGATTGCATTCACAAAAACTGTAATACTTTAGCCATGTTCAATGGCATACCAAACTGATAATGAATTATCAAATAGCAGATATTCACATCTATATCTTTAAAAGAAATTAATGAAACAATTTAAAAGAGCAAGACTGGAAAGGTTTGGGCTTAGATGGTTTAAGTGCAGAATTATATAAACTGCTACCACACAAGTTAATTGTTTTAATGGGTGAGGCATATTTACTAATCCAAAACTCAGATTCAGTTCCTCCTTGACGGAAATACATCTTAATTATCTCCTGGTCTTAAACAAGGGAAAGAGAAAAATTTGATGTCATCGTACATAAAATTTTCATTAGTGAATGTGGATGATATATTTCCATTTCCATTGTTTATACTAGACAATACGGTATTATATATGTATAAAGACCAGACAGGATTTGTTACTAATATACTAATTTATGATAATAATATGATAATAAAATACCACTACATTAAGTATACCGCTACATTAGCTTAAAAACCAAAAGCTACGAAAAAATCATAAACAAATTTTTAAGACTCATAAGCAACTTAAAAATTAATCTTATGAAGGATGGAGACATCCACCCCAACCCTGGCCCATCCACAACAGTAGACCCAAGCACACCATCTAACAACCCAATGTGTACTACTCAGATTGATAGACTTCCAAACTCATTTCTGGTCTGTCATCTCAACATTAGAATCTTAAACAACAAGATCCATAGCCTACATGGACTCTTAGCTGTTCACTCCCCTGATATCCTCTGCCTCACAGAAACCTGGCTAAAACCAATAACCAAAGATAATGAAATACCCCCCCTCCCCCAAGTACAACATCCTTAGACTGGACCGGATCTCCAGGAAAGGTGGCAGGGTAGCTGTACTATACAAGTCTACCCTAACAATAACAACTGACACCCAACAGCCACCCCAGTTTGGCAATGCAGAAACTCTCATCACCAAACTAATAATAAACAAAAATAAATGCAGATACATTGTCTGCATTTATATTCCACCTGGCAAGAATGATAATACTCTAGAAAATATCTTACATTGGCTAGCTTCTAACTATCCCCAGGAAACCATTGTCTTGGGGGACTTTAACACTGATTGGAACACCTGTTCCTCTGAAACTCCCTCCACCCATTTAAACCTCCACGGGTTTACTCAGATCATTGCCACCTCCACCAGATTTAGCAAAAATAGAGTCAAAGATACTATCCTCGATTTGATACTTATTAACAGCCACCCCCAAAACTACAAGTCAGGTACATTACCCGATGATCTAAGTGATCACTGCCTTACCTATATTATTAGTCTCAAAGCCGACATTCCCAACCAGCCCACCTACAAAACTATAAGAAACGTCAGGAACTTTAACCTTGACAACTTCCAAAAAGAGCTCAAAGCATGTAATTGGAATGTCTTGAAATGACTACCATTACAAGAAGCAGTTGAGTACTTCAGTACCAAATTTCTGGCTATCCTTAACCACCATGCTCCTACCCGTACTATCTGTGTAAAAGCCACGGTTGCACCGTGGCTATCTAAAGAAACAAAAAACAAAATTAAACTAAGAAACAACGCCTTTGCCAGGTGGCATGTTACCAAAGCCCCTATGGACCAAGTAAGATACCGGCAGCTAAGGAACCAGACCAAAAAATCTGTCATTCTAGACAAAAATATCACTACACCCTCCTACAACAAAAATATCAGCTAAACCCTCAAAAGTTTTGGGTTAATATTAACAATCATCTCCACCCAGGCCATTCCGCCACTCCTACCCTATCATCTGCCCTTGATAAATCCCCTGTTGAAATTGCAAACAACTTCAACTCTTTCTTTACTAAAACTATCCAGTCTCTAGCTACCCATCTCACTCCATTGGACACAAACACCAGCTCTGACACATCTAGCCCTGATCCACCCAGCACCCAACCCACCTTTACCTTTCAAACCGTACCTACTAACCTGATCCAGACCTTACTCAAAAAGCTAAAACCTACTACATTACCTGCCGACCACCTCCCAACTGAATATCTTCAAAAAGCAGCTGATGCCATAGCACTTCCCATTTCTATTCTGATCAACATGTCCATTTCAGAAGGATCCATCCCCACAATATGGAAAATATCACATGCTATACCTCTCGATAAAGGAGGAAGTTCCACAGAATTATCTAACTTTAGACCTATAGCCATTGTTTCACCCCTAGCTAAAATCATGGAAAGATGCATACACAAACAAATCATGCACTTTCTTATTCAAAACTCTCAGCATGACTTTAGGCCATTCCACAGTACCACCACTTCTATCTTTCTCTAATGTCATCAATCTTCATTGTAACAACAACAAACTATTTTCAGCACTCTTCCTAGATCTCGCAAAAGCTTTCAATATGGTCAACCATCAGCTACTCCTCAATACCCTTCAAACCATCGGTTTAGACCAACATGCAATACAGTGGTTTCACTCTTACCTAAACGGTAGACAGCAGGCTGTCTTATGGCAGATCAAGCTATCATCCCAACTTTCTCTAGCCCTTGGTGTCCCACAAGGGTCCATACTAGGTCCCCTTCTTTTCTCTATCTTTATCAATGATCTGCACATCACCATCCCAGGAGCTACCCGCATCCAATATGCAGATGGCTCAATGCTAATATGCTCCGCCTTCTCTCCTATATAACTTCTAACCCTCACCCAGACCACTTTCAGCATGGTAGAAACATGGCTAGCTAATCGCAGCCTGCTTCTAAATCCTAACAAAACCAAGCAACTACTTTTCTCCCCTAACCGTAGAATTCCTCCTCCTTCCTTCAACATCAAATCTAGCAATGACACCATTATCTCCCCTGATGACCATACAAAACTTCTAGGCGTAATAATAGACAACAACCTTAAATTTGATAAACATGTCAATCAGACTATTAAGTCTGTCTACAAAAAACTTGGCTCCCTGTACAGAGCCAAACCTTTCCTCACCAACCTAGCTAGGGTAGCTATTGCAAGATTACACCTCCTCTCTACCTTTATGTATGCCTCCCCTGTACTCACCAACTTATCCAAAACCATTCTCAACAAATTATCAGGATGTTACAATCATATAGCCAGATTCACTACAGGCATGGCTTTTAGGACCCACCATTGCCAGAACCTCAAAGCACTGGGATGGCTAGAGTATCCTACCCTTCTCCAGTTCAACCAGCTTATAATAGTGTATAAAATACTCCATCAACCTGATAATACCCCTGCCCTCAAAAATATTCTCACCCCTCATAGTGCCCCCAGGCCATTGTGCTCTGCTGATAAAATAATGATACTGACCCAAAAATCCAACAACTCTGCAGGCGATGCTATATTTGCCAACTCAGCCGGTAAAATCTGGAATCTACTCCCTACTACAGTTACCAAGGAAACCTCACTACCCCTATTTAAAAGAGAGCTCAAAAAATACCTCACATCTCATTGGCTGTGCTCTTGTTCTAAACCTGACTAACAACTTCACTAATATGTCTTGCTACTCAACCTGCTGTTTAGACAAGTATCTATGCCTCATAGCATTTGAATGTCTAAGCATTGTGAATTATGAGATCTGATTGTATTCTATGTTCACATTTTCTGATACGTCTTTGCCAATCAGATGTAAGCCTGCACATTGTATTTATTGATATTTGCCTGTATCCTTTGTCTATATTTTTCTAAACAGGTCTGCCTGAGTTTATCACTCAGCAATGTATGTACTGTCTCTTTTTTGGTATGTGGAGCTTTTCTCCCAGGGCCACCGCAGAAACATATATCCAGTTGGACTATCCCAGTCAACAAATGTAAAATAAAAATAAATAAAATAATATTACAGTCCTGGACTTAGCTAAAAATCAGAATAAAATTTAGCATTTATTAGACAATATATTGAAAGAGCATTTTATTTGGTCGATTGGAAATACTTATTTAAAACCTTAATGACCTTTGGATTTCCAGAAGAGCTTGTTGGTATAATACAAACTCATACAGACCTCAAAGGTTGTATTAAATTTGCTTGTATATTTTTCAAGCAATTAAACTTTGCAAGGGAACAAAGCAGGGATGTCCATTATATCCTTTGATGCTTAGTTATAGAGCTTTTAGCTAACAGTATTAGTTTAAATAAAAAAGAGGAAGGTTTTACTGAAAGTAAACATTTTCAAAGTAAAATGCTGTCTTACAACAATGACATTTTATTGACAAATGTAGATATGAATAATTCAGTTGGAATAAATAAAGAAGATGTATTTATTTAAGCAAATGTCACTAACAAAATTAAATAACAATAAATTAGAAATATTTTAATAAACTAGAAGCTGAATCCTGTAATAAAAATAAGTATGAATATAGTCTAGAGAAATAAGAAATTAAATACTTAGGAATAATAATTTCAACCAAAAATATTAGTTGATTTGTAAGATGAAAATAAGACTTTATTATTAATATTGGTCCAGCATCTTCTAGTTCACACTGAAAAGTTTTTATGTGGAGATATGTGGAGAAATCTTTTGTCTTACCTTATAAAAACGTCTCCAAATTCAGTAAAATAGCTATAGCAAAATGCTGGAGATGTACTAAGGTGATTAAAGCTGATTGGATGCATGTGTTAATGGACTGGGATAAAGTTAGTGACTTTTGGAAAAATGCCAGCAACTTTTTTAAAGGATTGTAGTTAGGCAATCGTATACTAACAAAAGTTACAATTCTAGCAAATATTTCTATTCCATCAGTAATAAATGGTAAGCAATATACAATGTTTGGAGTCTTCTGGCTGCTGTTAGAAAACTCATTAATAAGACAGAAATCTAAATCAGTACCTTTGTTTAAAGAGTTCTTAAGTGTAGCTGCATTTTTATTCGATAAAGAAAAGGAAACAATAATAAAAAGTAAAGTTGCTTGGATAATTTAGAAATGTTAATAGTGCAATATGATGTAAATTTGATTGCAGGTGTACATAAACTAATCTAATACAAATGTTACTGTTGAGTGTTATTGATTAGAATCAGACTGCCTTTCTTTGTTTGTATATATTGTATATATGTTAAAATCAATAAACATTATTAAACAACAACAAAAAGAATTAACAATGAATATACTGTGCAAGTTATGCCAATTGTATAATCACATAGACAAACCTGAGCATTAATGCCAATAATCTATTACACCTGAGACTAGTCATTTTGAAAATGATAACAGGGCTACCAAAAAGTACAGAAATGTGGATTTCCTGAAACTGACTATCTACTGAGGTTTGTTTCTATTAAACGTATACTGAAATTATTAGCCCTACGTAGGTAAATAAAACATTCTATAAAATATAAAATATAAATCAAAATAAAAATAAAATTGATTAAGTCTTAATAGCAATTGCTTGAACTTTTACCAACAAAGAAAACGGATGGTTCCAACAAGTATGATAAAGGGAATTGTAAGTTTGATGTTTATTTATGATTAAATGAAATTCTCAATTTAATATGTATTTGAACAGTGTGGGAATAGATTAAGGTTTATTAACAGTGGATGATTCAAATTAGTTTTAAATTGTATATTTAAAGTATCAGTCATTTTTTGATTTTTTACTTATGGTAGTTTAGTGTTATAATAAGCTGTAGTAAACATTTTTGTTTTTAATTTTAGATATTGAATAATACATTTTCATTTTTAAATCTACTATATGTGTTTTTTAGGGTCAATAATGTCTGCATCATAAAATATATGTGGCTATTGTTTCAAGTGTTTAAGCATTCCGTGGTTGTTACACTACGGGATATATGAACCTGTTTACAAGCATAGTCTCTTTAAAGGAAGTACAAGGTTTAATAACATAATTGAATAATTGCTTTTAAACATAGTATAAATCAGTTGGTAATATTTTTGTTTGTTGTCTGAAGAAGGGGAGGCACTGACCTCGCCGAAAGCGCTAATAAAATTGGAGTTTTATTTTTCGTTTGGATTAATTTCAGTTTATTGCTCGCTAGTTCGATTATATCTACTGAGGTTGCCATAGGAGCACATTTCAAAAGTAGAGCAATAGATCAACGAGCAAATACCCCCCCCCCCCCGAACACTCTGGTGCCTCTGAAAGTATCAACCCTGGAATTTTCAGTATTTGGTAAAATAACTCATTAAGGTTGAGCAACACACACTTCCTGAAGCAAACGTATACACCATGGTAGGTTTACTAGGATGGACACCTTCTCCACTTTACAATGGTTTAACAAAAAAAGCCCAGTCAGTTACATGTTACATGTTGCATATTCTCTGAACAAGAAAGTGAACTACTTTAGAAAATGAAGCATGGAAGAAATGGTAGGTGTTGACATCACAAATAAAACATATTAATACTGAATAGCTTTTGGCCATGATGCACACAACAATTTGATGAGGAAGAAATTTTTTTTTTCATTTTTTCTCTTTTCTCACCTGAACCTGAGGAGATTTCTTATAAAGGGCCCAGCACCAAAGGAGAGACAGCAGACTGCTGCAGTGAGCTCATAAGTATGAACATTTTGAATAATATTAAGTAATATTAAAATATGTGCTCCTTTTTAAAAAAACTGTAATTAATGCAGAGCCTGGCTTTATTTTCATAGACTATCACTGTAGTCACCCAGTTACAATCAGTACATGCATCCAGATATATCAGTAGTTTTGTAGTGAAACCATGCCTGCCAGTAGCAGTAATCAGTATTTACTGCCACAATATTTCATTGTATATGACACCAAATTACACAAAGTAATGTAGCTCTTAACCCATATCAGACAAGAAGACATAATATAATGCACCATTTAGCAGCAGTTCTCAGAATCAATTCATTGCATTATTATATAAAAAAATTAACATTGGCTGATAGGAATTTCCGATTAAATGAATATGTGGCTCATTTCACAATTTATTCAGAAAACTTATGAGTCCATTTCCTCTCTCTCTCTCTCTCTGTCTCCCCATTCCCTCTGCTCTCTCCTTTTTTATCTTTTTTATATTATTTTATTTTTCAAGTTTAGAACCACCCAGTAGATCTCAACTATAGACACCCCTAGGTGATGGATGGTTCACCACCTTCCCCACCTTCCTGGGGACATATTCACATGAGAGGAAAGTGGTTCCATCTCTGTGAACCACCTGCTGCATGGTGGCCAGCTAAGCCTTGAATATCATGAGCTTCAAGACCTGGTTGAGGTGCAGCTGTCTGCACCCACTGCAGTCTCTCCTCCAGTGGGTACATGACTCACTGGCCTAGTTAGCTCCATCCATTGAGCCACAGGAGACTTCCACCCCACACCATCATGGATCGCCTTCCAGTTTCATCAGAGGGGGATATTTAAGGTCCTCCTGACTGGGATGTTGAGTGGCTTCCAGATCACCTCCCCATCCCTTTTGTGTCTATCTGCCATCTCTGTCTATCCCCCACTGTCAGCCTACCATAATGTTCTGGAGAGTCTTGTCTTTTATGTGACATCAATTCCTTAATTGTTCCCTTACCCTCTGTCCAGCACCCTTTACCATTAGTCTTTCCTCTTGCAAAAAATTGGAAAAAGAGGTATATCACACACAAAACATAATGTCTATCCTCTCATGTACAAGCCTATCTCTCTTATTTCCAGCTTTCATATATTCCCCATTCCAGCTTTATAAAAGCCCAATCAGAGTGTCCATATAAGGACACCCTTTAGAGTGAATAGAAGAAACCTTAAAATAGTTTGGTTAAGGTGTGGCTGGTGGTGTTCATCTCTGCTCAGTATAGGTTCTTGTAGCAGTTCTTAAGTGATATGCCCAGGCTCACACCCATAACCACCTAGCAAAAATGACTGTTGTTTCCACTCATACCTACAGTGTTTTTTAATTCATTTTATGCTCTTTAAAATGTGCAAAACTGCTTTGGGTGTTTTCTCACAAGGTAGAAATTCTATGAAATGAGTGCTGTTTATTCTCAATTAAGTTTTTTTTTCATACAGGTACAGGGTTGCTATTTGCTGATTATCATTATGATTATATGAAATCTGAGAATATGAATAGCATGGATGGTTTGGTAATTTAAGATCAGTGATGGTGAAAAGCTGTACACTTTCTTTTATTCAGAGACAGTCCATAAATGAGTGGAAGGGGAATGAGAATAGTGATTCAATTTAAGGGGGATCGCAAAAGATTCCAGATCTTGTGGTGACAGGAAAGTGATCGTTTGATAGAAGGGCCACTGTGGATTTGGAACCATATATGAGCCATTTAGAGATAATGGAGAAGTTTATGTAATGTTTTTTGCAGCCTTAAACAATTATAAGAAATGAAACAGGTAATGGACATAACACATTATTTTAACACGGCATTGGACCTACAAATTGGTTGAGAGTTCAGGAAGAAGTTACAGTTCAAAATGAAGCATAACTTAAGCCTGTCATGTAAGGAAATGAAATAGAATGATCTTTCGGGACAAAGGGAAAGGGTGGAATTTAATTTTTTGAGGGACACTTTGATGCACAAAAGTCAAAAAGACTGGTTTCTGTTGAGAGGGAAAGATGACCCACATGTTCATATATTCACAATTCATATTAAGTGCTAGGCAGTCTATTGATCATTATTAGCCTAGTCAATAAACCATATTCAAAAGTTCATTCCAGTCTGAATGGGCAGACTAGTGGATAGATATGAGGCTTCTCATCAAACTAGTCGATACCCCCACAAGAGGTGATAATATCCTGGACTTGGTATTGCATGAGTAACCACCGCAGCACCCCTGATCCTCCTTGGTAAGATATGACCATAAAGCAGTCACTTTCAAAGTCACCATCTCCCCTGACCTCCCTCTAGCTAGGGTCAAACAAAAAAACTTCTCCAAATCTGATTACAACCTCCTGAAGGATGGTATAAACAGCTTTATAGTCACCTCATCCTCTGTAGGAACTGGCACCAATGTCCAAATCTACACCAAAGTACTATATGAGGATTTATATAGATGCATGGAATCAGGAATACCCGACAGGACAAAATCATCCACCGCAAGGAAGAGTAAATCTGTCTGGTGGACATCTGCAATAAATAAAATATATGACAAAAGGAAAAAATTGCTGTCCAGGAGCAAGAAGGAGCAGGTGCCCAATTGGAAGAAATCTCTTCTTAGCCTAAAGAAGCAAAAAGAGCACTAGTGAAATCCTCTAAAGCTAACTTTGAGTCCAAATTGGTCACATCTACTGAAGAAAATCATAAGGCCTTCTTCACATATGTCCGCAATCTCAAAGGAAGCACCCAGATCTGTTCAGAACTGGTGGTCAAGGACACCACATACACAAATGCTGTAAATATAGTGAACCTACTGTCTGACAGATTCAGTGAAAATGTCACCCCTCTGCCCCCATCAGTAAATCATGACATCCCCAATACCTGCCCCCACTCCCTTTATCTCTAGGGAACAGGTCATCACTGCCCTCTCAAAGGCAACAAATACAGCCTCCATGGGACCTGCATCCTACATGAACTCATGCATGAACTTGCAGCACCATTAGGCAACATATTCAACCAAAGCCTGAGTACTGGCTTTGTCCCAGCTGAGTGGAGGACAGCCACTGTCATCCCTTTTCACAAAGGTGGAGCGTCCACCAATCTGGGAAATCATACACCCATCAGCCTAACTAGCCTGATCTGCATGACCATGAAATGGATTATCATGGACCTCATTAACAGGGCATTGGCAACCTCCAAACACTCAACCCCACGCAGTTTGGCTTTGTCAAGGGGAGGTCATGTCTGTTAAATCTGGCCGACTTCTTTGAGGCAATCATCAAAAACATGGATGAGGGGAAGATGGTGCACACACTGCCTACCTTGACCTGGCCAAAGCCTTTGACGCTATTCCCCATGCTGGCATAATAGATAAACTCTCTCAACTAGGCATCAATCCATATGTTACCAGATGGGTAGCAAACTGGCTCACTGATGGAATCCACCTAATCAAAATAGGGGAAGCCACCTCAAGCAGTAGACCTGTAAAGAGTGGCGTACCCCAGGGATTGGTCTTGGGACCTCTGTTATTTGGGATATATTTCTCTGAGGTGCAGGCCAAAACCAGTGGGCTATGGCTGACCACGTTTGCAGATGACTGCAAGCAGGGCATGGTCATCAATTCCCCAAGTGATGTGGACATCCTCCAAGAGGGTCTCACACAAACAAATGACTGGTGCCAGAAGCATGGCCTTAAGTTGAATGCCAAAAAATGTATCATCATTTCCTTTTGGGAGAGTGGCATCCCCACATATTATCACATTAATAACAATGTCCTAAGCATCCAATCAGTTGTGAGGGATTTGGGCACCCAGGTTGATAGCAACTTGACTTTTGACCACCATGTTGCTTCCGTTGTACGGAAAGCTTTCTACATGGCCCACCTCATAAGTAAGGGTATCTCATCCAGGGACAAGGAGGTTATAACATCTCTGTATTCTTCCCTTATAAGGCCAATTATTGAGTACAATGCACCCTTCAGCATGCACCTTGCAAAGCACATGCAAAAGCTGGAGAGACCACAGAGATTCCTCACCAGGAGAATCCAAGACCTTAAACATCTACCCTACACAGTTAGGCTGAAAGCACAATCCATCTACACAGTTTCATACAGACTCCTCAGAGGTGACCTCTGTCTGGCATGCAAAGCAATCTCAGACCCTACCTTGATGGGACTGCTGTTTATATGCAAGTCAAGCTCCACTCGAGTAACCCACACTTGCAACCTCAACCTGGTCTGTGACATCAATAGGACTTTTTGGTGTGACAGATTTTTGTCCAGAGACTTCCACATTTGTTGAATAGACTCCCTCTTCATGTCAAGCAGAGTACCTCATTATCCCTTTTTAAGCACAACCTGGATAACTGGATGGGAAACAGAAAATACACCCCTGGAATTCCACCTCTGTCCCTGCTGAACAGGGGCTTTGAGCGCTGACTTGTCTAAACATGGCTAAACTCTTGGCTAGGCTTATAAGGACCTCAGGACCAATAGCCTAGTAACTTCCTATGATTTTTTGAAACTGCCTGGGTCTTCCTTTTGGACAGCAGGGGAGCTACTTTCCTTGAAATTCGTGAAACTTTATTCAAGATGTAGTGGATATGTATATTTATCATCATGCCTTATGCATTTGTTGATGGAGGTTTAATTCCTTTAACGCATCATTTAACAGATCATTTATTCTCTGAAGGAATAGGAGATCAACAAGGCTTAGATATTTCATGGCTCAAATGCAGTGATAAATTAAGTGTACCTTGGGCCCTCAGTTGTTTTCAAACCATACCCCCCCACGTTCACACACTTTCTTTAGAACCATGCATGAATGCATGTGTTTTTTGGATTAACCTTCCTGGAAATTTTAAATGTATACTTATAAACTAGACTGTTTTAAATTCTATGTATTGTTTAATGAAATAAAATGTGTTGGATTATGTTTTAAATTTGTTACGCAATAATACCAAAATTACACATTTCAGAATATTTTAACCATAAAATATCATGCTCACTGCTTTTGTTGTAATCCACTAATGTCTGTATTCATTAATTACAGCACTTCATTGACTGTGTATACCTCACACCTGGATGTGATAAAATGACCACAGTAAAGTATTCCAAGTTGCTTTACACAGATGTACACTAGCAGTGAAAAGGCAAATTAATGACTGTTTGACTTAATAAAATCAGCAGTGGTAGTCATATTCATACATAGATAGACCTACATCCAGCAATTATAGCTGCATTGTTGATGGTGTGTACCTGTGATATTTGATTTTGGCAAAAAAAAAAAAAAAACAAACTTAATGGTCAAAGAAACATATTACAAGTTTGTTTCACATAAACACGCACACACCCGTTTCTAAGTAACATATTCAAACTTACTTCATATTTATGCACACTAGTCCTGCACAGTCAGATGAAAGACTGTTTAAAATGAGCAGATGACAGGATCGTAAGATACTTTTATCCACAAACAACTACTCTAATCTCCACCAGCAGTTACAGGTGCTTTGTTGAGTGCATACATCTCTTATTGTTGTAAAGAAATAACTTACATGTGATTTATTGGCCACTTTGAATGAACTAGATGAGATTGTGAAAAGATCACTAGCAGCATAACATAAGAGCCAGTCAGGCATAACAGTTTAAAAAGAGCAATATGCATGATGATGACTTAAAAAATGAATGGTAACTACCTGACAACACATACTAAGTCAATTTAGACATTTTCTACATAAATAAAAATCATCTGAATAATTCCATATTAAAGAGAACAGGTACTAGTGTGGATGCTGTTGTTAGCACACACATTTGCATTCAGAGTTTCATTCAAAAATGCAATACCTGCTGTCTTTGAAGAATAAATTAATTGTGTTGCATTAAGAATTGTGCGCTAATGATAGTGTCATAGCATATCTTGAATTAAATCAATTATGCAGCAGGAAATGACTGATAAAATATGTGTGACCATTATTCTATTATTTTTATAACAGCCAGACATCTGATGGGCATAAATTAGTCCGGGTAGGCAACCAGATAATAGCTATAGGATCTGCCGAGCTTCTGTATGTTTATGTAGAATGGAGCTTGAAGCATATTGTATATGATTGTTTTCTTTTATTTTTTTTTTCAGTTTTGTTTTGCAGTCAGACAAGTGCACAAATTATTCCTGGCAGTAAAGCAAATATGGGCTGTGTGGGCTGGTGGAGCCCTGCTGCCCATATTGGGCTATATTCCCCCAAATAACCTGTGTATGTCTCAGATGTCAAACTTAATAAAATAAACCTTTAAAAATCCAATACTCTAGAAGAGACTGCATCATAGCATTAATCAACAGTGAGTGTATAACTAATAGTAAAGATCAAACTGCAATGAAAATCAAGCTAAATAACACATATATTAGTATGCTGGCAAATGCCAACCTCTTCACAGTTGCATGAGGCTGTGAAGAAGGCACTGCAAAATCATATCACAAAAATCTATCATATTTAGGTTGCATTTCACAATCCCAGACTATTGTTTCAATGCAATAAATAAAGTCAAATAATTAAAATAATGTAGATGTTGCAGCAGATTTTGTTCAACAACACATAAATTATATAAAATCACAAATACTACTACATAGAACAGATGTGTGTGATTGCAAATTACCACATTCAATGTATTCCAGCTTTGTTTTACATAAACACTAGTCACAATGAAGTAATCCAGTTTGGTTCACAAAATTACTTTAGTCCTGCAAAGCAGAGTAATGATCAACCATGCCATTATCTTTTACAGACAACAATTATACCTATCAATTACTATTGTTTTATTGCCCATGTATATCTCAGAGGTTTGACTGTAATACAATAAAAGTAATAATAGAAGCCAGAATAAAGAAACTGACTTGCTTCACAAAAATCAGTTTAGTTCTACAAAGCCAGAATAATGAACAAATGTTAGCATTTTCATTAACAGACAACCCTCATACCCATCAATTGCTGTTTGTTTTACTGTTTCTGCGTATCTCAGATATCTGACTGTAATAATATAACTAACCAAATAAATACAAATGCTGCATTGTATTTCAAGCTCAGTTTTACAAAAACACAAAGCTACCTATCAGATGTCTGACTGTGCCTATCAGATGTCTGACTGTTATAAAAATAGCAAAGCAATGGCCACACATGTATTTGAAACACCATTTTACATAAGCACACATTTGTTCACCAGCTCACACAGCCAATATCTGCTTGCCTGGCAGAAATAATTAAGAAAAACAAATTTTGCCACACATTACTACCACTGCTGCTGTTTTGCAATGTAATATTCTTTTTTTATTTTGATGGCTTTCTGCTCCTTGCTGATGCAGTCCTGTGATTCATTGGGTGGCACAGGAACACAAAGTTCAAAAAATGATTAAGCAATTGCATCAATCTGTCATACAGGGTATTGCAAGCTGCGGCCACATGTATTTATTTATTTATTTATTTATTTTAAGTAAAAAATGCAGAATTTCAATTCAGAATAAATAAATAAATAGAAAAACAGCCTGCAGCACACAGTTCTTGTGTGCTGGCTATGGCCTTAAAGACTGAGTGATCCCAAACAAAAGCATTTCCATTCATTAGAATTGTCAAGCACAAACTCACACAGTAACACCATGTGAAGCAGTACAACCAATAATGCACTGCCTACAGCTGCAGTGTATTATGCCCACCTCTCTCCTCACATTACCATCAACATTGATCTATAAACTCCATTTTAGAAAGACTGCATCTGCTGCCATTAGCCACTGGCATGTGTTTAGCAAAAAAATGGAAGGATAAAGTTAGAAAATGCAGGGTGGGAATAAAAAGTGTGGAACTGCTTCAGCTACTCATGTTAAGACTACTCCCATGCACTTCATCAGTCAATCACTCATAAAAACCAGTAATGTGGTAAAAGTGACAAAAAGGTCAAGAATTCATGGGAACTTCAAAATTATAAAACAAATTTAGAATGAAGTGCTGCATTCTGTAGTTCCATGATTAAGTCTAATAAGCAGGCAAACTAAGAATTATTAGTTGAGTCATGTAAGAGAGGCTGCAGTTCATAATGTAAATGTAAATTATAATGTCAAGTCATTCAAAGGCTTTAGTCTACACTTTGTTCCCCTTTTTACCTATAAACCACAGTGGTTAATGCCACCCAATGAATCACTGACTCAGTTTGTGCTTTCCATCTTTTTTTTGTTTTTGCCCCAGAGGTAACAACGCCTGAGAACTAACTCTTGCAGACAATACAATTAAAAAAACACAGAGTTGCAGCTGTTATTGTTCATTCTGCACCCTACATGCTGCTTAGAGCTTCATTATGTTAGGTATACTTTGCTAAGAGGTTTTGTTTGCAAAGGTTTACATGGTTTTGCACCTCACTTCAGAGAATGTTCAAATCTACTGCTCAATTTCTTTGATCAAGGGTTGGGGCATTGGCATAATGGTTAAAATGTTTAGCTTACAAACAGAAGGTACAGAGCTTGATGCTCAACTGAGGTAATTGGCTAGGCTTAAAATGACTCTCAAGGGCAGTTAGCTTAGTAATAACCTAATAACCAAAGTGTAGAAAAAAGACAAAATAATGATAGGATAAATGTCCAAAATCAGGGAAAAATTTTAAATATTAACCCAATTTTCTTAAAAAGTTAATTGAGGCATGTGTTTTGTATCAGCATGCAGGTTTTGATCACTAGTACGAAACTTTAATAACTGGCAGGCACCACTGAAGGTTTATTTTATTTATTGATTTATTGCCATTTGTCTACTGGGAAAGTCTGGATTATTTCATCTTTTTTTCAGGGGAGGCCTGGGGAGAACAGCTCCACAAGTGAATGAACAGAAAATACATATATAGGTGAAAATAGACATCATATTACAATATACTATAAATACATAGATTGATACAAATATTAATACACATATAAAATGTAGAATAATACACGTGCCATCATTAAACAAGATAAATAAAATATTGTGTAGGATTGAAACATGCTGACATGTTATAAGTGCTAGAATTTATTACTCAATCACAAAGCAAACATCAGAGTGGAAAATTCAAACAATGGATAAGAAGGGGGGAGGAAGAGAGAGAGGAGAGAAAGAAAGGTATTTGTTAGAGGTAATAAGTGGAGGAGAAATAATGAGCAAGATGCCTAACATCGATGAAAAATACTGATAGCAATGGTAGGCACATGTACAATCTCAGCTGTAAAACATTTATAACCTTAGCAGCAAACAAAACATAAGACAACAAAAACTTAACTAAACCACAAATACAATAATTTACAACCTAAGGTTCAAGGTATTGTAGAGGAACATAGTAATTTTTCATCTCTTGTGGCCTGTTGACTTGAAAAAGTTCAAGCACCACCTCAGCTGTCACATCAGTATTACGTATTCCAGCTGAAAGGGTTGTACATTAAAGAAAAAAGCCAAAGAGTGCATCTTTACAAGGTATAACTCAGACAAAGCAGAATATCTGATGTTTTATATATTTTGTATTACTTTACGCTACATTACATTTATGATGTGATAATTGTAAGCCTAAAAACTGCAGTTAGAGAGCATTAATCCAATTGCAAAGTATGCAAATAGATAAGTATAGGACTCAAACTAAGGACTACATGTATTTTTTTGAACAATGAGAAGTAGGACACTTTAATGATTGGTATTACCATCTGAGTGTAATCTTCAGAGATTCAGCAGAAGAAACACAAATTTTACAAGAATAGAGCAAAAATATGAGGCAAAATTAGAGACATTCTGCAAAATCAGTGATAGTTGAGAGGTACGCATTCAGGTGTGTGTGCCAGCCTGAGTATGTAGTGATACAATTTGTTTTCTTTTTTGTATTTCTACAGAAGAAAATACTTCATTTCCAATGACAGAAAAAGAATAAAATGAATATAGATTTGTTATATCTATATCTATTACATAGACATAGATATGTGCATATTATAGTGAGGCATGTAATGCTAGCACAAAAGAATATATTAACATGGGATGGATCTCAATATAATTGTTTTCTGCTGCCAGGGGGAATGTTCTAAAGTGTATTGAGCATGTCAAGATCATCAAGAGTGTAAGACCATAGCAATCCTTTCGTGCTTGTTAGTGCATAATTAGATGTACACATCTGTGACTGTGTACACGTGTCTACTAATAAGTCAACAAACATTCTTGAATGGACATGGAAATTACAGTGCACTTAATCATATGAATAATGGAATGACTCCAGTAAAGCACTGCATTTTAAAAGCTCTTTTTGCAGCTGTTACCCCTGAAGCTGTAGACCTCAGATATATACCCCAAATGCCCATATGATAATCCACCCTAGCTCAAAAGGCTAGATAGAAATCACAACAGAAGAATCTATAAGTGATATAATACAGGAGAGGGCAGGCAGTTTGCCTGGATAACTAAGTGTTTTGAACTTTTTGATCATTTTAGTTAGGAATATCTGAGGTTTCTCTGTATGAGTGATAAGTTTAGACACATACATGCCAAAATGAGCATTTTTTCAATAATGAGTATGATAAGAAATGAGCAAAGAAGAATTAGAACATATTTGAATGTAGAGGATATACCACTGGAAATGGGATGAGCAAGATAGAAGACTTTCCAAACTACTATGGAGATATAATGGTAAATCAATAAAAAAAGCCAAGGTACTTTATAAAAATGTCTGACTGGAGGATGGAGATAGGAAATTCACTCCAGTGATCACTTCTGTGGCTCTGCTTGACAGTGGCACAAGAAAATAATTTTCTTGGGTGGCAAAAGCCAGGATAGCTTTTGGCTAGGCTTACATAGACACTAGGGCCAATAGCCTAGTACCTACCTATGAACCTATGTGTTGCTTAGATGGGAAGACTTAGAAAGTGGACTTGTGTTTTCCAATTAGAAAGGATATGAGTTGATGGATGCATTGACTGGACACTGGAAGATAATAGAACAAATAGGCAATCCTTCATCTTCAATGAAGTAGACAAGAGTGGTGGAGTTAACAAATGGGAGTAATGACCCAAATAAGTAAAAGAATTACAGGACCATTAATCAATTAATACTGACATAATGGTATTGGCAATAATATTACCTAAAAGGATGGATGCCGCTTTCCCAAATCTTATTACACACATTTCATAAGGGATTATAAGGAGAAGTGGGAAATGAATAAATGGTAGGCTATAACAAATTTCATGATCTGGGTGGATAAAGTGGGATTCAGGAAATGGGTTTGATATTCTTTGCACTGTGAAAAGCATCTGAAACTGTTTTTTAATGAACTATACTGGAGTGCAGGAGATTTGGAGCAGAAGTGTAGGGTAAGTTAAATAACTTTACTTAGATCTGCAACCAGACATAGACAAAGAAACTTGGGGGCTCCTGGAAAAAAAGAAGTACCAGATGAAGTGCAAAAATAATAATGCCTACACCAAGTGTACACTAGGCGTGCTCCATTCTGAGTGAACAGACAACACAGATATACCAAGTGTACACTAGGTGTGCACCATTCTGAGAGAACAGACAACACAGATATACCAAGTGTACACTAGGTGTGCACCATTCTAAGTGAACAGACAACACAGCTATACCAAGTGTACACTAGGTGTGCACCATTCTGAGTGAACAGACAACACTGATATACCAAGTGTACACTAGGTGTGCTCCATTCTGAGTGAACAGACAACACAGCTATACCAAGTGTACACTAGGTGTTCACCATTCTGAGTGAACAGACAACACAGATATACCAAGTGTACACTAGGTGTGCACCATTCTGAGTGAACAGACAACACAGATATAACTCATACCTTCTTCCTCCTAATTTTAGTTTTCTTACTGATACTCTTGCAGATTTAAATATTGACAGGATTCATAAAGGTTATCACAAAGTGTAGACTATATGTACACTTAGTGTAATCTTTCTGAGTGACTAGAAATCACAAAAAATGTGATAAGAATGTTCTTGAATACATATCATGTATGCTTAGTGTACACTTCATTTAGGTTTTATTGAATCTGGCACATAAAGTATAACACAGATATTTTTGAAAGATATAAAAAAAACATGGGCATGCCAAAGAAAAAGTGATGTGCTATGGTGTAGTATTTATGCAAAGGAGAAAGTCAAAGGAATCTATACAAAAACAAAGCTTCAAAAACATTTGAAGAGAAATACATTCAAAGGTACCTGGATATGAAACATTTCCCAATACAAACAAATAAGAAAACAAGGAGTTATGTAGAAAAGAGGATTAGTAATGTAGAAGTTAAGCAAATTGCAACTGAAGTTATGGACTACCTGTGAAGTGAAGGATTTAATGTGGAGAATCCAGCACATATAATGTCACAGCATAATGGAACAATGAGTCCTCAGATTAAGGAGCAGCAAGTGGAGTAGAAGGTACCTGAAGAAGGTTTGCCACATGGTGATGTTCTGGAGCCTTTTGAGAAGACCAGTATAAAAGTCCAGTTGAAGATGCACTCATGAAAATGGGGGGCCAGTGTTTCTCACCCAGTGTAATAAATGTACTCATGAACATGGGGGGGGGGCACTGTTCTTCATCCAGTGTAACATCTTCAGTCATCAGATCTGATCATAAGTATTATTTAAAATAAAAATAAAATCCATGGATCCAGCAAAACCAAAAACCTTTAGAAACTGTTAAAAGGCTCGCTCTACTAAGCAATACCTTGGCTGAATTCCAGGCACCCCAAACCCAGTAAGCACCATAGAATACACTGAGCTATTTACAAAATCTCTGTACAGCCATATTGATAGCTGTATAGACTGAGTTGCGCCCACTCATATTAAGAATAAGACAAATTCAAACGACAAGCCAACCCGGTGCAATCACACTACCAATCGATTATACAACAAAAGAAATAAATCTTGGCCAAGCACAGGAGGAACAAAGAGATACATACTAAAACTACATGAAAAAATCTAAGCATGCAGTTAAGAGGGTTAATTAATACTTCAAAGGCTAAATTTGAAGAAAAAGAAGCTTATCAGGCAAAGGACAACCACAAAGATTTCTACAACTATGTTTGTAACCTCAGATGAAATACACAATAATGTGCACAACTTATTGTAAATGACATCACCACACTGAACCAGAGGCCATTGCCAACATTCGTCTGACAGGTTCAGCTCAAATTTCTCCCCCCACTCCCCCTGATAGTCCAAAGGAACTACCGCATAACACAATTTCTGCCAACCATTACTAGAGAAAAGGTCATAATGCACTTTTTAAAGCCAAAAACACTGTATCAATGGGCCCTGATAAAATCCTGGGATGTTAAATAAATAGCATGAAACATGACCTCTCTGGTCCACTTGAATCAGTTTATGACTGCAGTCTTCAGTCAGGTTTTGTGCACAAGGAAAAAAAGATGGCTACAGTCATTCCCCTGCATAAAGTAGGTCCAACCACTGACCAAAGTAACTACAGGCCCATAAGTTTTACCAGCCTCATATGTAAGGCCATGGAAAGAATCATCATGGACATGATAAATGAGGACATAGGTAACCTGAAAACGCTGGACCCATCATAGTTCAACTTTGTTAAAGAAAGATCATGTCTATTAAATTTGGTGGATTTTTTTGAGAGGGTCACCAAAGCACTGGATGAAGGTAACACTGTGCATACAACTTACCTCGACCTGGCCAAGTCTTTTTATACAATATCCCACTCAGGCATTGTAGACAAGTTCACTAATATAGGTATAAATCCTTTTATCACCTTTTGGATAGCCAACTGGCTCACTGATAGGATCCAGGAGGTCCAAATAGGTGAGGCCACCTCCACCAAGAGGCCAGTCACTAGTGGCGTCTCCTAGGTCTCAGTATTGGACCCACTCCTTTTTGTCCACTATTTCTCTGAAATGGAAGCAAATGCTGAAGGTTTATGGCTGACTGTGTTTGCAGATGATTGCAGGCTGGGGGTTATCATCAACTCCCCTGCAGACACTAACATTCTTCAAGAAGGTCTATCTCTGACTAATAAATGCTGCCAAAGCCATGGTCTTATTCTCAATGCTAAGAAATGCATAATTGTACCCTTTACGAAATCAGCCATCCTGGCTAATTACCATGTTGATAATACGCCCCTAAGAGTCGACCAGTAGTCAGGGATCTGGGTATGCACGTAGACAGTAGCCTTACCTTCGACTAGCACATGGCCACAGTGGTGAGGAAATCCTTTTATGTTGTGCAGCTTATAAGTAAGGGCATGGCATCTAGTTCTAAAGAGGTCTTTATCCCACTGTACTCCACCCTTATCAGACCAATCATAGAGTACAATGCTCCTTTGGCATGTACCTGACCAAGCATATGCAGCAACTAGATTGACCTCAAAGGTTCCTTACAAAAATAATACAAGGTATACCAAACTTCTGTTATGCAGAGTGCCTTAAAAGCTTTTCCTTCTACTCAGTCTCCTATAGATTGCTAAGGTTTGATCTATGCCTGGTTTACAAAGCAGCCGCAAACCCCACAGTTATGAATCTCCTACATATTTGTAAGTGAAAGAGTACTAGAAATACAAGTTCTAGGGACCTGAATTTTGTCTGTGATATAAACAGAACAAGCTGGAGAGATAGATGTGTGTCCCAGAGACTGCTCCACCTATAGATCAGGGTTCTCATCCATGCGAAGCTGAGTTCATCTATTACCCAGTTTAAGCAGAAACTACACAAGTGGATGGGGAATAGGAAATTTACACTGGGCCTGGCACCCAAGTACCTTATGGACAGAAGTAGCTTATAAATGCCTGGCCCTCAATGTCCTATTTAGATGCAGGACATTATTATTCTTTTGGAAAAACTTAGCCAGGCTTAGAAAAGCCCTGTGGGTCGTTAGCTTAGTAATAGTCTATGAATCGATTAATCTATTAACTACACAGCAAGAGAAGAAGCACAAAACAGATGAACACAAAAATCAGTACTATTGAGCGAAATGTTTGTGATATAACGGAAATAAATGGGATATATTACTGTGCAGCTAAACTGATAACGGAAAAGTGTCACCACAAAACATATACTAACAAAGTAAAGGAAGAGAACAAAAAATGTGACCATGGAGACATTGAATAGAGAAAATTATAAAGCAAATAAGAGAAGAAGTGTTACTGTTAGAGGAACATGAAAAACAGAAAAGATCATCAAAAACACTTAGAAAGATAGATGTTGTAAAGGCATTGCACACTATCAAAACAGACCAGGATCTATCACATACTTAGAAAGATGGATGTTGTAAAAGCAATGTACAGTATCAAAACAGACCAGGATCTATCACATACTTAGAAAGATAGATGTGGTAAAGGCATTGCACACTATCAAAACAGACTAGGATCTATCACATACTTAGAAAGATGGATGTTGTAAAAGCAATGTACAGTATCAAAACAGACCAGGATCTATCACATACTTAGAAAGATGGATGTTGTAAAAGCAATGTACAGTATCAAAACAGACCAGGATCTATCACATACTTAGAAAGATGGATGTTGTAAAAGCAATGTACAGTATCAAAACAGACCAGGATCTATCACATACTTAGAAAGATGGATGTTGTAAAAGCAATGTACAGTATCAAAACAGACCAGGATCTATCACATACTTAGAAAGATGGATGTTTTAAAAGCAATGTAGAGTATCAAAAGAGACCAGGATCTATCACATACTTAGAAAGATGGATGTTGTAAAAGCAATGCACAGTATCAAAACAGACCAGGATCTATCATACACTATTGTGCACAATAAATGAAAAATATCAGTACAAGCAAAATATTTTAGAATGCATGCAGATAAATATAAAGGAAAAGCAGAAATAAGCAATTCATTCATGACCCAAAAAGGTTTTATAAAGAACTAAAAAACAAAGCAAAAGGAGTTGAAACACCTTGAAAAAAAGAGGAAGTAGATGTGGAGAAATAGTTATGAAGACCCTGTTGAATATAACAAAGATGCTGAATGGATATAAGAATGAAAAGAAACAGTAATGTAATGTAAAAGATATGAAATGGGATGAAGTAACGGATACACAGACTGAAACAAAGTTAAGAAAAACTGGAAAACTCTAGGCCCAGATACAGTACCTAACATCTAGCTCAACATCTTTACACAAAGATTTAGTCCTGAGTAAGAATTACTTATATGCACATGCTAAACAGACATCAACCTGGTTAACAACAGAGTAAAATAGACCAATAGATTGGTACAACAAACAAACAAACCCACCACTTCTGGCAAAGCTGGAAAATGACAAAAAAATAGGATCCAAGTAGAAAATATTTAATAAAATCTCTAGCGCCTCGGCATAGAGCCTTCAAAGGAGAATAAAACCAGTTCAAACCACACAAGCATATATAGCAAAACCAAACACTAATTACATAATTAACCCTCAATTAGGTTAAAAAAAACTTTCCAATTACATTCTACATTAATACCTACTGGACTTAAAAAGTCCCATACTTCAATATAAAAACAGTTTCCTTATACAAAAGTTTTTTTCTTAACATCAAAAGTACATCCTTTCTCACAAACATGTTCCAATATAGGACATTGTAAACCATCTGGATTTTTGTTGTGAAACTCTTTGAAATGCATTGCAAGGGGACTTTCAGGTTTAGCATTTTTAATGTCCCTAATGTGTTCTTTGACTCTAAGTTTGAAAGCCCTCTTGCTTTCACCTACTTAAAACATGCCACAAGGGTACCTTAGTGCATAAACAGCCCCTTCTGTATTGCATGAGAATTTGCAATTTGCCTTGAAAGGAATCCCATTAATATATTTAAATATTCTACCTACATATTTACATATAATACATCTACCACAGGGAAATGTGCCTACTACATTCAATGCTTGACTAATTCTACAACTAGGGGAAGAAAACTAGTATGTACTAGAATATCTTTAATACTCTTCCCCTTGCAGTGTGAGAATATGGGAGTTTTACATATTCTGTCAGACAGTTCTTTAAATCTTAAGAGGAAGTTCCAATGATGTTTAATTATTTCCTTTACCTCATCTGATAGAATGTCATAGGTGGTAACTATATACATTTTTCTTAAATTAGCTACTGTTCTATCAATTATATTGGTAGGTTGGCAAATTTTTGACCTACCCATCTTCTTCTGGGGATTTTCTTTAACCTTGTTCAATAAGGTATATGCATTCTGCTTTCAATAGCCTCTCTTAACAAATAGCTCAGCTGTTATGTTAAGCTCTTATATAAGATCAAGGCCATTATTACAAAGCCGCCTAACACAAAGAAATCCCCCATAGGGGAGAGATTTCAACACATGACAACTATCTGCATCCATAAATGCATATCATCCTCAAATTTTAGATGTATCTTACTCCTCACTTTTCCATTTACCTCCCCTGTTAAACACATATCCAAAAATGTTACTGATCTGCCTACCTGTAGACCATCAAATTTTAAAGAGAATGCATTATTCTGAAGTTCATCCAAAAAAACGGTGACTTTTTCCTGGCCCCCTTTACAAATAAAAAATAAATCATCTATGTACCTATAATACTGAGTTACATGTTCCTTAAAATAGACTAATAACTTGCCTTTTGAAAATATACTAATTACATAGAGAGTTGTAAAAAGAAGAATTTAAGTATGGCATGGATAGATTACAAAAAGCATTTGACAACATCCAATATCTATGGATAAAGGAATGCTTGCACATGTATAAGATACATCCTATATTGAGCAATTACTTTACAGTAACCATAAAACAGTGCAAACCACTCTGCAACTGAGCCATGACAAAGGACCCATTATTATCCCAGGGATGCAAATTCAGATGGGAATGTTCCACAGTGATTCTTTGTCACCACTGCTTTTTTGTCTTACCCTTACCCCATTAAGTGGTTTACTTATCTGATTATGCTGTGGTTATGATCTGGCTCCCAGAAACTAACATTGTTTAAAGACTTCTCATCTATTCTTGTGGATGATTTAAAACTATAAACTATATAGTTTATCAGATGAGGAGTTGAAAGCACAACTACACACATTTAAACATTCTCAGATCATATAAGAATGAAACTGGTCTTGATAAATGTGGGGGAAAAAGAAAGAAAATTTTAAAAAGGAAAGCTGCA
Source organism: Protopterus annectens (assembly GCF_019279795.1). Taxonomy (NCBI): domain Eukaryota; kingdom Metazoa; phylum Chordata; order Ceratodontiformes; family Protopteridae; genus Protopterus; species Protopterus annectens. The sequence goes on from NC_056751.1 coordinate 637,531,398, forward strand.
GCACCAAGAAAATATCAAGACGGCACAGGAATGTGATATAAAGGAACTTGAACAGGATGGAGTGCATAAATATTTGGGAACTGATGGAAGGTTGGTGATAAAACATGAACAAATATGAATAAAACTCAGTAAGGAGTACTTCAAAAGACTAAAACTAATACTGAAAACAGCTATGACATCTAGGAATAAATAAATTACTCTTCCTGTTGTAACAGATTTGGTGTGATTGAATTGCTCCAAAAGGTAATGGATCAGTTGGACAGGAAAACAAGAAAAATGCTTTACGCTAATCAAATGGTATATAAACATCAGTGTATACCAAGATTATATATTGCATACTCTGAAGGAGGTATGGGTCTCCTCAAAACTGATTATATGTCTAGATATGCAGATGTGGGACTGAATCCATATCTGCCGACTTCATCATTTTCAAGCACAGAGAAAGCTTTAAAAGATGAGGAGAGGAAACCTAGGATGACTTCTCTGCTTAATTTAGCAGATGCATTCAGGTGTCAATCAGGAATGGAAATCAAACCAGAACCAAACAAAAATCAGACAGTGACTGAATGTTCTAAAAATGAAAGAATATAAGGAGAAGGATCAGATGAGAAGGAAAGAAATGTGGAAAAGCCATAAATATAATGGCGAGTATACAGATCTCCTGGAACAACCTCATGTTGATCAGGATTTGACACAAGAATGGTTATGGCAAGGTGAGTTGAATCCAAAAGATGGAAGGTTAATAATGGCAGCCCAGGATAGTGGGCTACATTCATGATGGTTTAACAGACAAATGTAGGTTCTATAAAAAATTATTCAAAACAGTCATACATCTTGCTGCTGGGCATGATACACTCATGGCCGAGGGTCACCTCTTCACTGAAAGGCACAATAATGTGGCAAGACTGTTGCACTGGGGATTATGCAAACACTACAATATAGAAGTAGATGAGAAGCATTAGAAACATGAATCACAAAGCATTACAGAGAATGATGAAGTGTACATCACATGTGATCACCCATTATAAACAGTTCAAAAAACAGATGTCAAAAAACAGATTTAGTAGTCCATGAAAAAAAAGCAAACATTTTTATTTATTTATTGGCATTTGGTGACCTGGAATGTCTGACTGGGTCAGGAACCCATTTTCAGTGGAGACCCAGGGAGAGAAGCTCCATCGAAACAATAATAAACAGCAGAGATTATACAATTAAAAAAAAAAAAACATTACATTTTCATAATAACAATTACAGACATCTATACATAGAAAGTTGAGCAAAACTTACTTGTTTGTTATCTAGGCTGTTACTGAGTATACAAACATTCTTTTCTCAGCCTGAATACAGCTGTTAAGTAAAACATATATTCTTTGGCCTAGTACAGATTATCATATAGGTGAGAATTACAGTTTAAGGTACAATATAGCTGGTTAGAATAGCAAGATCTGTGGGAGTTATGGACGCAATGTTAAAGCAGAGCAAGGTGTCAATTTCAGTGGATGGCCTTTATGGTTAATGAGGTAATGGAGCTGATAGAGGTGCAGAGAGAGAAGAGAAAGATTGTGTGGGTTAGTGATACAAATAAGGAGGATTAGGAGAATATGGGAGAAAGACTGGGAGATAGATAAGAGAGTATAATTTGTGAGCAAAAATGTGAGAGATGGTTTAGTAGGCGACGAGATTAGTCCAGAAAGAGGGGAGGTGTTTGTGAGTGAGATAGTGGGATGTAAAGGAAAGTAGTTCAAGAAGCAGGTAAGGAGGGATGGGAAGCAAAAGGTAAATTGGTTACCAAGGCAATATGACAGAAAGATAGGGATGTAGGGAAAAGCAGGGAAATGAGAGTGAACATCAAGGATTTAAGAGGATGGGCAGATGTGAGTGTTGCATTGAGCATTGAAATTGTTACACCTAGACATTACAGTGTCTGACATTCAGAGAGACACAAAGTCATAAAATATCAGGATTTGAAGGTATACATGAGAGTAACATGGAAAATAGATGCCCAGACAGTTCTAATAGTAGTAGGAGCAACAGCTCTAACAAAAGAATCTGTGGTTGTACTTAGAAATGCTACCAATGCATGTAACTCTGTATGAATTACAGGAGTCAGTTCTGAGCACATTGTGGGTGCTGTGAAGAAAACTTTTGGTTAATATCAATGATGAAACAATACTAATTTCCTGAACTTTAATTTTACCCTGACTTAGGAATGGGGTCCATTCTTGTCATCATATTAGAAACCCAAAAGACTTGGAGAAATTTAACTGAGAGCTTGGTATGAATTACATTTCAATTGTGGTTTGGAGAGAAGAAGTAATGACAAAGAGAGTTTTGCCATTAAAGTATTGCTCAGGTATGAACAGAATAAGTTTAGTCTTCTTAGGATTTAATAGTAATTGAAAGTTACAGGTCCATGTTTCCATGGAGTTGAAGGACTCCTGTGTTTTGATATGAAGTTGTTGTAGACTTTTGGCAGTACAGGTAAGTGTGGAATTATCAGTATGGCGAATAATGGAGGAATGTAGGCTTTTTATGAAAATAAAGAATATCAATGGACCAAACATTGATCTTTGAGGCATCCCTGTATGCAGTAAGATTAATGGAGAGATATAATTTTACATCTTATACAACAAAGTCTATCACTGTGGTAGCTGTTGAACTAGGTAAGAGATGAGTGTTGAGGTCCTAGAGAGGAGAGTTTGTAGAGTTGTTTTTGGTGAGACACAGTATTGAAAACTTTTGACAAATCAAGGAAACAAGCTATTTCAAAGTTCCTGGCATTCTTGCTACTGTTGATGGAGGTAGCAAAGTTGAGTAGAGCTGATATATGCTATTGTGGGGTCAGAATTGTGTTGTGTTTTGTAGGTGTAGGAATATGTTTGCAGTAACAAATTTATGTAGCTGGGAATGGGCACATTTTTCTAAGACTGGATAGAAGGGTCTATATTAAAACACTGAATGTTGAAAACAGCGAGCGGTGTTTCATTGACACATATTCAGCAAAAGCTGAAAATGTCGAAACCACAGAACAGCGATTTCTTTCCTAGGGAAAGAAATCTCTGTTCCAACCCCCCCAAAAAAAAAATTAAACACTTCCAAACACATATCCTAACCCTAATTATACCCCCCCAAAAACCAGTAAACAACTAAATACACATATGCACATAACCCAATCATGCATCTAACGAAAAAAAAACAGTAAACATTTTAAAACATATGCATTTATCTTAACCCGCACCCTAACCCTAAGGTCAGTAACTCTCGCACATTTACATAAACAGTTCCAAACGCATACGCGCTTACCTTAACCCTAATTCTACCCGCCAAAACAAAAGTAAACAGCTGAAAACACATACACACATAACTCAACCATACATCTAATGCAAAATAAAAAACAGTAAACACTTTCATATATATGCACTTACCTTAACCCGCACCCTAACCCTAAGGTCAGTAACTGTTGCACATTCATGCTTGGGAGCTATACAACAGAACACACTACACTTCAGAAGAGGCAAAGCAATGAAGTGGTCAAGTGACTTCTTTCCCAGGGAAAGAATTTGCTGAACAGCCGCTTCACTGTTTTGCCTGTTCGCCCCACATGTGTCGACAAAAACACATTCGACAAAATGCGTTTTCGTCATTCTAATAGGAACCTGGATAGAAGGGACAGAATGGCTATTGTCCCATAAATGGAGATATCAGTAGAGCAGCCACCTTTGTGTAGGGGAAGGATATAAGATTTTTCCAAATTTTATGGATGTAGCTTTCTGTGCCAGAGCTGTTTACTAGGATGGTGATAGGGTAAATTACAGAGTCTGCTGAAAGTTAATATATTCTGCTGTTTGACTGTCTGGGGCAAGTGTAGCTGGCTTTAATTTGAGAAGATATTTCCTGATGGTTGGGGTGGGGATGCATTCAAAATCAAATGTGTTGGGGATTAATTTTTTTTTACTCTGGAGGGGGTAAAGTGTTACAGGTGAAAGAGTTGTTTCAGAGGGAAGTTACTTTGTTAGTAAAATGTATATTGAATTGGCTTATATTGAATTAATTTCTGTAATTTGTGTAGTTATTAGAAAGAGTTGGTTAGGTAATGTGGCCAAGATGTATAAGTTTATTGATGGAGGACCAAAAACGTTGAATCTTGCTTTGCTTAGTGTGTTGAAAGTTTGTACTATATGTTTTTTGTCAAGTCTGATTGTGTGCTTTACTTTGCTTTGGAGCTGTTTATAGTTTTATTTTATGACTGAGTTTAAGTTTGTTTCACATGCTCTATTTCTTTCTTGAAATATCTTTGGTTTAGACATAATAGTCATTCTGCATTTCATTTGGTGGGTTGATTGGTAGCAGTAGATATTGTGAATGGACTTGCAGAAGATTATGTGATCTTTCTGAATAAGTCAATCCAACAGTTAGGAAATATTTTGCAAACATCAAAACAATTATCTACATGTACAGGCTTAAAAGTCAATGTTAATAAAATGTGTTTCTTTCCCCTAACATGCAGCACAAACCTGAGTTTACAAAGCTGCTGGGTTTCAAGTCCATGGTTCATACAAAAGTTACCTATCTTGTGGTTAAGCTGAATCTCCAAATAAGGGAAATAGTTCAAAAGAGCATGGGGATAAGGCAGAAGCTATTCAACTTACGTAAATTAAACCTCTTGACTCTGAGTAAAATTAAGGTTACTGAAATAATTTTGACCAATGTGTATGTTTGTTTTTGGGTACTTCCCATATACTATCCTTTAATGCTGTTTCTCATTTCTGATTATACTATCTCCCTCTTTTTCTCTTAATTTTATAAAATGAACATTTGAGACATTGTGCTATAGTCCTCTTGTGTGGATTGCAGACAATGCACATGTAGTATTAGTGAGGCACCTTTTTGTGCATATGAATGTGCTTAGTGTCCAGCATATGTCATCCAGGACACTTGCTCTTCAAGTCTTGTGATCACAGTAGTGTGGTCAGTGCTTCATGGCAGTTGTTGTGAGAAACGTGACCATGACTCATTTACTTTCTTGCCTAATCTCCTACACTACTGCAATATACAGTTATACGTACATAGTAGGCCTTAGGCTTCATCTGGCTGCATTTATAGCCCTATTCTCATTGTATGACTGTGTTAACAGTCTTTTTGAATACCTCCCACTAATATGAAATGATAATTCTCGTTTAATGCATCAAGGTTTAGACCCTTGTGTTGTTGATCAGATGCATTTAGTTTTTAGATAAAATCTGTCAAATTATGTTGCAATATTCAAATTACACCTGTTATTTAGTCATCACCATACTGTAAACTTAAAATATGCAAAGAACATTTTAAATTTGATGAAAGTAACCCTTGGATTCAAAGACTTTCTGTCCACCTACTCTTACTGTACAACTCGTATTGGTCAATTTGCATGATGGAGAGAAATTCAGCTAAAATGAGAAACACCTCATTAGCATCTCATTATCACGTTTCTGAATCAAACATAATGGTGTTATACCTGATCATGCTGCTGTTTTTCTAAGTAGCCTACACATCATTTTAGCCAAGGCATCCCCCGCATGCCACACACACGTGCGCATGCACACTCACACACACACACACACACACACACACACACACACACACACACACACACACACACACACACACACACACACACACACACACACACACACACACACACACACACATACACACACACACACACACACACACACACACACACACACACTTAGAGTCTGGATTCTTTACCTAGCCCCCCCTTAGTGCAACCATCCGAGCAGACATTCTTTTGCCTCATTCATGCCCCTATAGACATGTACAAACATCCAGACACAGACATAAGCACACTGATGTACTGCAACCTCCCAACTTTACTGGATTTACCTGTACCATGAGTATTCCCACATTAATGAATGTATAGCTGCTGTCTTAATACATTATTTATATATTTTGAACATACTGGATGGTGCAGTGGTAGCATTGTCGCCTCACAGCAAGAGGCTCTTCAGTTTGATCTTCGGCCGGGGTGCCTTCTTTGTGGAGTCTGCATGTCCTCCCTGCATTTGTATGGGTTTCCTCACGGTGCTCCAGTTTTCTCCCACGTTACAAAGATATGCGTCTGGAGTGTTTTTCCCCAGGCCTCCACTGAAAATTGGCTTTGTTCCAAGTCAGACTGTCCCAGTTAGCAAACGTTAAATAAAATAAATAAATCATGTATGGATCATCTCTACCTTGACCTATGGCAATGAATCTGTGCATATCAAATTTAAAATTTAGGTTACAAAAATAACTGTGATGCAACATTTGCAAATCAAATTGAGTTGTAGCACATAACTTTTTGAAAGACTGGTTCCTAAAACAGCTACTATTATTATTTCACACCAAAATTATATATAGTTATAAAATCACAACAATCAGACCATTAAATTGAGTAACATATTTTTTTTTTTATCAAATGCCCATAACTCTACCAAAATGTAGCATTCTGAGAGATTACATTATCAGCTTACTACCTATTGACCACCAATACCTGATCTATGGCACTGAGATGGCAAAATTTAGATCCAAATTTGATTTATAAAAATGAAAGTGAGATGACATTTTTATTTTTCAAATGGAATTGTGCAGTGACACAGAACAGCTTGACAGAAGGTCCTTAAAATACTTGTCCTAAAAACTTCATATTAAAGTTCCACATAGTGAAAACAGTTATAACCCTGCACAAACAATCGGCAGAGGAACTATTATAGCAATAACCCACGCCTGGGTGTGGGTAACGCTAAATTTACCCACGGTTGGCGTGGTTTGGTCCCGAGGCCGAGGACCAAACAAAGCCAACCGAGCATTACCCCAGAAGTGGTTATTGCTATTATATGACATTATTTAAGAAAAGAAACTATTACTTTTCTTAAATAATGGCATAGTATAATGCCTGTTTGCTGCCCTTCCGCAGATGTCTGGCATCCCGGCAGTTCTGATGTACTGCGCCTGCGCGTACATCAGAGCAAAGCAACGGAGAAAGCAAGATCTCCATTGCTTTTTAGTGTTCGCTATGTTAAATGAGTTTAACATGGCGAGACAGTTTTAAAATAAGCAACGGAGATGTCTGTTGCTTATTTTAAAACTGTCTCGCTATGTTAAACTCATTTAACATAGCGAACACTAAAAACAACGGAGATCTTGCTTTCTCCGTTAACATTTCGCTATGTTAAATGGGTTTAACATGGCGAGACAGCTTTAAAATAAGCAACAGAGATCTCTGTTGCTTATTTTAAAGCTGTCTCACTATGTTAAACCCATTTAACATAGCGAGACAGTGTTTAAAACGAGTTATACTAATGGAAAAAGTCCGGCCTGGACCTATTTCCATTAGTATAACTCGATTTACAATGACGCTGGCCAATCAGCGATGGTATAATTTCCATTATACCAAAACGCACGCTGATTGGCCAGCGTTCTAAATCAAGTTATACTAATGGAAAAGGTCCGGTAACCCGGACTTTTCCATTAGTATAACTCGTTTTAAACACTGTCGCTATGTTAAATGGGTTTAACATAGCGAGTCAGCTTTAAAATAAGCAACGGAGATCTCCATTGCTTATTTTAAAGCTGTCTCGCTATGTTAAACCCATTTAACATAGCGAAACAGTTTGGAGAAAGCAAGATCTCCGTTGCTTTTTTTAAGCCATGTTAAATGAGTTTAACATAGCGAGACAGTTTAAAATAAGCAGCGGACATCTCCGTTGCTTATTTTAAACTGTCTCGCTATGTTAAACTCATTTAACATATTAAACACTAAAAAGCAACAGAGATCTTGCTTTCTCCGTACAACTCTGATGTACTGCGCAGGTGCGGTACATCAGAACTGCGGATGCCAGACATCTGCGAAGGGCAGCAAACAAGCATTATACTATGCCATTATTTAAGAAAAGTAATAGTTTCTTTTTAAATAATGTCATGGAATAATAACAATAATCCACTTCTGGGTGTGGGTAATGCTAAATTTACCACGGTTGGCTGTTTGGTCCCTCGGGCCTCGGGACCAAACCACGCCAACCGTGGGTAAGCATTACCCTATATTAAAATACACTCCAAAACATGTAATTATCATACATACATGACTAAACCTGTAATTAATAATAATAATAATAATAATAATAATAATAATAATTGTAATAATAATATTAATAACAATGGCATTTTATACATGCAATAAGGTGTTTAGGAGAGCACATGTTACAGTTTTTACTCATACCCAGGGATTTTAAGGAATTTACCTTTTGGGGATAATGCCTCATAGCATACTTGGACATGTGGTAATATCTATAACATGTACCCTGCCTTGTATCTTATGGTTTACTTATTACATTGTGTTTCTTTCCTCCTGTTTTCTACCTGTTTTTTTCTGTTTAACTTAAAATATTCTTTTGTTAATCACTGTTGCTTGCTAACCCAGTTTTGCAATGAAGAATTTTACATATGAAAGGAGGTTGTTTTATTTTTTTTATTTTTGCAGGTGATTCCAAGAGATCTAGAAAAATGTTTTTGCAAGCTTGTGCTGGAAAGTACATGAAAGTACAACATGAGGTCATACGTGTAAGTCTTAAACCAGAAACTAGTTTGTAAAAAAAGAAAGGTACTTTCTTCTGTTCTTTTGCAGAAAAAAAGATACCAGAAAAGAGAGAGCATTTTTCTTTATTTCAGTCCACTACCTACCCATTGCAAAATAAATTAAGTACCAGCTACAGAACCATAAAATACTACAATATGCAGAGTTTTTGTCAAAAAGCAATTACAATTTTCCAAACACTATGGTTGTTTATCTGGATGGGACATATTTATCACAAATCATAGACTGGTTAAGGATGCTAGAATGAATATATACATGAATACGTAACAAAAAAGACATTTGAAAATGTATCCCATAACCTGTACATTTTGTTTCAAAGCGCTTCAAAAAATAAAATGCACAAAATATGGCTACTAAACTATTGTTTCATCTAATTTAAGATGTCAAACAAGGGCAAGTTTGCAATAGCTCCAACAAATACGTTTATTGTTAACGCTTTCGTCTACTACAATCAGTAAACTTCTTCAGACATCAACCATTCATTCACACAAGTTTAAATAGGATGTGTAACCATGACATCACTTCTTGAGATCCTTAAAGTTGCATTCCACATAAAATTCACTTGTCAATGCAAATAAAAATACACACACACACACACACACACACACACACACACACACACACACACACACACACACACACACACATGCACACACAGAACACAGTTATTATCTGTCTAATGATTTTAACTTTAATGCACACTTCGGGAAGCTGAATTAATTTAGATCTGGGGAAGCTTGGGCATTTAATCTTAGTTTCCACAATAATTCTCTCTTCTCTAACCTTTATGGCCAAGCTCCCTCCTAGTGTTGTGTTGCACTTGATAAATAACCATATACCAAAATTTATAATCAGAGTACTCCATGACATGTCTAGCCAGGGCATTTTTATGACTGGCTTTGGATATATTGTACTGATGTTCACAGATATGTTGTTTTACACAGCGTTCTGTTTTTCCTATATACAGGATGTCACTATAGGACACAATATGTCCAATACGAGTTATAATTTGAGCTTCATTACCCCATTTTCAAATGATGCCAGGACACTTAGAAATATCTTGATTAAAAATCAGGCTTTAATAAATGAATATACTGGAATTAATCAGAAACTGGGCAACACACCTAGAATTATTTTCAAACGTGGCTTGAATTTGAAAAACCTACTAGAGTCTAGAAGGAAATCTTACATACCACATAGGGGTATGAAAAAATGTGGACACTGCCACTAATGTAAATATATAGAAGTTACTACAAAATTTAAAATAGGTGGCAAGATTTTTAACATCAATGGGAAATATACAAGTGAAACAAAAGGTGTGGTTTATTTGGATCAATGCCAATTATGCTCAACTTTCTATATAGGAAAAATGGAACGTTGTGTAAAACAACATATCTATGAACATCAATACAATATATCCAAAGCCAGTCATAGCAATGCTCTGGCTGGACATGTCATGAAGTACCTACCCTGATCATGAATTTCGGTATATGGTTATTGATCAAGTGCAACAAAACATTGGGGGGAACTTGGCCATTAAGGTTAGAGGAGACTGAATTATTGTGGCAAGTAAGATTAAATGCCTAAGCTTCCCCTGGTCTAAATGAATACAGTTTCCTGAAGTGTGTATTAAAGTTAAAATCTCTAGATAGATAATAACTGTGGTGTGTGTGTGTGTGTGTGTGTGTGTGTGTGTGTGTGTGTGTGTGTGTGTGTGTATGTATATAGATATATATATATATATATATATATATATATATATATATATATATATATATATATATATTTATAATCACACTTAATAGTGAATTTTTTATTTGGTATTTTAGATGCAGTCATATCATTTGTATTGACAAGTGAATTTTATGTGGAATGCAGCTTTAAGAATCTCAGGAAGTGATGTCATGGTTACATACCCTATTTAAACTTGTGTGAATGAATGGCTGATGTCTGAAGAAATTTACTGATTGTAGTAGATGAAAGCGCTAACAATAAACATGTTTGCTGGAACTATCATCATCTTTTTTTTGTTTTTGAAGGGCAAGTTTGTACTTCAACACTGACTTCCATCCACTCAACTCTGTGGAGTTACATCTGACTGATATACTTATAAAACAAACAGTTGTTGCCACACTCAAGAGTTTACTAAGCAAATAGGGAATGGAGGAAGATTCCCCGACCTTTCTTCCACAACTGTGGCTAAACTGTTCTACCTCGGACCACTGAGTTGATTATCTAACTGTAACTATAAAGGTGTTCAAACTGCAATAGAAAGTTAAATTTTGTAAAAATTCAAAAAAGTATTTAATTCATATTGAAAAACCATTAAAAATATATAATTATACTTTTCTAGAGTTATTAACATGTATATTTAAACCAGTGCTACTATAAAGCACAGACTTTCTGAAAGCTGGCATTTTAAAAGAACGAAAAAAAAAAAAAGCATCAAATCAATGTCTCATGGCTTGCAATTCTTTGATGTGGGGTCAAGCCCCCTCTGAATTTATATATACCAACTACAGAATCACACCAACTTGAACAAGTGAGACATCTCCTTAAAGAAGTGAATCTTTGCTACCGCACAGTTAATAAGTCACACTGGCAATGATTTCCAATGGGAAGCAGCGTACCATATTATGCCATTTGTTTTTTTTTTCTGTGGGCTACTGATGCTCGAGCAATTTCACCAAGGGCGTGTGTAAGCAAACCATTTTAACCATATGTAAATGTTATATCTGATTTATTAATGTACTTATTTTATTTCATTAAATTTATTTCTATAGTGTTGTAATGCATTGTACTGTTTTGCTTTGTTTCATTATAAAACTAATTTACCACAATGTTAGCATTACTAGAAGACAAATATAAGAGGTTGTTTATCAAACGAATAGTTAAAATGTTTAATGAGTGACATAAAAAAATCTAAGAAAACACAGTGACGATTCATTATAGTAACAATACTCCAGAGTAGCACACACTATATTGTAAAAGGAAAGAAATTTCCTTTGCTGATATATTAACCTTGACCTTACACATTCAGCTCAAATTTGTCCAAATAGCGATAATGTTTTGGAATGTTTCTTTTTTTTTGTAAAGTAAGCTGCATGTTAGGATAGTGGCAGGGATAGATTTAGGGTTAGCACACATTACTGAAGTAGGTTGTAGGGCTTCACACATTTTTCTATATAATGACTATTGTTGGTAGTCCTACATCTGGCCTGCTGCTAGGTGCAGATCTGGCTGCTGACAGCAGTGCTATCTAATACTACATCCTGCAAAGCATGGACACTGTAGTGCCGGTCAGCAATTTGCTGTCCAAGCAACATACTTCCATGATGATGGCTGGCCTGCAGCAAGACTTCATTCTCCCCACAGAAAAAACTCACTCTTCTATCAGGAATGGTGCTGTCTGGAGAACAAAATATACAACATGAGTATGTCACCAAGGACTGCTTACCAAAACAGACTATCTATAGTGTACCACCTAGTCTGTATATTTATTGGGTCATGTTAATATGTACACATAACAGTATGGTTCCCTTCCATAATCTACTATATAACACAAGTCAAACATACCTCCCCCCACCACCAGTTATCCATATTACACCTAACAATAAGCCCTCAGAATCAGCTGAACAGAACTATACACTGTGCAACATGGGCAATAATGCAGGCAAGTCCAAGTTGTATAAAAGTTATGATTCCCATCTATACAACCACAGCTATCCATGAATGATACGGACATCAGCTAAACCTGTAGCAGGATGCTGACTGTCAGCAGGCAATCTGTATAAGTATAGCTGTCTTACTTTGCCAGTCCCCATAACTGTGGACGTATAATAAAACATCCAGCATACAAGCAAGGTTAGAACACACATCATGTGTGTTGACACGAGATGGGTACAATACATAAGCATTTCCCATCTATTTGTATGTTCATTAGTAGTCTGCATGCAGTCCAGTACTCAGAATACAACTAAAGACCTCACCCCTGATACATCTTCAACTTGTTTTATAAACAGGTTTATGTGTCCAAGTGTATCCCAGGCTGTTTTGGCCTTTAACTTATTCAATTCAAAGCAGCAGAAGGTTAATTAATCCTTTTACTTCCTGTGGTATTCTAAACTAGGACATCTCTTACTTTCTCAAAAGTTTGCTCCAAAATCATCTTCTAAAAACACATTTCATAACATCATCATCATCTGATAAATGAAGCAAGTTACAAACATTGTGAAATATGAAAGCTTTTAAGTGCACAAAGGGTTATACATAATCATTTCCATCAAAGGCCTGTATATAGAATCTGCTTTTATATTGCAGACATATGAAATTAATATGGTTTCTAATTTGTCAAAAATTGCTAGTATTATGGTCAAACAATAAAGGGTTATATCTCTGTAAGTGTGCAAGATAGATTTAAGATATCACTGGAAGAACTGTTTGCCTGTTTGTGAGTTTTCCAATGGTGTATGAATAGAGGGGGTAGCATACTGCTGTTCGGGGATATTGAAGAAGCTATGCAAATTATGCATATGATATTTTCACAATATTTCAAAATAAAATGAATCTATGAAACTATGTATGTTAAATGGCAAGTATTAGTGGCAATGTGTGCTTTAATGTTTTGTATAAGATGGTATCATTTGTACACCTGTAGGTCATACGTGATTTATTAAATTAATGCAGTTATGAAAATGTACTAAATAGTCATAACTGCTTTACCAAAATATGTATATCTCAGAGTGTCTTCTATTATCCATCATGTTTTAATATATTTACATACACCTCCCCAACATGTCATTATCACACTCCATTTTTGTAATATTAGTGTACATATGGAAATACCTCACATTTTTCATAAATTTTTACTACTGTTCCTTAATAATACCAGCTATGTGCATACTATGCAGTTTCACTTCACATGCTTAGCAAATTATGTACCTTGCTGCCTTAGTTTTAGGTATGTATCTGTGCTAAGACTTCAGAAATTAGATTTTGAAAACACCAAGTATATTCATATCAGGAATACAGGGAAATCTCATATAAAGACAAATATACTCTGAATGATACACTGTAATTCTGCTGTCCCAATGTCTATACTCTTGTAGAAACTGATTATTTAAACTGCATTATGATATTCGTATGGAGTGGGCCTTCTTTTAACTTTTTCACTAGTTGTATAAAATCTCTTTGCTTCCCGTAAGTATGTAATTCTTGCTAAAAATATTTAACCTTCATTGCAGAGATTCCTACATACACTATTACCATAAGAAATTCTTCATTTAATTACTGCAGCAAACACTGCAGAAAACAGATCATCACAAAAATTACTCTGGATATAGTGGGATGATTTATAGAATTTTTTTTCTGAGATATAACAATTCTAACATTAATGGGAAACATGTTCATACTATGGGCACTGCAATGGGTAGCAGAATGGCTCCACAATATGAAACATTTTGATGGCAAACCTAGAAAGAAATTTCTAGAACACTGTATACATAGACCACTCAGTTATTTCCATTTTATTGATGACCTATTTATAATCTGGACACATAGCATTGATTCCCTGAAGGAATTCCACCAAGAACTCGACAGAATCCACACATCTATTAAACTCTCCTTGGAGTGCTCTCCTTCAAGTGTGACCTTCCTTGATACTCAGGTTACTGTACAAAATGGAGCATTGCAGGCATGTGTCTACAGGAAACCATCTGACAGACAGATGTATATGCGCAGAATCAGTAAACATCCCAGCCATGCAAAGAAGTGAGTTATTTACAGTCAAGCACTTCAATGTCACCATATTTGTTCTATTGTGACAGAAAGTAACACACAATTGGTACAGCTAAAAAACGAGGGCTAGCTCACGCTATCAGAGAGTTTGACAAAGCTGTAGACAGAGCGATACATCTACCACAAAAACTGCTGCTTCAATATAAAGAAAGGAATTCCTGTGACAGAGTTCCACTAGTGACAACGTATCACCCCAAACTTAAAATCTCTACTAAATTGTAAGGGACCTCCAACCAGTGTTCAATGAAACGCTTGAGAGACATTTCCAAGCACTCCAAATACTGTCATTTAAACAACTATCCATCCCTCTCAACCTCTTAGAGCAAATAATCTGGATAAAGCCTAAAATGATGGGGGGGGAATGACAAATAGGGACAAATTTTAAATATTGCTCTTACAAACTTAGAAAGTTAATAGAATAATAGGTTTTGCATTAGCGTGAATTTTCAGAACCAAAAACTGTAGTTTCCTGCACCAGTCTCTCCACCAACAAAGCACAAAGCAAATCCTAAAATAGTAGTAGGAGACAGCAAGACGAGTAAAAATGTAGAAACGTTTATTTAAAATAAATAAAAGTGCACAATAAGCGCTGTCAGGCAAACATGCCCTTCCTCAGATAGTACTCAGCAGTTACAGATCAACATTTAAATAGTAAGACAGCCAATGAAAACCTAGTAATTTACCCTCCTTTTTCTTAACAAAGGTTTTAAAGGAACAGCTGTATTCAAACCAGGGCTCCTATCAGCCCCTAGTTTAATTATCCATTTTGTTTCATTGCATTCAGTTCACCTCCTCTGACATTTTTATGAATCACTTGTAAAACCATAAACTTAAAATAATGACCTTCATGTTCCCCTATGTGCTGTGCTAATGCGTTACGTATATCATGATGTCTAATGTCAAACAAATGACCAGATATTCTGTTCTTAAGCATACAATTGGTCAATTACAAATAAAATGACTCACAGCTATTGTCACTTTTCACAGTCTGATCATCCTGTATCCTATATCATTTATGGTTCCTAAAAGCCTTTCTCGTATACCTTTAAAAAGAAGAACAATGTAGATTGAGTTAATTCAGTTAATTCACCTCTTCAATAAATGGATTGAACCTGAATATTTTAACTACCTAACTTTTAATTTTGAACAACTAACAGTGGACATAAATAAGGTATACTGAATAACATTTTTTTCTTTTTTTTCTGGTAATACTTGATTTATGTTGAATTTACTCTTGACTCCAAACTGCTTATTATTGCAGAGTATTAACAGTAACTGCTAAGATTCCTGGGGTCTGTGGTTTAGCACCTGTGTTTTATTCATGACAAGATAGCAGTTATGATAACATAAGGCAATATTCTGGTCAGAACTGTAGTGGGAATGATGGAGGCTACTTCAGACTTAATGGTCAGTAAGACCTTAATGTTCAAGCAGTATAAACAGTATAACAAATATTTGTCCAATTCTGCTGTTCAAAGGTTCATAGGTATATTCTAGACTAATGACCACCAGAGCCTTTATAAGCCTAACCATGCAATCCAACCCAGTTGTGCCCCTATGTATCATGGATGTTTATTAGGAGGGGGTATGCTAGGAAGTTTCTACAGGTTATGTGGTGGAGGTATGTTAGTTTGGTAATTACTGTCTGCCTCTCTCTATCAGAGACATGGGGGCCATGCCTGAGGTGAATTGCTTGTTTCCATCTATTGGTCAAGGTTACATTTAAATAGGATTAGAATGGACTCTGCTTCACATGGAAGGGGGGGGGTCTGTTCTAAAGTATGGTGATCCTCTGAAACACATATCTGTCTTACCAACTTGCCTGATTTATGTCACAACAAGCAAAATTTAAATTCTTGGATCTAGTGGTTCTGATATTGTTCATTTTGCAGATGTGCAAAAGGTCCATCAGAGCTGGATACCTTGTATGCCAGGCATAGCTCGCCTCTCAGTAACCTGTAGGAGACAGAGATAGGACTTTAAGGTGATCCATATAAGACAATGTGTTTATACCCTGGATTCTCCTGGTAAGGAATCTTTGTGGGCATTCCAACTATTGTATGTTTGGTGATATACATGCCAAAAGGGGCATTATACGCAATGACTGGTCTGATAAGGAATGAACAAAGTGTCACTATGACTTCTTTGGACCTGGATGCCATGCCCTTACTTATAAGCCATCCGACATAGAATGATTTTCTTACTTCCTTGGCCACAATTTAGTTAACGGCCAGATTAATGTCTACATATGTTTCCAGATCTCTGACTACTGGGTCAACTCTTAGGGGTGTCTTATCGATAGATTAATTGGCCTATTTTTCAGAACCTTAGGCTGATGTAACAACACTGTTTCCTTTTTTTATCTCTCTGTTTCCCCTTCTTTCTGTCTCTCAGTTAGCTAAAACACAGCTCGTGTAGTATACTATGTACAACATCCATATATTATAACTCTAAATCTTATTCTGTTGGTAGTCCTGACCTTTCTAATCATTGTGAACTTGACATTGCTGCTAATTTAAATTTTCTGTTAACCAAAATATCTACCTCATAAAGACTGCTTGTTCAGATAGACTAACAAATTATAAATTATAACATCTTGTTTTCCTTCTCTGGATCTAACTAATCTTCCTACACATCTCTTGTGCTGAGATTTATTGTCTAATTACCTGTCAGAACAGTCTCTATGAGAATTATCTTCTCTGCTAAATGAACACTAACTCTGTGTAAAATACCAAACTTTGATATTCATAGCATTGCATGACCGTAACTTCTAGAGTTTTAGTCTCTCGCACACGCATACACTTATACAGACATAGAGTCTCTCTGAGGAGTAGTTCAAGCTGCATTTTCTTCTACACTAGTATTTCTCAAGATGTCTTCTTTAGCCAATTGGAAAAAATTATATACTTCCCTTTCTAGACCCAAGTGAATGTATAAGCACTTTATCGAACATCAGTAACTTAATAATCCTGACAAAGGACTTGTGCCAGCTCAAAAGCTCAAGTAATTACAAAACCTGTGCTGGTCCGGGACAATGTATTACATCACATCTCTGGTCTAGTGACTTGGTGTTTTCTGTTAGTGGATCAACACAGCATTTCTTTTATTTTTTTCTTACTGTAGCAGAAGAACTGTAAGGGCAAGTTGCAGTACAGGCTGTCGTCTTGGTGCAGGAGTGTGTACACTCATATCTTACCATATACTTACAGGTGTAATTATCCCTTTTTATTAGCAGTTTGAGATGTTTATGATATTAGGTTCACAGGTTCATGGGTTCATACTAGGCTAACTGCCCTTGTGAGACATTTTTAAGCCTAGCCAATTATCCCCTGTGAGATTCAAATCCTGTACCTTGTGTTTGTAAAGCAAACACCTTAACCATTAGGCCACTCTCCCAACCCCTTATGTGTTAACAGCATAGCACTACCTAAATGTCATACAGGTAACCAGTTGGGAATGTGGACAGGTTTAGTCTTGTTGATTGTCTGGCATGTCTTGCGAGCAGTGAAAGACAGTTTTTTAAGCAGGTAATATTTGTACTACTACCACTTATGTTTATGGCATTGCTAATATGTGCATGGTATCTTACATAGTGCAAGGTACAAGGCACTGGAAAACATCCCAACAAAGTCACATCTGAATACTATGTCATAAGTATAGTACATAGGATATAATGTAACGTCATAGACAGTGCAGTTAGCAAACCCATCCTTATATCACTTGGTCATTATACTTAGGCAGCCCTGGACATAAATATAACCTGGGATTGGCAGTACTTGCCAGTGCATCCCAGCTAAGATTTCATCTATGTCACTGCTGGCTAATTGTAGTAACATTTTGCCATGGTTTTTGTGCTAATATGAATTTATTTCATTTGATATCTGCATTTCTCTCCTCTCCCTGTTTGTCACTAGAGTTGGTGGGAGAATTGGTGAACCAGCACTTTGATGCCCACATTGGCCGCTTAGAGAGATTCCTGTTTTGACTTCCAGTATAATATCCCTGCACATCACTGTTAGCAGCATCTGGGCCAGGGAGCCCAATGTCGTGTGTAAACTCCCACTGGGTATGACTTGGGCAGGGGGGTACTGGGGACCACATTCACCCTATTGCCCATCACAGTGTTTCATTCCTTCTTGTTTATTGCCCTCCTTCATTTTCTAACCCTTCCTATTACCATAGCCTTTCCTTTGTCTTCTGTGTAAAACTCCATTATTATCCTCCTTGCTTGGTGTGTCAGCACATCCCCTGTGAATCTTGTGTGTGTTATGCGTTTGTGCATTTATCCCTGCTTACGTCACATACCTTCTCAACATTCCTTCATCTTCATTTACATCTTTCCCAGCTTACATTCTTTGCATAGAAAAAAATGGGTGCCACTCATCCAAAAAGTACTTTCCTTCCCTTCCCACATCCTGCTCAGTTTGTTCTTGTTTTCCTTATCTGCTTTCCTATGCTCATTTTACCCTTTTTCCTACTGACCTATACTGCCCATTTCCACACTTTAATCTGGTATGTGTAATGGGTCCTTTAAGGGTGATAGCTGCCTTTACTGTCTTGACATATATGTCCACACGTTAACCTGCTCAGCTATATTGTTGTTTGTAAATATACTATGTTTAGGGATGGCCTTTGATCAACTGATGCCCTTGGCAAAAGGGCTCCAAAGCACTCCTCCACACCACCTGGTGCCCCCATCCTGGCATACCGACACCATCCAGATAACTGGAAAAGTGCCCCTGCTAGAGCAGTGCCCTAGGCAGCTGCCTAGTTGGCCTATGCCGAAGGCAGGCTATGACTACGTTCACCAGTAATGTTAGCTGTCTTTCATAGCCATCACTGGAGCTGAGTCTTCTTCAGCACAGGCTCGGTTCTGGCTGTGGTAGCTGCTGTCTTAGCTCTGCATTTGCACTTGGTTAGTTGTTTGTGAGCTCAGAGCTACATCACACACCTGAGAGCTAAATGATAGCTGGTTCACTGATATCATAGTCAGCACTTTCCTAAATCCCATGGAATGTTCCTTGCAGGTAAAATATACAAATCCTTTATTCGTTTTTCAGTTCCTAGCAATGTAAAATGAAAAGTAATATAGGAATTCCCAGCTTAATTTCAATGTCTGTGACAAATTCCTTTAGAGGCAACACACTTTTTTATTAGTTCTTTCATCTCTCTGTTTGTAAGGAACAATTTATGATATGAGAACTTTTTGATTATGATGACAGCTGTTAAACAGTGCAGGTTAATACTTATTTGCTATTGCAGCTGCAAGTGACAAACTTTGCAGTAAGCACAGTTGTCAGCACTGGCATATGAATATGATATGTTTATATTGAAAAATTATTGCTAATAGAATATACTGCTCCATTAAACAGAGAGTTTCATCCCGATGCAAAGTGACTCAGTACAAAACAAAATTGTAATTTCATGTAAGCAAATCAGTGAAGCAGAGAGAAACATCTTCCTTTCTGTAAATGTGTTTCCTGATATTATACAGTCTCAGCATTATTCTTTCTATGATTCAGTCTGCTACTGCTAATTAAGCAGCATAACCTTAAAGATATGTTTCCACTGTATACAAAATTATAATTTTAGCCTACACCTTGCCATTTTGTGGCATAGCTTGTGAAAATGACATTTCTCCACACCTCCCACATTCAACCAAGCCCCACATAAAGATGAGTAGATCAGTAATCTGTTCTAGAAAAATCTGGGCTGGGCTTTATTATATAAATTATTATTTTTATATGGCAGCTGCATCTGTTCTTTGCCATCTATTTACAAAATGCTAATCTACTTGCCTTACAAAAGTACTTTTCAGTACACAAATGAAACTTTATGAAGTCATCTAATATGTTTATTTCTTAGCCACACTTCTGTCACATTTGTACTTGTCCTACACACCAGTACCTAGAAAATATTTTTTTTTTTACAATGTCAGGCATAAAATACTCTTCGTTGCATTCAGATGTGTGCAAAACATGCTACTCCCCCCCATATCTTGTAAGGCAGAAGTGGTAAAGATAGCAAGACAGAGCTGGTCTCATTGATAATGCTTTCATTGAAGACAGCTAATTCAAGCCAGATGGACCAAAATGGCACCTGAATGACAACTGAATTGAAACACTATAGTTTTGTCTCTACTACTTTGAACCCTCTTCCATTGATCTTCTGGAATAACTAGTATAACTAAATCTGATGTCATCAAAACTCCAAGGAATTGACCTGGGTGCCCTAGATTTGCACAGCCCATCTAAACAAAGCTGTCATTGTTGATACAGGCTTTAACTAAACTGCTACTAGTTTATTAATTGTTCTTTCTTTCTTTGTTGAATGGGCAGTCCTATTGAGCAGGACTCATTTATTCTTGTAGATCTGGGGGAGAAAAGCTTCAGCAACACGTTCAGTATAAGCAAGGCTTTGGCATCACCTATACGTAAGTATCACAAACATTGTAACAGTTAAAATTAGTGAGACGGACACATCATACACAGTTATAAATATACACAAGATGATAGTACTCCATTATTGTATACACTGAGAAACAGCTGCAGTAGTTAAATACATCTAAGAAGACCCAGCATGAAAGTAATTACAAATACTACAGAGGGAATATACAAGTATTTGGCAGATGCAATAGATAAATGCACACCAAATATTATCTCACAGATACATATTATCACAGTGACGCTTTTATAAATCCAAAGGAAACTATGGGCTATTAGGGGAAAGGAAGGTATGAGTGAAATGGAAGGCAATATCAAAAGACAAGAACATGAATGCAGAGGAAGCAAAATATGTTTTCAGAAAGTCAAAATAGTCAAGTTAGTAAAACAGAGAAACAAAGAAGAGGAGTGGTAGGTCATTTGATCCAACAGCTTATTGGCTAATGTTTGACTAGATGTAGAGTTACACCCTGTTTATAAGCAGTGTTGGAAATGTTCTGATGACTTGAGAGTATGATGGTTCTCTAGGTTTTACCTACACGAATGACAAATATGTAAATGACATACATATATATATATATATATATATATATATATATATATATATATATATATATATATATATATATATAGTGGTAGAGGACTGTAGCCATGAATGGGAAGTACTTGAGGAATGGGGTGGGGGTACTCCATATTTGCATGCTGCTTAGTGTGCAGCATTTTGCTGGTCTGACGAGTTTGAGCGAGAAGATTTGCATTGCAAATCAAGACTGCGCATTCAGGTTTTCAGGAAGTAAGTAAGCCATAAGCAAGATGAGTCATTTTACTATAAATTTATTCTAACCTATAAACTGTAGTGGGCTGGAGACAAATTAATAAATATGAAGGATAAACAAGATCAGAGAACAATAACGTTTCAGAAGTCTGTCCTCAAGTGTCTTTTCTACTGTGAAACATGCCAGATTTTTGAGGAATTGTCTTAGTTGTTAATTTGAGCTTGCAATTAGTTTAAAGTCTAAACAAAAGACAATTTTGATAATTTATGTGATTGAAGTATTAGGGAAAATGATCAGGAAGGACAGAGGCACCTAATAGCAGAAAATACAAATACTTCTGGCAATCAACTGTAAGACCAGATGAGAAAAAGTAGGCAAGCAAGTAATTGCCCCTGAACTGAAATTTACTCATGGCAACACCCCATATGGCTTTCATGGCATATCAGTAGATTACCAGGCCTTTCTTCTACACAGGTAGTGCTGTCCCTCAGCCAAGTTTCAAACCCAAGCCTACTGTTTGGTAATCCTACACCTTAGCCTCTGTGCTATCAGGCTGGGAATGAAAAAGTAGCATCTGTTAATATAAAACATGAATTAATTCCTCTGTATGCAGGAGTATGGATGTTTCTTTAGCAGCACAACACATGTGAAAAGATAAGGAATTCATGGTCTATATCCCAATCTGCTTATCTGGGCTTCATCACTTTCCTCTCTTGTATTATGTGATGCATTGCTGTATGCTGTTTACAATATTTGGTAACAACACTGTGTCAGTTTAGAAAACATATGATCTGAGAACAAGGTTGTCACAGTGCTTGTGAAGGTATTTTTGAAGCTGGCAAAAGCTGAACCAAACAACAAGTTGTTTTTATTTATCACTCATTACCAAGGTACCTCCTGTCTTTTATTGTCTTCTTTGAGGCTGGAGGGAATAAGGGTTATTGATTATGCTTGTAATGGTCTGCAGAATGATTGCCTAATGCTTACCTATGAACCTAGGTGGAACAATGAATGAACTTTTAAGGAGGTAGTGACTAAAATAGACTTATCAATGAGGGACACAGGTGGAACCCCTGGGACAAATTTGTGGTTTCCTATCCACTCATCAAGGTTGTGCATGAAGAGCGAGGTGCTCTGTTTGACATGTATGGAAAGTCTATTCCAGAGATGGGGCAGCCTCTGGGAGACAAACCTATCTCTCTAGCAGGTTTTGTTGATTTTGCATATTAGATTCAGGCGACATCAACAAATCCTGTTGGACAGACAGGTTTGTCTCCCAGAGGCTGCCTCATCTCTGAAATAGACTTCCCATACATGTCAAACAGAGCACCTCAGTGACCCTTTTCAAGTACAACCTTGATGACTGGATGGGAAACCACAAATTTGTCCCAGGGGTTCCACCCATGTCCCTCATTGACAGGGGTGATAGGTGCTGACTGAGGTTTCTTTTTGGGGATAAACTCTTGGCTAGGCTTGGAAAGGCCCCAGAGCCATTAGCCTAGTAACCTCCTATGATCCTATGATCCTATGACTTAATTCAGAATATTTTAGGACATTTTGTTTGCAACCTAATGAATTTTGACTATTTCGGCATAATTAAAGAATAAATCTCAAGTGCGGCAATGTAACATTTTTACACTTTTCAACAAGATGACTTGTCTTTTTCTTCAGACTCGGTTGGTTTCACGTGCAGCACGTTGCCATGCTTCTGTTTCATTACCTCCTGTAAACAGTAGTTAAGTAGATTAAGAGAACTTGTGGTTAACTGTGTTATGGGGGTTAACAAGATTAACTAGAATATTACAGGACTAGCTATATTTAACAAATTTATGAAGATTAATTGAACAAGATTAACAAGAAACAGTGATTTAAAAGATGTGTACTACATGCAGAAAGAAAAGGGATGGGCAAAGAAGGAGAAATGCTGATTAGATTATTGTGATATAATGAATGGTGGAGCAGTAGTGAATAAAGTCTGATCTGAAATATGGAGTTTGTGCTAGAGATGCAATGTATGTCATTGAGTTATATTAAGTCATATTAAGTAAAATGATATTTGGGGTGAAGGTGCCTGCATGAGGGGGACCACTGCCTCTGCCCCATACAAGACTCTTACTGCAGGGTCTGCATTCATCAAACCATGTTTTCCCAGATGCATCCTTTCTGAAAAATTATCAGATGCATCATGTCTAGGGATGCAGTACATTTTTATCACAGGGCAGGCTATATATAATAAGATGCACAATTTGTCAGCAATTCAAAAATACAAATGACAGATTAAAAGCTTATTCCATATAATTTTGTAAAATCCACAACTGTAATTCAGAATAGCTTATGTGAAGTATCCCATTATCTTGTATATTATCTGAAAGTGCAAGAAATAAAGCAGGTGGAGTATCAATATTCAACAAAGATAAATACACCTCTAGATTGGTTAAAATAAAATTATTCCCTTGAACTAATCCAGGTCCAATTGACTGTAGCTAAGACTCCTCTCCAAGTTATTTTCAGTTATAGGAGCCCCTCCATGAACCAGGATAACCACACTACATACTTGGATCTACTTAAATCGCTCATGATACAACCAAACATCCTGGTTTTAGGTGACTTTAACTACCCATCCATAGACTGGGTAAATGATATGTGTACTAACACACCTGCCCAAAGGTTTTTAGACTTCATCAACTCCAATGCCATGGATCAGTTGGTTGATACTCCCACAAGGGGCCTAAACATTCTGGATCTGGTGCTCACTAACATGGGTGATCATTGTACCACCCTATATGTGTGGCCCTCCCTAGTGAGGTCTGATCATAAATCAGTCTCATTGGAAGTAACAATAACATCTGCCCCCTCCCCCATTAGCAGCGACTAGACTAAAAAAACTTCTCTAAAGCCAAGTACAATTTAATACATGATGGCATTAATAGCTTTATTGCCCCTGCCCTCACTGATGGTATGGACACCTGTACTGGGATTTATATCAATGCCTTGTATAAGCATCTATTCAAATGTGTTGACTCAGCTGTACCTGACAGGATCAAAACAAGATCCTCAAGAAAGAACAAACCTGCCTGGTGGACATCCACCATTAAAAGGTTATAAAATAAGAGAACGAAACTGCTATCCAAGATCAGGAAGGAACTGTATCTGAATTGGAAGCATTTTGTCTTCAGCTTAAACAAGCAAATACGACATCTTTTAAGGCATTCTAAAGCTAGCTATGAATTTAAATTAGCCTATTTTGCTAAGGATAACCATAAGGCTTTCTTTAGCTATGTCAGAAACCTTAAAAGAAAAACCCATATCTGTGCAGAACTGGTTGTTAATGGCACCACATATACTAAACCCGCAGAAATAGCCAACCTGCTAGATGACAGGTTCAGTGAAAATTTCTCCCTCCTGTCCCCATCACATATTCCCCAGAGCATCTCTGCCACCTGCCCTCCACCTAGTATCTCCAAGGAGGAGGTCGTAAACACTCTTTCCAAAGCCAAAAGTACAGCCTCTTTGGCACCTGATAATATCCCAGGCTGTGTTTTAACTGGATTAAAACAGGAACTAGGTGCACCACTGGGTACTCCTTTTAACCATATTCTAAGCACTGGTTTTGTACCTGCTGAATAGACAACAGCAACCATCATCCCTTTACATAAAGGAGGCACCTTTATAGACCCTGGGAACTGTAGACCCATAAGCCTGTCCAACCTTATCTGCAAGGCTATGCAAAGGATAATCATGGACCTTATCAAAAAAGATATAGGAGACCTTTAAACACTCGATCCAACACAGTTTGGCACTGGATGAAGGCAAACCTGTGCATATGGCCTACCAGGAACTGTTACATAAAGGAGGTACCTCCACAGACCATGGGAACTATAGATCCATAAGTCTGACCAGCATAATCTGCAAGGCTATGGAAAGAATAAATAATCATGGAGCTTATCAACAAAGATATAGGAGATCTCCAAACACTCCCCCTGACCCAGTCTGGGCCTGGATGAAGGCAAATCCATGCATATGGCCTACCTGGACATGGACAAGAACTTTGACATTATTCCCTACTCAGGTATCATTGATAAACTCACCCAACTGGAGATTAACCCATATATTGTCAGGTGGGTTGCAAACGCTCACTGATAGAATGCACATAGTCAAAAGAGGTGACTCTATCTCCACCAGCAGACCCATAACTAGTGATGTTCCACAGGGATCGGTGCTGACTGACAAAGTTTGCTGATGACTGCAAACTTGATGGGTCATCTAGTCCCCAAATGATGTCAACATCCTACAAGAGAGATTTACACAGACAAACAACTGGTGCCAATGTCATGGTCTAAAACTCAATGCAAAGAAATGCATTATCATCCCCTTTAGCAAGGACGATGTCCTTGCAGATTACCACATTAATAACAACACCCTAAGCATGCAATCAATGGTGAGAGATTTGGGCATACAGGTTGACAGTAACCATTCCTTTGACTACCACATCTCTTCAGTGGTAAAAAAGGTTTTCTATGTCGCCCACCTCATAAGTAAGGGCATTGCATCCAGAACAAAAGGGGTTATAACCCCCCCTGTAATTCTCATTCATCAGGCCAATAATAGAATACAATGCTACCTTTGGTATGTACCTTACCAGGCAGGTGAAGCAACTGGAAAGACTTCAAAGGTTTCTTACAAATAAAATTCAGGCTCTTCAGCATATGTCATATGTTGACAGACTGAAACCAATGTCACTATACTCTGTGTCTTACAGAGTACTTAGAGGTGACCTCTGCCTTGCATATAAAACAATCTCAGATCCTGCTCTAATGGAAATACTGCACATTCATAAATCAAATGGTATAAGATGCACTCACTCTAGGGAACTCAACCTAGTATGTGACATCAACAGGACTTGCTGGGGAGACAGATATGTCTCACAGATGTCACCTCTCCTCTGGAACAAATTTCCAATTAAGGTGAAGCAGAGTCCCTCGCTGACCCTATTTAAGCGTAATTTAGATGATTGGATGGGAAACCGAAAATTCACCCCAGAAGTTTAACCCGTGTCCCTCTTAGGGCAGTTGTTGACTTAGTTATGCTTAATACCTTGATATTCTTGGGAATAGGAGTTGTACTTGGCTAGGCTTGTAAGGACACTAGGGCCATTAGCCTAGTAACCTCCTATGATCCTTTTATAAGACAGTTATAATGGCAGCAAATGGAGAGAATCCAAAGATGACAAGAATTGAGATAGAAGGGAAATAGTGTGAAGTTTAACAGCTTCAAGCAACTAGGAGGGATTGTTGAGGAGAATGAAGACTGAATGCAGATGGTCAGAGCTAGAATCAGAAGGGCTTCAGCCAAATGGCACAAAGTTTCCGGGGTCATATGTGACAGAAGAAAGCCAAAGAAACTGCAAAGGAAGATGTACAAAACAATGGTGTGACCAATAGTCTGCATGGCACAGAAACCTGGGCACTGAAGACAGCTCAGATGAGGAAGCTACAGGTAATGGTAATGAAGTGCCTCATACAGGTAGTAGGATGCATACTGTGGGACAGACAAATAAATGAGAACATCAGAGTAGAAGCCCAGGTAGCTCCAATTGCAAAGAAGGTAAAAGAGAACAGATTCCAGTGGTTATTTATTTTTATTTGTTTACTGGGAAAGTCCAACTTGGAAAAAAGACAATTTTCAGTGGAGGCCCAGGGCGAAATACTCTAGATGCATGTCTTTGTAACATGGGAAGAAACCGGAACACCCGATGGAAACCTACACGAATGCAGGGAGGAAATGCAGACTCCACACAGAAGGCACCCAAGCTGAGAATCGAACTGGAGAACCTCTTGCAGGAAGGCAGCAATGCAACAGCTTCACCACTCTGCCATCCAAATTCAGACAAATGTGCAGGAAAGCAGAAGACAATCTGGTACAGAATATTTGAGAGAAACAGGAAAAAGGCAAGAGGAAATGAGAGCATCCAGCAAAGAGATGGATGGATGGTTTGTGTGAGAGAAGGCCTGTGACAGGCATGACTATTGGAGAAGGTAGGAGAGTGGCATTGAATCGAGAGAGATGGCAATATTTGAAATGACACCCCAACTCCATGGTGAAAATGGAAAAAAGGGGGTTGATGATGATGATGATGATGATGCGTTAAATGCGTGGGATTCTAAAATACATCACCTTTCTGCACCTATTCAGTCTACATTGTTTTCTTGTAAATTGAATTAATTGTGCTGTGGAGATCCAGCCTTACCACAGTAACATTAATGATAATATTAATAGTTTTTGTGCTACAATTCTTTCTGTCGTTGTATGCTAATCTGCTAATAATAGTGGACAGTTATATACATTAAAAAACAGTAGTCTTCTTATTCAGTAAACTTTACAGATTATAATAATTTAAAATGTGTTTATTAATAGTATTGCTTATTTGTATTTATACTACATGCAGCTTCCATGGAAAAGAAGTAAATCAAAATACAGTGCTAATTAACATCCATAAAATACAAATTATAAAAGAAACAAGCCTTCTCAATATAATTATTTAGGTTATACTACATCAAGTGACTGTCTAAGAATGGTACTGACTGACATTTTCATAGTTGTCAGTGCAAAATATATAACTTAAATATTTTCTTGCAGTATCATAATGTTTCAGCCTTAAAGTCAGAAGACTGCATCATTATTTCTACATGTAGAACTACCAAACAGCTGTAAGATATTACAAAAATCAAGACACAGATTGAATTCTTTCTCTGTTATTATGTTGTAAAAATAAAAGTTTTGGCCATGAACTATGAGAGCAGAACAAAACTTAACATTTCTCTGGGTATACATATATATATATATATATATATATATATATATATATATATATATATATATATATATATATATATATATATATATATATATATATATATATATATATATATTGTGAAACAACAGCAGCATGTATATAAAATAAATTATAGTAAAGTAACTGCTTAGAATGCACTTCAGATGGTGGTGCAAAGCATGTATCGTCTGTAATAAAATATGATATGCTCAACTTGCAATTTAAAAAAAAAAAACATTAAATCATCAAAGTACAGGAAATGCAGAATTATGGTCATATCTATAATCTAGTGAATTGCTAATACCGCTATATTATAGACGTGATCATACATCCCTTTTCATATCTTCATCACCCTCTTTACATAATGTGTTTATTCTTTTCCATGACTTTATGCTATTGCTGCCTATGTGGTCATCACCGGTGCATGCTGAAGATACAGAATGAGTGTCATTCCCAATAAAAAGTCACTTAAACTTTTAATACATCAAATAACAGAACTCTCATTGCCTGCATTATGTAGTAAGCTCACAATTATAAAAAGTAATGTAAGTGCATGTCATTAAGGAATGTATATATAGTTATCATCACAAATTATTTAAATACCACATACCTATTTATCAAAATAAGATGTGGACAATAGGAATATTCTGGAAGCAGTATGCATGCATTAGGGAAGTCCTGCCCTTACTCTGTTTATATATCAGTGTGTATGTGTCCTTGTTTTACTTTTGCATTGATATTCTGCATTAAACTAATGCCCTGGAATCATTCTTAGTTTCTTATTATTTTGTAGAGACTTATACTCCATGATGGCCGTACTAATGTGATTATGTTTTTAGTCAAATTAATCAATTGTCACACTGCTGTTTCTGTCCCTCATAATATAACATAGCTTAGATGATATACAAGGTGCTTTATTCTACATTCAGTTGCAACAGCAATGCTGTGAGTTACTGGCTTCCTTGACTGTATCTGGAAACAAAGTCAGCGTTTTATTATAACTCCGTTGCTTTGATCTCTGCTAATTGAAAGCTGCTAAAAAGTCATTCATGGCACATTATAATCTATGAATTTTTACTGTAGAAATCTCCCTTTCTCTTGATTAGGCAAGAAAGTTTCCATGCAAATCCATTAAATTTGCTCATTCATTTATTACTGACACTCTTCACTTTAAATAGATGGTAAGACAGATGAAAATCTGTGTGAAGTATTTTATACTGTCATTAATTTTTGTCACATGCTTAAAAGGAACACTTCATTGGTAAAAAAAATAAATAAAGTGCATACCAATTTATTTATGCAAAGCTGCTGAACTATAGGTCATCTCTTATATTCATATAAAGATTTCTCCAGCAAGTACTTATTTTCAAAAAGGAGCATCACTATGGCTGTTATACCCTTTAGCTGTTATTTGTGCTATACAGTATTTTCTGATATCAGTAGGACACAGTTTTAGGATGAGAAATTCATAAACTTTACCAGGGGAAATGGAAATTAAGATATGGAAAGTTAATAAGGGATTACTTGGCACTAAGCTGACAAAAATCATATCATAGAAAATAAGAGACTGAAATACAGTAAAAAAAATTAGAATGACTCTGAGGCTCTAGGTTAACACAGAATATCAATACAAAGATAATATTACTGCGATTAAAATGATTTGTGGTATAAAGTTAACTTTATTGGAGGGATAAGTTTTCTTTAACAAGAATATTATAGAGAGAGGAAGACAACATTTTGCCAGATGTTTTCACAGTTATTTTATAGATGTCATGTAATAGACTAGATTTATAACTCAGGCACAAGGAAATTTGACAAACTCAATTAAAGATAAGCACTGACACATAACAGGGCAGGTCCCTATATAAGTCAATAAGAAAAAAAATCTGTTCACAATCAGTATGAGTTATATATTACAAATCAGAAGTAGGCTTCAAAAATTATAACTGATGTAATGCCATTTAAAAGATGCAATTAACTGGAGGTTAGACTTCAAAAATACAGTTAAAGTTTTGCAAATCAGTAGATTAATTTAAAACTTAGTTGACGTAAACTGACAATGTAATATTGTTTAAGGCATTTTAAATCAAGATTTAAAGTTAAAAGAAATGTGAAGATCTGTTTTAAACTCACAACTTCAAAATCACATTTCTTGATCTTGAAGCATTTTTTTTATTTAGGAGATGTGGTAAACTGACAGGAAACTGCAGTAAAGTGTGTATCCTGTACGACTCAGTGCTGAGACCTAACTGCTTTAGAATGATTATTTTTATAGTGCTTTATCTTCAATATGCAACACCTGCCATATGATAATTTAACATGTTTCACTACATTTACTGACTGAAGCCAAGATTAGCTATGTTTGTAATAAATACAGAGTGTGCACTATCACCATTGGCATTAGGGATAAAAGATAATGTCCCATGATTAACTACACAGCTACCAATTCAAGAAGTAGCTAGACTGTCCTTTTGGTTTCAAGTTTAAAGCTTCAGAAATCACCTTAGCAGAATAGAAACTACAAGAATGACTAACCATGTTGTTAATCTGAACCATATCACCCATCATGTTATATAATGTATTTTATGGTAAATAGCAAAACTAGCACTATACCACCCTTAGTCACATTTATAACAGTTACACATGGATCTTTTCATATTGCTCTCTGGTTGCTAAAGTATTATTTAAATGGCTACATAACAATTATGTCAGTATAGATTTTCTCTTTTTATAATGATGGTTTTGTATAGGGATTGCCAAAAAACTGGTACCCCTTACTAATTAATTAATTACCATTTTTGGCAAAGCCATCAAACAGGCTAGCTACCTAATGAATTAAGCTACTGCAATTACTAATGTTGTCATGATGGATGTCATGATATGTTTTCTGAAAGTCAAATATAAAATCAATTTTCCAGATGCTTTTCTATAATAAAAAGTCATAGATTGCCATGTATGTTCCTAAAATAAATATACTTACCCTGGGAATCATTAAAGCATACGTTAAATATACACTAAGTGTGCACCATTCTGAGTGAACAGGTAACACAAGCATAACTCACACCTTCTTCCTCCTAATTTTAGTTTTCCTACTGATTTTCTTGCAGCCATAAATATTGAGGGAGATTCATAAAGGTTACCAAAAAGTGTAGACTACATGCATACTTAACATGATCTTTCTGAGTGACTAGAAAGCACAAAATATACTAGTGTTGTTCTTGAATACAGATTGTGTACTCTTGGTGCAGGCATTTCTTTAGTACAGTATTTTTGAATAGTGACAAAGTTAGAAGTTTGCATTTATTTAGCTAACTTTAGTTACAGGGCTCCTCTACAAGTGGTCAAGGTGAAATTCTTGGAGTGTCAACTACCCACAGGGAAAAAACATACACACACACACACACACACACACACACACACACACACACACACACCAAAAAAGATAATGTTGTTTGTTGCTTTAATTTCTAAGTGTGTGCTAACAATGATCCCTTTCTTTTGGGAGGTTACTCACTTCTTCATATTGGTATAACCATTGAGTTTGGGGGTGTGGCAGCTTGCCCATCACAGCACTAGAATATGTGGCTCCTCTTATGTGTTTGATATGAGCAGTTCTATCTAAAAGTAGCAGGTTTTGCAAAGTTGCAGAGTTCTCTGTAGCTGTGCAACTGTGGAGTGAGTATAAATAAGTGAGGGAGGCAGGGGCACAGCACTGGGAAAGAAAAACTTTCTTTTGTGTTAGATTGTTTATGCATTTTGACAGCACCCATGTGCTGCTACATATTTCTACATAGATTCACATTCTGCATGTTGATGAAATGAGTAGCATTTCATTTTCAAGAGTTTTCATTCTTGTGAAGTCAATGGCATGTCATTCAAAAAGCTAGTAGTTGAACTATGGCCATTAATCATATATATCATTGCCATCATCTTCATCATCATCACCATCCACCCCATTTTTCATATTTTCTATATGGAGTCGGGATGTTGCCTCAACTGTCACCAAATCTTTTGATTCAGTGCCATTATCCTACCTTCTTTGACAGTCATGCTTAACTGTTGCTATTGTTGTCTCATACAATCCATCCATTTCTTTGCTGGACACATACGTCTCAACTTATTGGTGCAAGAAATCTGGACAAAGCCAAAAATAGTAGGGGCTTAGGGCCGCAAAATTGGTACAGATTTTAAATATTGCTCTTATAAACTTAAAAAAAGCTGCTAAAGTAACAAGATATGTGTTAACATGAACTTTCTGAAGAATATGAAGTTTAAAACTGAAATGTATGTCATTATTAAATGACTTCAATCCTAGGTGATTGGCCAGAAAACTGCAAATTTTATGTGCAGCACACCAAAAACATGAGGAAAAAGTCTGGACATCCTGTGAAAATCTAGAAAGTTGAGAGCTATGGCTGGACATTCTCATTTCTTCTTCACTTTTCTTATTATTTCCAAATTTTTTCAGCAAATCATTTTCTGCTTTCCTTCACATATGTCTGCCCCACCAAAATCTGTTCTCTTTTACATTGTCAACAACTGGAACTACTTTGGCTTCAGGTCTAATGTCATCATTCCTTGAAGTATCCCACATAGTGCATCCTGCCACATGTCTCAGGCAGTTCATCTCCATCACCTCTAGCTTCTTCATCTGCTCTACCTTCAATACTCAGGTTTCTATACCGTACAGTATACTAGTTGCACAACTGTTTTATACACCATAATTTTCAGCTTCATTGGCACTGTTTTGCCGTACACTATCCCTGACACTCTATGTCATTTGGCTGGAACTCCCCCAGACTCTAGCTTTGGTTACCTCATTCAAACTTCTCCTCTCCTCAACCACCCCTCCCAGACACTTGAAACTGCTAATGTGCTCCACTGTTTTCCATTCTATCTCAATTTCTTGCTTCTCTGGATTCCCCATTTACTGCCATGGCAACTGTCTGGTCTGTACTCATCTTCATCTTATGCCGAAGTTTCTGTTCATGGTCTGCTTAAAATGCTACAGCATTTGCACATAGCAACTTTGTTGATTTGTCCTCCACCAACCTATTTGCTAATGTAGCCCATCACCAATATAAACAGCGATGGGCACTGAGCCACACCCTACTGAACCCATACTCCCACTGGGAATCCCTTCTTAAGTCTGAACACTGCTTGCACTGGTGTCATTAAATCTTTGTACATACCATGTACTAATTCTGTCCAGGTTTTTGGGACTTAGAACCATCACAGGACTGCCCAAATGTATTTTCTTCACACCTTGTCACATGCTTTCTTCAAGACTTGGAATGCCCAGTTGAACTCTTTCTTCATCTCTAGCTTCTTCTGCACTGTCTCATTGCAAACACTAGGTTGGTTTTGCTGCACCCCGAGCTGAATCTCAACTGCTCATTTCCTATTTTACATTTTACTAATCTGTGTATTTCTGTATCAGTTACTTTCTCCAGAACTTTCATGCACTGTGACAGAGTTTGATATACTGCTCACAGTTGCAATATCCTTTTTGTTTGTACACTGGTGCCAGAATGCTTATTCTCCTGTCATCTAGGATGCATCTTTCTCTCCATACTGCTACGAGTACTCCCAGGATTGATATTTTCCATAACTTATTCAACATCTTGATCATGTCTGCTGTGACCTAATTTGAGTTTGTTGCTTTCCCTGACCTTCATTTTTCTTAGTGCTGCTCTTACATATTCTAGGATGAGCTCCTCTTCCTCTTTCATTGTAGGCTGTGTCTCAGGCAGTACAGCTTCTGTAGGGTTTTCTTCATTTAGAAGTTGCTGGATGTATTACTTCCATCTGCCTTCCTGGTCCTGTGCTTATTGCTGGCATCTCTTATGAATGGTGTCTGAATAGTTTCCTCTTTATCTTTTTGCCTTTGCCTTGCAACCTGATAGAGTTACTTTGTGTCATCCACTGAGTCACTTTCTGGAAGTTGGTAGAGTTTGTCTGACGCTTTCTTTGCTATTGCAACTGCTCTTAGCCTCTTTGTTAACCAACCAATATTCCTTCTTAGCCTGCTCTTTTTTATCTGTCAAAAAGTGAACCAAAGATAAAGTGGAGCTGGCAAACCAAAAGTCCAAACACCAACAAAAGCAAGTTCCACAGCGTTGTATAAATATTTTTTAATAAAACAAAGCTTTCAGACAAATACGTCCTTCTTCAGTGTTAATAAAATTCATATTAAGACTTCACATCTTTTATAGTTAAAAGTTCAAAAACACATGACACAGCCTACTTATCCAATCCTAACAATCAGTCAATTAGTAATTAAAAAAACCTTTAAAAAGACTCTATAAACAACTTCTTAAAGCAGTATATCACGTTATATTAAACAGGAGTTTATGCACCACATAGTTCATCTCAAATATATTTTATTTTATTTTATTTTATTTTATTTTTATTTTATTTTGCATTTGTTGACCGGGATAGTCCGACTGGACACATGTCCGTTTTCAGCAGTGGCCCGGGGAGAAAAGCTCCAATAATACAAAGCATATGATACAATATATGACAGATATAAGGTATACATTGCATACGTAGATAAAGGTTACAAATACAATAGGATATACACTAACACTTGTAGAGAAGAAGATACATAGATACGTCAGTGTAAGAAGAGACAAAACAGGATTGCAATTTCAATAATATGTACATTAACAATTGTAAAGAAGAGGGTGAGATCTTAAGGTTATGAGATTCAGGTAGCAAGTAGGTGGCTTTTGCCTTGATGGAAGGTACAGATGAAAAGGACTGGGAGGGTTACTTAGTTTGGATTGGAACACTGGCAAAGCCAGTGGGTTTTGAAGTGGTGGGTGAGACCTTTCTTGAAAGAATGAATGGAGGTGGAGTTAGTGAGACTGGGTGGGAGAGAGTTCCATGTTTTACCGACTGTGTTGGAAAACAAAGAGTCCCCTCCTGTGTTATGGGATTTAAGCGTCTGTACCAATGATCTATGAGATGATCTAAGTCTGTTTTGGTTTATATAAGGGGTGAGTAGTCTGCTCAGACCAGGGGTATTATTTGGTTGAGAGAGTACTTTGTAAGTAACTATGAGTTGTTGCTGTAGAATTAGGTTGGGTAGTTCTAGCCAGTCTAAGTTCTGAAGATTGATACAATGATGGGTTTTGTAGGGTAAGCCAGTTACAAATCTGGCAATATGATTATAACAACAGGAGAGTTTGGATAGTTCCGATTTGTTCGGGTTTGTAAGTATTGGGGAGGCATACAGGAGGGTAGATAGGAGGTGGGTGCGAGCAATGGCGGCTTTTGCGGTGGGAGTCAGAAAGGATTTTATTCTATAATAACCATAATTCATATAAAAATCTTAAATAGTAGTTAAGCTTTCTTTTGAACAAAAAGTTAATTATATACATATATATGTATTCTAAAAACATATATTTACATCATACAACCTGTTTTAACACATATAAGAGTTCTTATTCTCTATTATACTTCTTGCTGCTTTCTCTTCAAAATAGGTTTTAGTGTGACCTGTTTATTTAAACCAGGGTACAAATTCGCTTGCAGGCAAATAATCCACTCATACTCTTTGGTGTCCAACTTATTAACTCACACACTCATACACTCATTGCTTAATACTGTACCTGGAGCTGTAATGTTTGCTGTTGTATTCTTTTTATATTTCTCTTTCTTAATAGTGCACCACTTCAAATTTGTTTATTGTTTAATCTTTTTCTTATTATTCTGCTACTTTAACACTCATTTTTTGTCTATAAAACTTTTGTATTCTTCACCTTAAAATAGTACTATAAATTAACCACAAAAAGGAGCGAAATGGCTTTGCAGTAAAAAATCCAGTTCCCAATGTAAAATAACAAAAACAAAAACAGCAAACCTCTATTTCCAAAGTAAAACAGCTTTTTCAGCTCATAAAAGTAGTATGCTGCAAAGTAAAGCAAGTGTAGCTGGTTCTTCAACCCAAAAAGAATCGCACAAAAGTATAATCCAAACGAGAACTTTAATAGCTAGCTAGAGTTAAGCGCTTTCACCAAATGGCTTTTTCAAAACTTCAACAACTGCCATTAAAAACAAAGCATTTAAATATACAATGGAAGAAGTTCATTGGTGCACATGACATAGTTAATTGACTTAAACTCTAGTTCATTTACATATATACAGAAATCCTTCTGATATACTTCTAAAATACATTTAAAAAGCTAAGATAGTTTATTCATCATAATACAGAAGGACATAGTATAAATACACATCTATGACCTAAAACAAATGTAAAATGAGATAGTGAAATGTTATAAAAGTTATAAAACATCCATAGTGTAGCATGAAGAGGAAAAAAGGGGTAAAATACGATTGATTCAAGTGTAACTATATAAAAATGCTCCATAAAGTCTATATAAGTCTATATGTGCAACAGGGTTCAGTTAGATGATAGTACATGAATTAAAAAGTAGTGCAGGTAGGTATGTGTATAAAAGGGGAGGCAACTAAGTGTGTAAACTAAAACATTTTGCTTACACAGTAAAAGGTAAAACCTGAACTCCATCAATGACACCAGGGAAAATGTCTGCTCAGAGAGGGGATACAATCCACCTCAGTAGACAATGGTGATACAGGTAGGCGTGTGTATGGGAAGGAGAAATAACTAAGTAGGGGTCTAAAACCCTTTTCTTACGTAGTAATGGTTTAACCTGGACTCTATCATTGACACCAGGGAATTTGTCCGCTCTAAGGCGGACAATCCATCTCAGTTCACATTCCAATAAATGTGAATCAACATCTCCACCTCTGAGATTAGGTTCAACTTGTTGTAGTACACTAAAGTTAAAGTAATGGTCAGGTCCTGTATTTCTAACATGTCTGGCAAGTGCATTATGATCAGATGCTATCCTAATGTTGTAAACATGTTCTCTTATACGTTCTCTAAGTTGTCTACAAGTCTTGCCTACATAAAATACCGGACAAGAGACACACTTAGCAATATATACAACATTATTGCTGGTGCAATTGGTGCCAGTATTAAAGTAAAAAATTTTTTGTGTTGTCAGATGTTTAAAAGTGTCACTGTTGTCTATATATTGACATTGATTACAATTTTGACAGGATATTGTATTATGGTCAGATCTTGGTTTCTGGTAACCATGTTCTACTAAAGGCGATGGCATAAGGTCCTTTTAGATTGGGTTTATTCTTATAGACAAACCTTGGATTATCACCTACTACTTCTAAGATTTGGTCATCCAATCCAAGGATTCCCCAATGTCTATGTACTATCTCCTTGATCTTGTCAACATCTCTAGAGTAAAATAAGGACAACTTAACATTATCACCCCTACTGATAGCTGGTACTGCTTCAGATGCTTCTTTCCTTGAAAAATAAGGTTTAGCCACTGTGTCTCTCAACTTGTCAACCTGATTCCTATTCCTATCTATGTCTCTCATCACATATTTACGTTCCAAAAATCTATTTGTAAGTGATTCAATCTCTTTGGAATGTCCTGAGGGGCATGGGTTCAACCTTGATGCTCGCATAAACTGCCCTTTCCTGTCAAAATTGTAATCAATGTCAATATATAGACAACAGTGACACTTTTAAACATCCGACAACACAAAAAATTTTTTACTTTAATACTGGCACCAATTGCACCAGCAATAATGTTGTATATATTGCTAAGTGTGTCTCTTGTCCGGTATTTTATGTAGGCAAGACTTGTAGACAACTTAGAGAACGTATAAGAGAACATGTTTACAACATTAGGATAGCATCTGATCATAATGCACTTGCCAGACATGTTAGAAATACAGGACCTGACCATTACTTTAACTTTAGTGTACTACAACAAGTTGAACCTAATCTCAGAGGTGGAGATGTTGATTCACATGTATTGGAATGTGAACTGAGATGGATTGTCCGCCTTAGAGCGACAAATTCCTGGTGTCAATGATAGAGTCCAGGTTAAGCCATTACTACGTAAGAAAAGGGTTTTAGACCCCTACTTAGTTATTTCTCCCTTCCCATACACACGCCTACCTGTATCACCATTGTCTACTGAGGTGGATTGTATCCCCTCTCTGAGCAGACATTTTCCTGGTGTCATTGATGGAGTTCAGGTTTTACCTTTTACTGTGTAAGCAAAATGTTTTAGTTTACACACTTAGATGCCTCCCCTTTTTATACACATACCTACCTGCACTACTTTTTAATTCATGTACTATCATGTATCTGAACCCTGTTGCACATATAGACTTATATAGACTTTTATGGAGCATTTTATATAGTTACACTTGAATCAATCGTATTTTACCCTTTTTCCTCTTCATGCTACACTATGGATGTTTTATAACTTTTATAACATTTCACTATCTCATTTTACATTTGTTTTAGGTCATAGATGTGTATTTATACTATGTCCTTCTGTATTATGATGAATAAACTATCTTAGCTTTTTAAAATGTATTTTAGAAGTATATCAGAAGGATTTCTGTATATATGTAAATGAACTAGAGTTTAAGTCAATTAACTATGTCATGTGCACCAATGAACTTCTTCCATTGTATATTTAAATGCTTTGTTTTTAATGGCAGTTGTTGAAGTTTTGAAAAGCCATTTGGTGAAAGCGCTTAACTCTAGCTAGCTATTAAAGTTCTCGTTTGGATTATACTTTTGTGCGATTCTTTTTGGGTTGAAGAACCAGCTACATTTGCTTTACTTTGCAGCATACTACTATTATGAGCTGAAAAAGCTTGTTTACTTTGAAAATAGTGGTTTGCTGTTTTTGATTTTGTTATTTTACATTGGGAACTGGATTTTTTACTGCAAAGCCATTTCGCTCCTTTTTGTGGTTAATTTATTTATGATACACTGTCGTCTGAATTAGGAGCGTTTACCTTTACTGCAAGCAACTTGTTGCCTGGTTTTATTCTATTCCTGTTTAACGCCTGCAGTAAGGAATGGCTAGCAGTCCATCGGAGGTGAATGTGGAACTACCCTATAGACCAGAGGAACTGGATCGCTTAATCGGAAGTTAACACGTTTCAGGAGTTGTTTAACAGCTACAGAGAACATTTTATTACTTGTTGAACCAGAAATTGAACTGGTAATATCTCTGACATCGCAGAGATAGGGAGGAACTTGATAAGATGGAATTTGACTTTATTAAATTAAAGAGGCTCCAGTTGCAACGGCAACATTTTGAGGCATGTCTTGAGAGGCGTGATACCTCGAGGTCTACGCGTTCTCAAGATGCCAACCTCAGGTAACAACTTTCCTGAGCTGTTGCTTAAATGGCAACAGCTCAATTTAGAACTCAGTTTTAATTATATGAGACTCCTTAATGAGTTTCATTTTCATGAAGAGGAACTTTTAAGGAAAAGTGTAAATGAAAAATATGAGTGTTTTGTTAATAAATTTCAGAGTCCACAGGCACAATATGGTATGGAGAAACTACTAGACAATGTTCAATTATTTGAGAAGAGAACTCTTGAAATAAAGAATAAACTTTTGAGGGACATACAGGATTTCCAAAATGGGAATGTCTTTACTTGGCCACGTTACAACAAAGAACAGGGTAATGGACATGTATTTAGAAATGTAACTGAAACAAGTAATGACAATAATGTTAATGTAACAAAAGCTGTACGCATTTGTTCTGAAGTGAATAATACATGTACTACTAAGGATGTTATTCCACCATTACTTAATGAAGTAACAATGGTTAACCATGTCGATGTTACTACCAATGCTATAACGAATGAAAATACATCAGATGTGGTACATATTGTATACTCAGAGGACGTTGCAAGTCCCATTACAGATAAAGGGAAAGTGGCTAACATACTCTCAGATAAAAGTAATGAACCAGTAGTTAGGAAGAAGAATATGAAGGAACTGAATGATATTTTCCCAAGAACTGGTAATAGTAGATCTCCCATATGTACCCCTTTCCCCATAGCCAACAAATCCTTCCCAGGAGACAGAGATCCCAAAGCAGAGGGAGGAACAAACGGAAAGGGTCAGGAGGGGAACATCCAGGACCAAGTTTGAAGAAAATGTGGGAGAAAACAGTGGGACCCTAGTGGTCAACTTGTCTAACAGGCCTTTAAGTACCTTTGAAGAGGAAGTTTTAAACAAGGGCCTAAGTTTTATCCCTACACGAGAT
Organism: Protopterus annectens; assembly: GCF_019279795.1. Taxonomy (NCBI): domain Eukaryota; kingdom Metazoa; phylum Chordata; order Ceratodontiformes; family Protopteridae; genus Protopterus; species Protopterus annectens. The sequence continues at coordinate 637,572,020 of NC_056751.1, forward strand.
AGTGAATTAACAGACTCTATTTTAGATGTAAAGATGTTTATTAGGAATATCCAACTGAAATTGAATTTTAGAGATCAAGACCAAGTAGAGGAGAAAAGAGATTTGGAGAGGTTTAGACCTAATAGTTTATATATTCCAAATATACATCCAGTTATAGAGACGTTCTCCAGAATGGTAGAGAATGATATATATAAGTACTATGATAACAGAAGTAAAAATACTACTAAAAACGTAATTACAATCTTACCTATTTACAAAAACAAGCCTTAGACAATCTCAGAAATGACCTCTCAATAGTTATAAGACCAGCTGATAAGGGAGGCCCCATAGTGATTTTAGACTCCACTAGATACATCAGTATGATGGATTCTATGTTAAGTGATGGAACATTCTATGGTAATATAAGCCTTTTAGAGGTTGGTACGAAAGTCTTCCAAGTCTATGACACTCTAGATGACCTCCATCGTAGTCATATTATTTCGGATACCCTATTTGAATATCTTAGAGTTAGGAATCCCTTGATACCAGTAATACAAGGCTTACCAAGATTCACAAGTCATTGACTTCCCTCCTGAGACCTATTGTAGCAGGGCAAGGATGGCTAACTGAGCCTTTTCTATTCTACTAGAATATTTTCTTAGACCTTTAGTGGATAGTAATAAATTTATCCTTAAAGATAGCAAACAGTTTTTGCTTGACTTGTATGAGTTTACTGCTACACTGAAAGATAGGGAACCATTTTACTGGTTACACTTGACGTTACTAGTCTCTTCACTATGATTCCTAACCAAGAAGGTATGTTAATGTTTCAAAGATATATTCGTAGTAAATCTAATTTTGAAGAAGGGACAGTGGACCTACTTTCTTTATTTTTAGAGATTGTTCTTGAGAACAATATGTTTATTTTGGAAAGGAGATCTATATACAGAAAGATGGCGTAGCTATGGGCACTTCATGTGCCAATAGCTACCAACATTGTGATGGCAGACTGGGAGGAGAATTTCTTTTTCCGTTAACTTTATTCCAGAAATATGTGGGTTACTACAGGCGGTTCGTAGATGACCTCTTTTTATCTGGAAAGGAGATGAAGCATCCCTTCTGGAATTCTTTGATTCCATTAATGGACTAACGGATTTCTTGAAATTTACTATTAATTATTCCAGTATTGAAATATCATTTCTAGATGTCCGCATAAATAGATTACCTAGTGGTTTATTAAATACACCAGTGTATAGGAAACCCTGTTTTAGGAATACACTGTTGCATCGACATAGTATGCACCCCAGATATGTTTTTGAGAACATTATGAAAGGGCAGTTTATGCGAGCATCAAGGTTGAACCCATGCCCCTCAGGACATTCCAAAGAGATTGAATCACTTACAAATAGATTTTTGGAACGTAAATATGTGATGAGAGACATAGATAGGAATAGGAATCAGGTTGACAAGTTGAGAGACACAGTGGCTAAACCTTATTTTTCAAGGAAAGAAGCATCTGAAGCAGTACCAGCTATCAGTAGGGGTGATAATGTTAAGTTGTCCTTATTTTACTCTAGAGATGTTGACAAGATCAAGGAGATAGTACATAGACATTGGGGAATCCTTGGATTGGATGACCAAATCTTAGAAGTAGTAGGTGATAATCCAAGGTTTGTCTATAAGAATAAACCCAATCTAAAAAGGACCTTATGCCATCGCCCTTTAGTAGAACATGGTTACCAGAAACCAAGATCTGACCATAATACAATATCCTGTCAAAATTGTAATCAATGTCAATATATAGACAACAGTGACACTTTTAAACATCCGACAACACAAAAAATTTTTTACTTTAATACTGGCACCAATTGCACCAGCAATAATGTTGTATATATTGCTAAGTGTGTCTCTTGTCCGGTATTTTATGTAGGCAAGACTTGTAGACAACTTAGAGAACGTATAAGAGAACATGTTTACAACATTAGGATAGCATCTGATCATAATGCACTTGCCATACATGTTAGAAATACAGGACCTGACCATTACTTTAACTTTAGTGTACTACAACAAGTTGAACCTAATCTCAGAGGTGGAGATGTTGATTCACATTTATTGGAATGTGAACTGAGATGGATTGTCCGCCTTAGAGCGGACAAATTCCCTGGTGTCAATGATAGAGTCCAGGTTAAACCATTACTACGTAAGAAAAGGGTTTTAGACCCCCTACTTAGTTATTTCTCCCTTCCCATACACACGCCTACCTGTATCACCATTGTCTACTGAGGTGGATTGTCCCCCCTCTCTGAGCAGACATTTTCCCTGGTGTCATTGATGGAGTTCAGGTTTTACCTTTTACTGTGTAAGCAAAATGTTTTTAGTTTACACACTTAGTTGCCCCCTTTTTATACACATACCTACCTGCACTACTTTTTAATTCATGTACTATCATGTATCTGAACCCTGTTGCACATATAGACTTATATAGACTTTTATGGAGCATTTTTATATAGTTACACTTGAATCAATCGTATTTTACCCCTTTTTTCCTCTTCATGCTACACTATGGATGTTTTATAACTTTTTATAACATTTCACTATCTCATTTTACATTTGTTTTAGGTCATAGATGTGTATTTATACTATGTCCTTCTGTATTATGATGAATAAACTATCTTAGCTTTTAAATGTATTTTAGAAGTATATCAGAAGGATTTCTGTATATATGTAAATGAACTAGAGTTTAAGTCAATTAACTATGTCATGTGCACCAATGAACTTCTTCCATTGTATATTTAAATGCTTTGTTATTAATGGCAGTTGTTGAAGTTTTGAAAAAGCCATTTGGTGAAAGCGCTTAACTCTAGCTAGCTATTAAAGTTCTCGTTTGGATTATACTTTTGTGCGATTCTTTTTGGGTTGAAGAACCAGCTACACTTGCTTTACTTTGCAGCATACTACTTTTATGAGCTGAAAAAGCTGTTTTACTTTGGAAATAGAGGTTTGCTGTTTTTGTTTTTGTTATTTTACATTGGGAACTGGATTTTTTACTGCAAAGCCATTTCGCTCCTTTTTGTGGTTAATTTATTTATGATACACTGTCGTCTGAATTAGGAGCGTTTACCTTTTACTGCAAGCAACTTGTTGCCTTGTTTTAAAATAGTACTATACCTAAATTTGTTACTTTTTTACTTATTTGTACCTGTAGTTGCTAATATTTTGCTTATGTGGAGCTTTTCTCCCCGGGCCAATACTGAAAATGGGCATATATCCAGTTAGACTAGCCCGATCAACAAATGTAAAATAAAATAAAAATAAATAAATTAACCAGGTCACCACGTCTAACATTAGAAGTTAGGAGATCCATCACAGAAAACAAAAAATAATGTAATCCATCTGTCTCTTGTATATGTTGGGATAGGGAGTTAGTAATCACTTTCCTTCTTATTTCTGACTTATGTTCCACAATTCTATCTCTTAACCTCCTTGTTGATTTACCACCATAAAAACATGGACATTGCTGACATAATGCTAAGTAGATCACATTTGTGGTGTTGCAAGTAGCTGTACAAAAAAATTTAAATTTTCTACCATTAAGCGGATGTATAAATTCAGTTAATGTAATTATACTGGCACAACATATACAATTATAACAGGGATAGGTACCTTTTTTATTGTAAGTTATAAGGACTTTAATTTGAATAAAACAGATTCTATAACTCACAATAAAAAATGTGATATACTACTTTAAGAAGTCCTTTATAGAGTCCTTTAAAAGTTTTTTTTAATTACTAATTGACTGATTGATTGTTAGGATTGGATAGGTAGGCTGTGTCATGTGTTTTTGAACTTTTAACTATCAAAGATGTGAAGTCTTAATATGAATTTTATTAACACTGAAGAAGGATATATTTGTCTGAATGCTTTGTTTTATTAAAAAGGATTTACACAATACTGTGGAACTTGCTTTTGTTGGTATCTATCTTTTTACCTCCCACCTTTAAATGCACTTTTTCTGTTGATAACTTTCTGGACTTCTATATTCCACCACCAGCTTTCTTTTGTGTACTTTATTACCATAACTGACTTGGCTGCATCTCTGTTCTATAGTCTTCAAATATGCTATTGTGAGACGCTGCTATTCTTCTTTGACTCTATCTAGTTTTGCCTTCTTCCTGTGGTGTTAGGTCCTTGGGTATTTCCTTGTACTTATCTGCTTTCACTCCAGTCAACTTCCTGATCATTAGCTTTGTTTTCCTTGACCTTTGAGCCTTCTCTAGCCACTGCTTGCAGTGGTTTAAGCTGTGCACAGACTGTTTCACTTGGAATGACTTTGCAATCTCATATTTGAAAAATGGATATAAGTTGGGGAATATTAAAGTAGGTGACACCACCAGTCTTACAATACTTTGTATTGCACACAAAAGAAAATAAGGGAAGGTTCTTCCAAACAAAAGAAATGCCCTAAGAAATGCCCTATGGTTTAACATGCTGTAGAGGAAGTACCTTTACTAGTCTTATGTTTGTGGGTTGCTGTCTTTTTTTTTTTTTTTTGGTAGCGTTCCTGGATTCTTCTAATGGAAAACAAAAAAAAATCTTACTTCATCTTCTTCCTCTTCCAGGTCTTCCTACTTCTCTTTCTCCTCTGTTCCAGAGATGTTGAGATGGACACCAAACCCCTTCCACATATGCTTGGACTAATCTCAGCTCTCCTACTATATGATATGCATCATCCTATTAAACAAACCTGTCTTCACTAATACAGGCTAGTAACATTTTTACAGCAACAAGTACAACTTTAAGGAACTTTACTCACCAAATTCATTGTAACAATATTTATAATATTCATGCTTTTCGGGTCATGTTTATTTCAGCATTTGGCAAGAACCACCACTTGCTCCCGCCCAAAAATACGCAACTTGAAAAGGTCAGTTTCATTATGCATTTAGTGGGCTATGTATCAGAAGCAAGATGTCTGCTTTGTTGTGGGTCAAGTCAGGTCAATCTAGTTTCTCACCTTTGGACAGCTGTAGTCGATTTCGTACATTTAAGAGTCTTATCTTCTTCTTAGCTATCTTTCTTCTAGAGCTTCATCTCTATGTTCTGGATGCTTTATAATGTTTTCTTCCTCCTGACAGCATTACAGACCCCATTTTATTCACTTGAATTTAGGACTAACACTATGAGTCTGTTGCACTCACTTTTTGACTTGCGTATTACCACACTGTTAAGTCACCTGTTCATTAATTCCTGTGTATCCTTTTTTTGTGAGTTTAGTACTTGATAAGGCTTTAAGTTAACTATTTCTCCTGGTCTTGTCTCGATACGGTGTTGAATCAAATTTGTCCTGCCAAGTAGTTCTGAAAACACTTCCTTGTTCCTTAAAAGAAACTGTGTTATGGGCTATTTCTGTGGTTTAGATAGTACATTATATACTTGTACTGCAGACACTGAAGTCAATTTCTTCTCTTCATCAGGTTTGCTAGCTTCTTCTACTAAACTATGTACAAAGGCTTGTACTTCCTTCTACGGTTTCAGAACATTGATATTGTATATCTTTTTCTGTTCTTTTCCTACCAGTCTGTCTAACAATATAATTTAACTCTCACTTTTTTCTATTATTATCAAAGAATCTTGCCCTTTAGCCATTTTTTTCTGAGGAGACCAACAATAACACATGATCTTCAGCATAAAATTCTTTGACTCTCATATTTCTATTATACAATCTTTTTTATAGCTTGGGCTCTTTCTATGTGTTTCCATACTATTGGCATCACCACTTTTTCCTATCTTGTAAGTTGGTTTAGTGTTCTATGACCCTTAAAGGAAGGTTTACTTTTCTTCTCACATTTCTTTGACAATACCTTCAGATGTGCAAAAATAAATTCTTTCTTTCCTTATTAATAAACATTTCATCTTCCACAGAGAGTGCTGAGTATACACACTACATTTTACAGCATCAACTACGTTTGATTCTGAACACTTGCTTGTGTGTAGAGTTTTTGGATAATCTTTACTTGCATCCTTTTCTATATGAAGTGCTTTGCTTACATTTTTCTGGCTCATTCACACTATCTACATCTGTCATTAACCACTGGCCTATACTGTTCAGAAAGTAGAGCTGTTGCCTATGAAACTTAGGTACTCTTGTCTTTAGAATGTGTTTCTTATTGCACTCAGAGAAAGTACAGTTGTGTACACTTACCATAAATGTAGATGTTCCAGTGTATTCACTGTTGCACTCATCACATTTGAGTTATCCTTGCCAGGGTAGCCCTCAGCTGGCCCGAATACCAGAGACTTAGTATTTCTGCATCGATTGCTGTCGCTTGAGGACTGATGTCAGGTCGTCAGTAGTATAAAGTAAGGCAGTCGACGCCATTAAATCAGTTTTTTTTGCCCTAACCTGTCAGGAGCCCCCAAGTAGAAGCCAGCAGATTGTGGTGGAAGAACCCCACCAGTAGAAAGTAAATACCAATATGTCCCTTGAACGGAAAGCAAAGCAAAAAAGGAAAAAGGGGGATGGAAGGAGGGAAACCAGGACTGCAACAGTAATACACTTGAGTATCTACATTTATTGTAAGTGTACACAACTGTACTATGTTCTTAGTGTTTCACGTTTGCAGTCATCACATTTGGGTCGATTCCCAAAGCTGAGGAAATGGGTGGAGGCAGTCAAGGAAACTATGGGCTGGCTAGGATGCCCTGCAAGACTGCAGAGGCAAACCCTGCCCCTGGATTTGGAGAAGAGATGCAGGTGGTAATGTTTGGTAAAAGTATGAACAGATGTCCAGGTGGCAGCCTCCAGGATGTCTCTGATGGGAACTCCTCTAAGGAAAGCTGCAGAGGTGGAGGCTGCCCTGGTGGAGTGAGTTCTGACCCCCTTTGGAGGAGGCTTTCTGTGTTGTTTGTAGCAGAAATGGATGCAGTGTGCTATCCATTTAGAAATGGTTTGTTTGGAGATGGCTTTACCTTCTGCTCCTGTAGCAAAGCTAACCAGCAATTGATCAGACTTTATGAAGAATTTAGTCCTGTCTAGATAGAATCTGAGCTATCTGTGTACATCTAGAGAGTGCAGGATCCTCCCCCCCCTTGTTCTGGAGATTAGGAAAAAAGGTGGGCAAATGAATGGATCGGTTGAGAGCCACACTGGACACTACCTTGGGCATGAAGGATGGGTTAGTCCTGAGGGATATCCTGTCAGCATGGAAGATGATGAAGGGATCCACAGCCATGAGTGCTTGCAGCTCAGAGACTCTTCTGGCTGAAGTGATGGCCAGCAGGAAAGCTGTCTTCCAGAAGAGAAATTTTAGCTCTGCAGAAGAAGCTGGTTTGGAGGGGGGCACGGTGAGCTTCTCCAACATAAAGTTAAGGTCCAAAGCTGGGCTTGGTGCTCATCTGGGTGGTCTCAAGTTGTTAGCCCCTCTTAGGAACTGTTTGATTAAAGAATGTGAGAAAAGGGGCTGCTCAGTGAGAAAACAAGCAGAGATAGCAGAGGCATGAATTTTAATAGAGGAAAAAGAGAGGCCACTGTGTAGCAGTTCAGCTAAGTAATCCAGGATGAGAGGGTGGGAGGGCTCTGACTTGTTGGCTCCCTTAGCCAAAATCCAGGTGCAGAAGCTTTTCCATTTGTCAGCATAAGACTTTCTAGTGCTAGGATGTATGGCCTCATGTATAACATCTAGAACCTGTTTACTGAGATTGGCAGAGTGATCAGGGTTTAGGAATAAGCCAAGCTGCCAAATTGAGTGTTTGCAATTGGGGTTGCATGAATTCCCCTTCCCTCTGGGTCAGGAGGTTTGGAATCTGAGGAAGATGGTGGCAGAGGGGACAGGCTGCACAGAAAGGGGTACCAGTGCTGACGAGGCCGGTATGGAGCTATAAGGATTGTGCTTGGTTTTTCCTCCTTTATCTTGAGCAGTACCCTGGGGATCAGAGGTAGTGGAGGAAAGGCATAGACTGATAGATTGACTCATGAGAAGGACAGGGCGTCCACTTTCCAAGCCATGCAGTGATGCTCCCTGGTGCAGAATTTGGTGAGCTGATGGTTGGTGTGGGAGGCAAAGAGGTTGACCTTTGGGGTTCCCCAATTCTGAGTTATTAGGGTGAAGGTTTTTCTGTTGGGCTGCCACTCATGTGGATCCAGAAGATTTTTGCCTAATTGGTCTGACAGAGAGTTGAGAGAACCTGGTAGGAATTGTGCTAGCAGGTGGAGTTGCATGGCAGAGGTTGTGTGCCAAAAGGTCATGGCCAGCCTGCATAGAGGGTAGGAGTGAGTCCTTCCCTGCTTGTTGATATACCACATCACAGTGGTGTTGTCTGTTGACACCAAAGGCTTTTTAGGTACCACTGAAGTTTCTTCATATGCAGTCTGGCATATGGAATGAGTAGTATGCAAGATGCCATGAACCCCAGAGCATGCAGGATTTTCCTTGTAGAAAGCTGGTGTCTGTTGGCTAATTGAGAGAAGTAGGCTGTCAGGAAAATTTGCTTTTCTGGTGTAAGGAATGCCATCTGGTATGCTGTGTCCAGGATTGCTCCCAGGAATATAATCTTTTGGGTGGGCACCTGTTTGGATTTCTTTTTGTTGATAGTGTACCTTAGGGAGGTTAGTAGGGACTTCACAAATGCCAGGTGCTTGAGCAGCTTTTCCTGGCTGCCTGCCTGAATTAGGCAGTCGTCTAAGTATGGGCAAATCTGGATATTCCTTTGTCTGCAAAAGGCAATGGCCAGAGCCAGACATTTTGTGAAAACTCTGGGAGCAGAAGATAAGCCAAAAGGAAGCACAGAGAACTGAAAGTGCCGAGATCCTGCCCTGAAACAGAGATATTTCCTGCATGATTCCCTGATAGGAATGTGGAGGTAGGCCTCTTTTAGATTCAGGGTGGCTAGCCAAGCATCCTTGGAGAGCATAGGAAGCAGCTGCTGGAGGGTGAGCATTTTGAATTTTGGGATCACCAGGAAGGTGTTTAGAATGGATAGATCAAGGATAGGGTGCCAGGTTCCCTCTTTTCTGGGTACCAGAAAAAGTCTGGAGTAGAAACCTTGGCCTTTCTGTTCTGCAGGAACGTGCTCTACTGCCCTAATAGAGAGGAGGGAAAGGACTTGCTTTTGCACCTCTACTCACTGATTTGGAAGTAGATCTGGGAACCCTTATGGGGTTGGAAGGGTGTGGAAAGAAAATTTGTATCCCTGGGACACTATGTTGGGAACCCAGCGGTCAATGGTAATGGTGGCCCAGGTGTTTGCGTGAAAGGAGAGTTTTCCTCCTAGGGGTAAGTGAAGGTGGGCACAAGGAGGGGATGGAGGTGAGTCATTGTGAGTTATTACCATAAGGGGGTGTCCTAGAACTCCCTGGTTTTGAAGTGGAGTTGGTCCACTGCTTTGATCTCTGCATTCCCTGTGGCTGGGTTCTGGGGGAGGGGGGGTTGGCTCCCTGTGGTCTGAGGTAAACTGGCTTAGAGGGAGCAGGAAAGGACCAGTGTTTGGTGGGACAATGTCTGTTGAACCTGGGTGGCTGGACCTGTAAAAAAACTTAACTGTCTGCATAGATTTTGCTTTTTCTTCCATCTTTTTTAAGATCGCTTCTGACTATATAAGTTGCCTTTGTGCAAAGAGGCATCCAACAGTTTAGATTTGACATGGTCTGGCAAGGGCTGTTCCTTAAGCTGTGCATGCCTTCTAATGACAGATCCGGTGACTGCTGCCCTGCAAGAAGCTTCTAGGGTGTCAAAACCACAGTGCAAGTTGTGTATAGTTACTTGACTTGCAGAATGCATTAACTCCTGTAACTCTTTAGATTCTGCACAAGGGGTATGCTGTTGAAATTTTAGTATATGGAACTGACAATTTAGTGGCCTGATAGCAAGAGCAGCTGAAGTGCATACTTTTCTACCCCATCTGTCTAGTGCACGGGAATGCCTATCTGATGGGATGGGATTCTTAGCAGAGGTTGCTTTAATTCCTTTAGGCCCTTGAGAAATAACCTCAGGGTCAGCAGTAGGATTTTCAAAAAGAAATGTGTGTGAGTCAGGGACTCTCGTTTTCTGGGTGCAGGAGGGGGGTGTCAGGAGTCAAGCTGGATTCCAGGAAAACATTCTCTACAACATCCAGGACTGGGGGGATGGCTAAGAGTCTGTGCTGAGGAAGATCTAAGAATTCCTTGAGTCTCTTTTTAAACTGAGGGTAGTCCTGACTCTCTCATTGGAAATGCTCCCTTAAGGTATGAAGGGTTTCCCCAAAGGAAAAATCCTCTGGGTGAGAGGCTGAAGGGATGGAATCCTCTGCATCAGAATCCTCATAAGTGGATAGGGGTTGCAAGTCTTAATATTCAGATGCATCAGATTCATCAGACTCTTGTTCAGGCAAAACTACAGGGGACAGATCTCTTTTCCTTTTGGAGGGGGTAGCTTGGCTTCCCCTGATCAGCATGAAAAGGTTTTCTGCCATTTTAAGCATTTGAGATTGAGGCAAGGAAGCAGGTGCCTGAGATTGGGTCGTCGGTTTCTTGGGTGTGGTTCATACCCTGGGCCTAAGAAACTCGGTCATTTTAGAAAGAATGGTAGTCGTGAAAGAAGACATCGGTTTGTGTCGAGAATCGGTAGTTGAAACTCAGGTAGCGGCCGACTGGCACTTGTGCGAACTGCTTCTGCTTCAGGATCCACGGCAAGAAAGACTGATGTAATGGTGTCAGCTGCCTTACTTTATACTACTGATGACCTGACGTCAGTCCTGAAGCGACAGCAACTAATGCAGAAATAATAAGCCTCTAGTATTGGAGCCAGCCGAGGGCTACCCTGGCAGGGATAACCCAAATGTGATGACTGCAACAGTGAAACAAAAAGCACATCTATTGTTTGTGCTTTTACTTGCCTAGTTTAAAACATACAGTTATTGCTGTACATCATCCATTTGAAGTTTGATAAATGCATGATCGCATTCAACTGTGGCACTTTTTGCCATGTCATTGGTATGTCTGTTGGTTGCATGCAACATTTCTTATCACTTACTTCAGCTTGGTTAATGGTCTGGTTCCATTATATAGTACAGGGCTAATACTCATTTTGGATTCCTGAGTCATCTGATTCTCCCTCCTGTCATTCTGATTCTAACCTGCTTTTTGAGGAGTATGATACTCTGATTGCACATGCTTTGTAGCTTTCCTGTAATTTAGCCAAAATATGTAGCTCTATTTAGAATCACACTGTGATCTCTCACAGCCTTTATGTGTCCATATACCAAGTAATTTTGTAACTCCAAAGTATAGGTAAGAGGGAGAAACATTTTATTTAGCCTCTTCTGCTATGAGGCTAACTATATTTTCCTTTATTCTGCTTAGCGTGCCATTTTTGCATTATACCTTTTTAAAGTTTAACCAGCTTTTCTCAAGGACAATCATCTCTGGAGTTTTCAAGGTTAGCCTGTCATGAGGTAGACGGTATTGCTCATCTCATAGGTTCATAGGTTCATAGGTAGGGACTAGACTATTGGCCCTAGGGCCTATATAAGCCTAGCCAAAAGGTACTCTGGCTTTCGCCACTCAAGAAAATTATTTCCCTGTGCCACTGTCGAACAGAGCCACAGAAGTGATCCCAGGGATTAATTTCCTATCTCCTTTCCAATCATCAAGATTTTTCTTGAAGAGTGCTAATGAGGAGCTTTGTTTGATATAGATAGGTAGTTTGTTCCAGAGTATGGGAAGTCTCTGGGACAGGAATCTATCCCTCCAGCATGTTCTGTTTATTGTGGTGACAAGGTTTAGGTCCCTAGAGTGTGTAGCTCATAGGGATTGGGATTTCTTTAAGTGGAGCATGTCTAAAAGCTCTGGGTTTGACATAGCTTTGTGTGTTAGGCAGAGATCACCTCTGAGTAGGCGATATGCGACGGAGTAAAGCTGCAGTTTTTTGAGACGGTCTGCATGGAGCTTCTGTTTGAGGCTGGTAATCCTCTTTGTGAGGTATTTCTGTGGCCTTTCCAGTTGTTGTAGATGTCTTGTGAGGTACATACCAAAAGGGGCGTTGTACTCTATAATGGGTCTACCTATCTACTACCAAAAGAGGCATTGTGATCTTAGACTCTAACTCTTCAGTTGCTGTCTTTGCTTTATTCACTAACTTTTCTTGTTTGCTTCTTTATGAATCTGATGTATAAAATCCTCTTTGTTTTAATTAAAGTTTCTGTCTTTTGGCACAACAGGGCAGTCTTCTATGTCATCTTGTCCCTCACTACATATTACTTTTTTTTTTCTTCATTATGCCGATTTCCCCCTATCTCAGATTAAATGACCACCACTCTCTCACTTTCTTTTTCCTCGCTAGGTCTAATCATACCCCAGAACACATATTGTTTTCAGTTTTTCTTTTTCCTTACTTATAGGTACCTGTTACCTAGAGTCTTTACTTACTTTTTTTTGTCTTATAATAACAAAAGTGGATTTAGAGCTCTGACTAGGTATTGTTTCATCCTCTTTAAGTAAATTAGTGAAATGTTGTTACTGATAAGTTACCAGTAAAGTATGTACACATTTGTGCTGCTTAGACATCTCTATTTCTAACAGTATACTTGGATTTGTGTTTGGGAAAAATGTAGTCCTAAGGTTTGTCAGACTTCACAAGTATCGTTAACATTTTCTTATACTGACAAAAGTTGGTAGACCTCTCTGGCTGCTTTTCAATCTCAGAATCACTTTTCTGGATACTACGTCGACGTCCACAAACGATAAACAAACTCTGACTGAACTTGACTCAGTCCTCCCTTTTGATTGCATGCATCATCTTATAAAACAAACCTGTCCTTACTAATACAGAAAGGTATCTTTCTGCTCTTAAAGTAGCATGTAAACTTAGAAAAACATTACTCACCTAAAGAAGCATCAATCTATTAATAATGAATTCACTATAACATCATTTATATAACTATGTATACAGTTTTGAATTAACTGTTTTTTACCATTCGGTGAGAAACCACTGCACTATGCCACAGTAAACATCTGTATCTATATTCTGTACATCTGTTTATGCATCTATATGTCTGTCTATCTTTTGTATCTATAGGATCATAGGAAGTTATTAGGTTATTGGCCCTGAGGCCCATACACGCCTAGCCAAGAATTTAGCCCATGTTCCAACAAGTCAGCGCCCAATGCCACTGTCCAGCAGAGACACAGGTGGAATCCTAGGGGTGTATTTTCTGTTCCCTATCCAGATATCCAGACTGAGCTTAAAAAGGGATACTGAGGTACTCTGCTTGACATGGAGAGGGAGCCTATTCCACAAAAGGGGGAGTCTCTGGAACACAAATCTGTCCTGCCAACAAGTCCTACTGATGTCACAGACCAGGTTAAGGTCACACATGCAGGTTATTCAAGTGGAGCTTGACTTGCAGATATGCAGCAGTCCCATCAAGGTGGGATCTGAGATTGCTTTGTATGCCAGACAGATGTCACCTCTGAGGGATCTTTAGGAGACTGAGTAGAGGGACAGGGCTTTTAGCCTGTCTGTGTAGGGTAGATGTTTGAGGCCCTGGATTCTCCTGACGAGGAACCTCTGTGGTCTCTCTGGTAGCTGCATGTGCTTTGTGAGGTACATGCTGAAAGGAGAATTGTATTCAATAATGGGTCTTATAAGGGAAGAATATAGAGATGTTATGACCACCTTGTCTCTGGATGAAATACCCTTACTAATAAGGTGGGCCATGTAGAAAGCTTTCCATAAAATGGATGCAATATGGTTGCCAAAAGTCAGCTTGCTATCAAGCTGGGTGCCCAAGTCCCTCACAACTGATTGCGTGCTTAGGACCTTATTATTAATGAGATAATTTCTGGGGACATCACTATCCCCAAAGGGGACTATGATGTATTTCTTGGCATTAAGCTTGAGGCCATGTTTCTGGCACTAGTCATTTGTTTGGGTGACACCCTCTTGGAGGATGTCTACATCACTAGAAGAATTAATGACAGCACCCAGCTTGCAGTCCTCTGCAAACTTGGTCAGCCATACCCACTGTTTTTGGCCTGCACCTCAGAAAAGTATATCCCAAACAACATAGGCCCCAAGACCTATCCCTAGGGTACACCGCTTGTTACGGGTCTACTGCTTGAGGTGGCTTCCCCTATTTTGACTAGGTGGGTTTTGTCAGTGAGCCAGTTTGCTATGCATTTGGTAACATATGGATTGATGCCTAGCTGAGATAGTTTATCTATTATACCTGAGTGGGGAATAGTATTGACGGCTTTGGCCAGGTCAAGGTAGGCAGTGTGCACCATCTTCTCCTTGTCCATGGCTTTGGTGACTGTCTCAAAGAAGTCGACCAAATTTAACAGGCATGGAGTCCCCTTGATGAAACCATTCTGTGTGAGATTGAGTGTTTGTAGGTTGCCAATGTCCTTGCTAATGCGTTCCATGATAATCATCTCCATGGCCTTGCAGATCAGACTAGTTAGGCTGATGGGTCTATAATTTCATGGATAGGTGGACAATCCACCATTGTGCAAAGGGATGACAGTGGCTGTCCTCCACTTGGCTGGGATGAAGCTGTTACTCAGGCTTTGGCTGAAATGGCTGCCTAATGGTGCTGCACGTTTCTGCCTGAGTTCATGTAGGATGCAGACTGGGATGTTATTGGGTCCCATGGAGGCTGTATTTTTGCCTTTGAGAGGGCAGTGATGACTTGTTCCCTAGAGATAAGGAGAGGGGGCAGGTGCTGGGGATGTCCTGATTTACTGATGGGGGGGTAGAGGGGTGAAGTTTTCACTGAACTTGTCTGCCAGCAGTTTGGCTATCTACGGCATTTGTGTATATGGTGTCTTGACCACCAGTTCTGAGCAGATCTGGGTGCTTCCTTTGAGATTGTGGACATATGTGAAGAAGGCCTTATAGGTTCATAGGTTCATAGGTTGGTACTGGCTATCTGCCCGAAGGCATATATTAGCCCAACCATGTTGTGTGGTATTCACCGCCCCTTTAGTAGTTCCCTAGACCTTTGTACTAGCAGCTAGTACCCTTGGCCCCTATCTAGTAGTGCTGTTGGTGTGATCCCTGGTGTGAACTTTCAGTTACCCATCCACTCACTAAGGTTCCTCTTGAAGAGTGATAGTGAGGGGCTCTGTCTTATGTAGATCGGGACCCTGTTCCATAGTAAGTGAAGTCTCTCCAAAGTGAATCTATCCCTATAGCATGTTCTATTCATTGTTGTGTTGAGGTTTATATCCCTAGAGCATGTAGCTCGAGTAGATTTGGTTTTGCTAAGATGGAGCATGTTCAACAATTCTAAATTCTAAATTGTATTTAGTAGATGTGGCCATTTTGGACTCTAAGTTTGCTTTGGAGGATTTCACTAGTGCTCTTATTTGCTTGTTCGGGCTAAGGAGAGACTGCTTCCAACTAGGCACTTGCTCCTTCTTTGTCCTGGACAGCAATTTTTTTCCTCTTACTATAGAGTTTATTTATCGCAGATGTCCACCAAACAGGTTTACTCTTCCTTGAGGAGGAGGATTTCAACCTGTTGGGTATTCTTGATTCCATGCAGCTATATAAATGCCCCTATAGTACTTTGGTGTAGGTTTGGACATATGTGCCAGTTGCTATGGAGGGGGAGGGGGCTGTGAAGCTGTTTATACCTTCTCTCAGGAGGTTGTAATCAGCTTTGGAGAATTTTTTTTGTTGGAACCTAGCTAGGGGGGCCTGGGGAGATGGTGACTTTGAAAGTGTCCGCTTTGTGGTCTGATCTTACCAGGGATGATGACACTGTAGGGATGCTGCTGTGGTTACTTATGTTGGTTAATACCAAGTCCAAGATATTTTCACCTCTTGTGGTAGTGTCAACCAACTAGTCCAAGGGATTTGCATTGACAAAAATCAAGGAATCTCTGGGCATTTGTATTTTGCCATGAATATTTCTTTCAGTCTATGGTTGGATAGTTAAAGTCACCCAGGATCTGGGTAAAAGGGCATCTTGAGTCAATGTTGGGTCCTGTAGCTAGCTATGATTTGAATAGGGGGTCTTGTCAATTGTTAACTGCACCTGGAGTATCTCTTGTGCATCATACTGTTTGACCAGTCTGGAGGTGTGTATGTCTTTTATATATATTGCAGCTCCACCTTCTTTTGCTTTGCTGTGGTTTCGGGTCTGAATGCATGATAGGATGGGTAACCTGGTATGGCTGCGGTGCTCAAAGCAGCTTTGAACCAGTTTTCTGTGACTGCACAAATGTCAGTATCATCCAGGGTAAAGAATGCTTGCAATGAGTGCAGTTTCATGTTTAAACCCCAAGCGTTTAGCAACATGACCTTTAATTTACGTTTTGATGAAGTTTTCATGTTGGTGGTTTTGACCTGATGGCATTGCCTAAAGAAGGCACTATGGGGGAGGCAAGAGCCTTTGCTAGGAGCCTGAATCCCAAGGGAGACAGATGCAGGCCATCTCTGGCAAAGCATTGTGGTTTGTCGAACATGTCATCCCAGGCTGTCAGGTACTGGATCCCCTTGGACTGACACCAGAAACTAAGCCAATTGTTAAAGTCAATAATTTTCTGTTTGTATTGAGTCATCATTCTGGGTGATGGTAGAAAGCTGCTTAAGGCTAGGAATATACTTGCCTGGAACACATATTCGGCAAGCTTGATCATGTCTCTTCATATAGTCCAGGGAGCTACGTCTCAAGTCATTCATGTCAACATGGATTATGACAGAGCCATAACAGTACCTGTTGAGAGACTTGAGTGCATGGGTAATATGGCAGATTCTGGCACCTGACAAACAACTAACCATAACTTTCTACTTATCCAGGCTGATGAGGGGTACATTTGTGTGTCTCACAATGGAGTCTCCTATGACTAATATGTTGGGTTTATGTTTAGGCCTTAGTGGCTGTGAGACACAGGTGTGTGTGGGCTATGTGTGGTATGTGGTGTGATGGGCAGTGGAGTTCATGTGTGTTTTTGCCTAGGAGGTCTCTTTTGTTTGGGTATGTTTTTGTTGAGGACCTCTGCATATGTGGGGTGTGTTGTGTGTTTGTGTGAGTGGTGTTTGAGGTGTGGTGTTTGTATTGACAACCTTCTCTGTGCCAGATATACTGGCTTGTGGGGGAGAGAGGAATGACTCTAGGTTCTTGATGTAATTGGATCTCTCAAAAATTGTGTTCCTAGGTGGTAGTAGTAGAGGGTTGTCCTTATACATGAGGCAGTTGCTACACTCTCTCAGGATGCCCATATCAACCCAACTGGCAGGAGAAAAATGTAAGAAATTGTCCATCCATATTTGTCAGAAACTGAGGGAGTGAGGCCAGACTTTTCCCCCTCTCACCCCCTAAAGAGCCCATCTCTATACTGTAAGAATGCAAAGTTCCTGTAATCACGGCTGCACAGGTAAAAACCACACTCTCCAAAGCCAAGAACACAGCATCCATGAGACCAGATAACATCCTAGGCTGCATTCTACATGAACTACAGAACGAACTGGCACCCCACCTAAGTACCATATTCAGTTATAGCCTCACCTCAGGCTTTGTGCCTGCTGAATGGCACACAGTGACAGTTATCCCACTCCACAAGGGGGGAGCCACCGCGGACCCTGGGAATTACCGCCCCATTAGCCTGACGAGCCTGGTCTGCAAGGCCATGGAATGTATCATCATGGAACTTATAAACAAAGACATTGGTAATCTCCAAACTCTGGACCACACCCAGTTTGGGTTTGTGAAAGGCAGATCATGTCTCCTAAACCTGATAGACTTCACTGAAGCAGTCACCAAAGCCGTAGACAAGGGTAAGGTGGTTCACACAGCCTATCTATATCTTGCCAAGGCTTTCAACACCATCCCTCACTCTGGAATTATAGATAAATTCACTAAACTAGGTATAAATCCCTATGTCACAAGATGGGTTGCCAACTCGCTCACTGACAGAACCCACACTGTGAAAGTAGCAGACTCCAAATCTGACTTCAGACCAGTGACAAGTGGAGTACCACAGGGTTCAGTCCTGGGTCCTCTCCTGTTTGGTGTTTGGTATCTACTTCTCTGAAGTACAGGCTAACACAGAAGGTCTTTGGCTAATGAAGTTCACAGATGACTGCAAACTAGGAGCCATAATCGAAACTCCTAACGATGTGGACATCCTACAAAACGGCCTCACTGAGACAGATGCCTGGTGTCAAAGCCATGGCCTCAAGCTCAGTGCCAAAAAGTGCATTGTCATCCCCTTTGGTAAAAACTCTGTACCCATGAACTACAACATAGGTGGTAGTATACTTAACACTGAAAGTGTGATAAGAGACCTTGGGATACAGGTGGATAGTAGTCTCTCCTTTGATAATGACATCACCACAGTAGTCAGGAAATCCTTCTATGTGGCACACCTCATCACAAAAGGTTTCTCATCCAGAAAAAAAGAGGTCATTGTTCCCCTCTACTCATCACTCATTAGACCCATTATAGAGTACAATGCCCCTTTTGGTATGTACCTCACAAGACATCTACAACAACTGGAAAGGCCGCAGAAATACCTCACAAAATAGTGACATATTGTGTGTAGATAGCTAGATAAATAGTGTGTGTGTGTGTGTGTGTGTGTGTGTGTGTGTGTGTGTGTGTGTGTGTGTGTGTGTGTGTGTGTGTGTGTGTGTGTGTGTGTGTGTGTGTGTGTGTGTGTGTAGAGAGAGTGGGATATACGGCTTTGAGTGTGTCTTGTGTCTGTAAAGATCTCATAGCAATCCAGACTGGAAATTAACCACATTCACAAAAATAATAATTGTCAGTAAAGTTTGTATGAAATAATGTTGCCTGGAAGGTAAAGACAGGAAGTTGGTCTGGAGGGTCTTTGTGGGTAAGAGCATAGGTTCTAATTGAAGAACTGTGACTTCAGGACTTGGACTTCTCAACTGGAACTTATGGTGGAAGCAGTCTTAGTTAAATTCAAGTAAAGATTGTATCTGTGAAGCTAAAAGGAAGGCCTGAGAAGTCCTATCAATGTGGATTTTATTTTTTCAACCTGCTTGTGGAAGAATTGTGTGGGACAACCATGTGCTTTTGAGGTAAAGTTACATCTAAGGACTGTGGGCCTTATTTCTAATGTACTGTAATTAGTGTAATCATTTTTGACTTGTCCAAGAAAAGTCAAGTAAACTACATTTCCATTTGTTTCTTCAAATAAGCATGTATTTAATATATGCTTGTGTTTCTAGTGACTTTAAGACTTACAATGGTAGACAATATTGGTAGTTTTGGCCATGGACCTTCAAAAATATTATTCTTCATCTCTGCTGCCAAGAGTATGAATTGTTTGAATTAAAATTTCCTGAGAAATTATATATCAGTGATATGTAGCTGGTATTACCTCTGAGATAAAAGTTCCCTGAGGGATTTCTAAATTGCAAACATTTTGTTGCTATTAGCTGACATGTAGAAACTGCTGTGGTCACAGTTTTGACCTCCTTCTGTGTTTTTTCCCACAATCATGGAGAAATTGCTGAATGCCTTTATGAAATTTAGAGTAGACACTAACCAAAAATAATGCAGCTACAACAAGATGATTGTCATCCCAATAACTGAACTTGCCGATGATAGCATGGTGTCATATTGGATGCGTTTTGAAAGATATGCCTTCCAATAGGCTGTAGAAAATCAGAATGTGCTAAATCCATTCTTCTCTGCTGACAGAGGAATCATGGAAACCTTCATGGACATGGACAAGCCCGATTATACTGATTATGAAAACTTATAAAAGAACCATTAATCCAGGCAGGGATTGATGTCTGCAAGCCATGCAGTTTTTCACTTTGAATTCTAATGCTGACAAGGTGGGAAGTGCCCATGTTTTGTTGTTGTTTGTCTTTCGGCTTTTCCCGGTTAGGGGTCGCCACAGCGGAACTCCGGTCTGCTAATGATTGGCAGTAGATTTTCACGAACGCCGAGGTGCCAGCTCGACATCCAACCTTCAACGAAGGCACACCCATTTACGCATGTCTTTCAAATGCCCAACAAACCACGGGGGGGACATGCAGACTCCACACAGAAGGCACTCCATGTGTATGATTTAAAATATATTTTAAAGTTGTGCTTTGAAGCTGATATTGTCATTAAAATGACAATATTAGGAATTATACCACTAGACAGATTTAAAAGATAATTGCCTAGTAGTTAGAGAAAACATAGGTACAATTTGATAATGATCCAAAGATCTCTAACAGTTTGTTAAATTTAGTAGAATGCTACTTATTAGTCAATGACATGTTTTAAGCTGGACTGGTAGCTTCTAAATTTAAAGTTGCACTAAGAACTCTGCAATATTCTGTGAAACAAAAAGCAGTTAACTGTGGTACATGGAAAAATTAATGTACTAGGCTAGCTTGATGTGGCATGATGCCTTGCAATGGCTCGAGTGGAACATTTTTTCTTTTTTAATTTACACGCAAGCATTGTCTTTTCATTACATACATTAGTGTCGACATTTGCATTTTATACCAAGGTGCAAGGGATGTGGCAGATACATTTATTCACAGCATTTTCAATATCTTGTTCATGTAGGACTGGAAGTGTTCCAGAAGACTGTGTGCTGTTTCATTTTTAACAGTATTGAGAGTTTCACAGCTAAAGAAAGTGTGGTATTCTCAACTGATGATACTCTTTCACTGTATTTCATTGAGGGAATCATAGTATAAAAATAAAATGCTTTTGAGGAAGCAAGAAAAAGCAATCATGAATCATTGCCTGCATACAACAGCTTTATCAGTATGACCAAACTTGGCAATGAGTAATAAACACACATAGCACAACATGTCTAAGTAAATTATTTAACTTTAACACTCATGATGGTAGAGATTTAAGGTTATGAAGTGAATCACTTTTGTATCAGATATCATTGATTTGCTGCTAGGAATAAAAGTAGTGTTCTCTACAGTTTGTATATTTCTTTGACAATATGTTAACTTGCTGAAGTGTTCACTTGCCAAATAGTTCTGTATGTTGAAATTGTACTGCCACCGTACACTCGCTAACTGTTGCTTTGGTCAGCAGACTATTGTAAACACTTGGAACAGTCCCATACTCAAAGATCGGTGCTGTAAAAATAAAGCAAGCAACAGGACCAGCACAACAGTTAACCCTCGCAGTGAACAAGTAAAACCAAATGCAGAAGAAAAAATCTGGTAGTGCACTGAAGAAGTGCATAAGCCTGAAAGCTTTGTGAAGAATTAAAACATTATTTTACTACAGCTATTTGAGCCACGCATTTCGATCTACTGGATTTTTTCTTCTGCTGTAAAAATGAAATCAGGGAATACTGTGGCTAGTCATAAAAGTATATCAATTATACTTGCAAAAATGTACTGGGCAGAAAAGGTTTTACTGATAAGAGCTACAATAGTACATTTTCCAAGTTTTGATATTGGCTTAGAACTAACTGAAGCTGAATGGATTATTCCTTGCAGTTTAATTTTATACATATTTGATATATATATATATATATATATATATATATATATATATATATATATATATATATATATGTATATATATATATATATATATATATATATATATATACACACACACACACACACACACACACACACACACACACACACATATATATATATATATATATATATATATATATATATATATATATATATACATAAATATAAATACATGCATATATGTATATATCATTTTCCATATCTCTCTCTCTCTCTCATAGGTTCATAGGTTCATACTAGGCTATCTACCCTAGGGCATTTATAAGCCTAGCCAGAATGTGTTTGGCTTTCGCCACCCATTTTAAATTAATTTTGCTATGCCCTTTTTCGAGGTTAGTATACTGTGCCTCTGTCTAACAGTGACACAGAAGTGATACCCGGGTTAAACCTACGATCTCCCATCCACTCATCAAGATTCCTCTTGAAGAAAGTCAATGAGGGTCTCTGCCTAACCTGGACTGGGATTTTATTCCAGAGGGAAGGGAGCCTCTGGGTTATGAATCTGTCCCTCCAGCATGTCCTATTTATGTCAGTGCTGAGGTTCAAGTCTCTCGAGAACGTAGCTCGATGGGATTTGGATTTTCTGAGGTGCAGCATGTCCATTAATTCCGGGTTGGACATGGCTTTATAAGTCAGGCACAGATCGCCCCTGAACAGGCGGTATGCCACTGAGTAGAGCTGGAGTTTCTTTAACTGGGCAGCATATGGCATCTGTTTGAGCCCTTTGATCCTCTTGGTGAGGTACTTTTGGGGTCTTTCCAGTTGCTGCAGGTGTCTGGTAAGGTCCATCCCAAAAGGGGCATTGTACTCAATTATGGGCTTGATGAGGGATGAGTAAAGAGGCACGATGACCTCCCCTGATCTAGATGTGAATCCCTTCATGATTAGCTGGGCTATATAAAATGTTTTTATAACCACTTTGGCCACGTGGTTGTCAAATGAGAGACTGCTATCAACTTGGGTCCCCAGGTCCCTAATTATTTCTTCTGTACTTAATGGATTACCACCTATGTGGTAATTTGTGGGCACTTTGTTTTTGCCAAAGGGGATGACTATACACTTTTTGGCGTTTAGCTTGAGGCCATGGCTCTGGCACCAGTTGTCTGTTTCTATGAGGCCCTTTTGGAGGATGCTTGTGTCAGCTGGAGAGTCGATTATGGCGCCCAGTTTGCAGTCATCTGCGAACTTGGTCAGCCACAGTCCTTCCGTGTTGGCCTGTACCTCCGAGAAATATATACCAAACAAGAGAGGTCCCAGGACTGAGCCTTGTGGGATGCCACTTGTAACTGGTTTGGAGTCTGACATGGCTCCAGCAATTCTAACCATGTGGGTTCTGTCCTTGAGCCAGTTTGCAACCCATCTAGTGACATAGGGGTTTATATTTAAGCTGGTGAGCTTATCTATAATGCCCGAGTGGGGTATTGGATCGAAGGCTTTTGCGAGGTCCAGGTAGGCTGTGTGGACCACCTTCCCCTCATCAATGGCCTTGGTGACTGTTTCAAAGAAATCAACCAGGTTTAAGAGGCAGGATCTGCCCTTAACAAAGCCAAACTGGGTAGGATCCAGTGTCTGTAGGTCCCCAATATCTTTATTTATGAGGTCCATGATGATCCTTTCCATAGCTTTGCAGACCAAGCTAGTCAGGCTTATGGGGCGATAGTTTCCAGGATCCGTTGAGGCACCACCTTTGTGGAGAGGGACCACTGTTGCTGAACGCCACTCTTTGGGTACATATCCTGTAGTAAGGCTGAGATTGAACAGTAGTTTTATGTTTGGGTTTAGCTCTTCTTGGAGTTCATGTAGGACGCAGCCGGGACACCGTCTGGTCCCATTGATGCTGTGTTTTTGCTTTGGAGAGGTGGCTCTTACCTGAGCATCTAAGATGTCAGGGGCAGCACTCTGCTGGGATAGATATTTGCCCTTTTGGTGGGGAAGGGGAGAAGTTTGCTGAACCTGTCAGCTAGGATGTTGGCAATGTCTGTGGGTTTGGTGTATTTTTGTCATTTTGGACTAATTCTGAGCATATCTGGGAATTCCCACCCAGGTTCCTAACATAACTAAAGAAAGCCTTGTGATTATCCTTAGTGTTCTGTGCAATTTTTCTCTCGAAGCTGGCCTTAGATGATTTTATGAGTGCCCGTAGTTTTTTGCTAATACTGATCAGAGATGCCTTCCCTTTTTGGGATTTTGCTCTATCATTTAGTAGCTTCCTCCTTCTATTGTATAGTTTGTTTATGGCTGGGGTCCACCAGACAGGACGCCTGCCTTTGGAGGATTGGGTCTTGGTTTTATTTGGGATTGCATGATCCATGCATTCCTGAAGGTGTTCATAGAATGCATTTATAAAGGATTCTGCGGTCTGGGCCATATTTTCCACAGGCCTGGGGGCTTTGAAGGATTCCACCTTGGTTTTGAGGAGTGTGAAATTTGCTTTAGAGAAGTTTTTCACTGTGGTTTTCTGGGCAGGAGGTGGGGTCGGGATGTGAATATCCAGTGAGATTAGTTTATGGTCTGATCTTACCAGTGAGGGATACACTTCTGGTCTGGAGCATAGAGTCCTCATGTTGGTGATGATCAGGTCCAGTATGTTTTCCCCTCTTGTGGGAGTGGTAACAAGTTGTTCCATAACATTTGAGTTTATAAATTCTTGGAACCTTTGGGCTAGGGTGTTGGAGCTAGAGTAATGCTCCCAGTCTATGTTTAGGTAGTTGAAGTCACCCAATATAATGGTGTTTGGAGAGACCTTCATATTTTCCAGTGTTCTCAGGAAGGCCAAGTGGGGTTCCTGGGTTTGGGAGGGTGGTCTGTAGCAGGCTATAAACTGGAAGGCAGTTTTACCCACTGTTAGTTGCACATGGATAGTCTCTGATGCTTCGTGCTGTGCCACCAACCTGGAGGTGTGGGTATCTTTGACGAATATTGATACTCCCCCTCCTTTTGTGGTTCGGTCCAAGTCTTGGGGCCGAAAAGCATGGTATGAGGTATAACCTGGTAGTGCTGGGGTGCTCTCGGGAGCCTTGAACCAGGTTTCTATTACTGCACAGATATCGATGTTCTCCATGCTAAAGAGAGTTTCAAGTGTGTGCATCTTGAGGTTTAGACTTCTGGCATTGAGTAGCATTACTCTTAGTTTCTTATCCCTTGTGATACCTATGGAGGTGGGTTTGTCTTTTGAGCCTTGCCTAAAAAAGGCACTATGGGGGTAGCAAGAGCCTTTGCCAATATCCGAAAGCCCAGGGGTGACAGGTGCAATCCGTCCCTAGTGAAGCATCCTGGCTTGTTGAGCATGTCATCCCAGGCTGACAGGCATTGGATCCCCTTTGAATGACACCAATACTTAAGCCAATTGTTGAAATTGATCATCTTGTCTTCATATTGTGGCATCATTCTTGGTGAGGGTAAGATGCTACTCAAGGTCAGGGTCATACCGGCCTGGGCCACATGCTCAGAGAGCTCCTCTATGTCTCTTTTCATGTAGTCCAGGAAGGTACATCTCAGGTCATTCACACCAGCATGGACAATGACTGAGTCATATTTGTACTTGCCTTGGAGTGACCTGAGTGCTTGTGTTATGTGGCGGATCCTAGCACCCAACAGGCAGCTCACCATGACCTTCTCCTTGTTCAGCCTGGTGAGCGGGATGTCAGTGTGCCTGATGATAGAGTCACCTATTACAAGTGTATCAGGTGTGTTGTTTAGCCTTAAGGGCTGTGACTGTTCGGCACACTGGCTTTGTGAGCTATGTGTTGCACATGTTTTGTTTTGGGGTAGCAATTGCTTGGGTGTCTGCTTTGGAGGTCTCTGCTGCTTAGGCAGATTTTTATTTAGAACCTCAGAGTATGTTTTTGTGTGTTTATGTGTTTGGTTTGCTGTCGTGGTAGGTCTATGTGAGTCTGGAATTGTAGTGAGTGTGGTTTCCTTCTCCTCCTGACTGGTTACACCAGTACTGAGTTGAGAGAGCTTAGCCTCCTGTTTGGCTATATGGATGCATCTCTCACATGTGTTGGAATTTGTTGGGAGGAGGAGAGGGTTGTCTGTGTATATGAGGCAGTTGTAACATTGCCTCAAGATTCCCAGATTCACCAGCTGGACCGGAGAGGAGATTGACAACTGACCTTTGGACATGCTAGAATAGTATTGGGAATTCCTTTATAATTGAAAAAAAAGGGCCAATGGGGAACAAGGTACTCAAGGGGAGTTTGTGAGGGTGCAGTGCTTTTAATTTTTTAGTGCTGACTTATATAATTGCTTTAGTGAACAAGTGCCAGGTAACTTAAATGCAATGTGTTACAGGTAACTTAAATGCAAAAATGACAAACAGTAACTTTCTTTTAAGTGAAACAAGGAAATAAGTACAGTAAGCAATACAGATATCACTAGGGATCCACAGAAGTGCTGAAAAGCCACGTTTTAGGTGGTATTAGTGTTTCAGGGAAATAACAAGCAAACAAACAACAAGCATACAAACAAAGCTAGATTCAGCAGGCCTGGATCTAGTCTATGCTACAGCAAACAAGGTGTACCAATTTCAGTAAGAAACAGTTGAAATTTGCAGGCACTATAAGCCTTTAACCAGAAATTCCCAGCTCAGAAGGGCAGAGTCCAGCCTCTCCTCCCACAAGAGTGCAGACCACTTAATTAACCTTCTTAATGTAAAATAACTGGCCTGAAGCCCAAGTGCTTAAACCAGAACTAATACACTTTTAGAATAACAGACACTGAGCTCTCAATCAGCGGTTCCCAACTTAGAAGGATGACCTGTCCTGCCACCACAGTGCAGGCCACAAACCTTCCTAATGTAAAACAACTGGTCTGAAGCCCAAGTGCTTAATCCAAAAGACTTAGAATGATAGCTACACTTTAATCAAGTTACTACCAAGCAGTAGTAAATACAATTGAATACTTTAAAGAATGCCTGGATTAGTGCTCAAGTTATACAAACAAAGCTAGATTCAGCAGGCCTGGATCTAGTCTATGCTACAGCAAACAAGGTGTACCAATTTCAGTAAGAAGCAGTTCAAATATGCAGGCACTATAGGCCTTTAACCAGAAATTCCCAGCTCAGAAAGGCAGAGTCCAGCCACTCCTCCCACAAGAGTGCAGACCACGGACCCTTTTAATGTAAAATAACTGGCCTGAAGCCCAAGTGCTTAAACCAGAATTAATACACTTTTAGAATAACAGTCACTGAGCCCTCAATCAGCAGTTCCCAACTTAGAAGGATGTAAGCTACCTGTTCTGCCACTACAGTGCAGACCACAAACCTTCTTAATGTAAAACAACTGGTCTGAAGCCCAAGTGCTTAAACTAAAAGGCTTAGAATGAGTTACACCAAGCAGTAATAAATACAACTGAGTACTTTTAAGATGACGCAAAAGCAAAATAAAGTAGGAAGAAACACAAATACAGTAAAAGCAGAAATTTTTTTTTCTTTTTCAGAAAAGTAGCAAAAACAGTAGTAAAAAAATTCACATGCAGTGCAAGCTGGCACACTTGAGTATGTAGCAATATTAGTCCACACACAGTTTGAAAAAAATGTAATTAAATTATAAAAGACTAAAAGCAAGTGCAAAAACGGTTTATTAGGTAGAATGTGATATATATATATATATATATATATATATATATATATATATATATATATATATATATATATATGCGTATATGGATCTATGTTGCTACATCAAAAGTACATTAAACTGAAATGTACTACAGTGAATTCACTTTCACGAAAAAAAAAAAAAAAACAACAAAAAAACCTGCAAAAATAAAACACTACTCACATTTATGCAGGGGCACACTGTATACATATATATATATATATATATATATATATATATATATATATATATATATATATATGGACAGGTGATCCGCTGTGGCGACCCCTAACTGGGAAAAGCTGAAAGAGGAAGAGAAAGAAGAAGAAGATATTATACATCTATATATATATATATATATATATATATATATAGATAGATAGATATAGATATATAAAGTTTACACACCCCTGTTAAAATGCCACGTTTTTGTGATATAAAAAAATGAGACCACAATAAATTATTTTGAAACTTTTCCCACCTTTAGTGTGACCTATAACCTGTACAATTCAATTGAAAAACAAACACATCTTTTAGGGGAAAAAATATAAAAAATAAAAACCATACAATACGTTGGTTGCATAAGTGTGCACACCCTTAAACTAATACTTTGTTGAAGCACCTTTTGATGCTTAATGCAGAGAACCCCTAATTTGTTGAGTACTAAGTCTAGGACATTTGAGCTCCTTGTGGGGGTGCAGACTGTTACACATCATGTGTATTAACAAAGTCCAGGAACCTTAGGGTGAGCATGTTTTTGCACACATATATGATTGGAACGATAGTTGAAATCACACATGAACAAGGTGTTTGGCTGTATAGTTAGTGACTTAAGTAGGTCCAAGTAGGCAGAGCGGTACTCATAGTTCATGGGGTGGGACCTGTATCTAACAATGATATGGAAGGGGGTTTTACATACAATTAGTTGGACATGGAGTAGCACTATGGAGTTGTATTATTTGACCAGTCTTGTGATGTATCTGTCTTTAATGAAGATGCATACATCCTTGCCTTTGGTTCTTTCATGCTCATTTTGATGTCTAAATGTGTAGAAGGCATTGTAGCCTTGCATGGCCAGGGGCTGTCTGTGGCCTTGAGCCATGTGTGTGTGTGTGTGACTGCATATGGGCTTCTTCCAAGGTAAGGAATTCTTCCAGTGAGTGCAGTATCTGATTTACAGTCGTTGCATTAAGCAGCATAACCTTCAGTTTGTCTCTAGTGGATTTGTTTACATTGGGAATTTAGTTGTTCATACATTGCCTAAAAAGGCCACTATGGGGGAGGCAAGCACCTTCATATAGTACAGTGAGGTATGTCTCCAGTTATTCACTGCAACATTGACTATGACAGAGTCATAACAGTACTTGTTATTGAGAGAGTTGAGTGCATGCATGATCTGACAGACCCTGGCACCTAACAAGCAGCTGACTGTGACCTTCTCCTTGTCCATCCCGGTGAGAGAGGCATCTGTGTGTTTCACTGTGGAGTCACTTATGAGCATGAAATTTGGTTTTGAGGTGTATTGCCTGAGGAGATTATTGGCTGAGACACTGTTGTGTGCATTATTATCCGTAGTGAATTCTGTTGGGTTTCCAGTGTGTGCAGTAGGTTTGCACTTAGGAGGTGTAGAATAGTCTGTATATATTGTACCTTTAAGAAGCATTTCAAGGTCAGCACATGCATATAAATAGGCAGCATGTGCTAGCTTCACTTGTGAGTGCAGCCAGAGTGTTAGCATGTATGAGTGTAGTAGCTAGTTTGTTTATAAGTTTATCTAAGTTAGCGTTATTAAGCCTCAATCCTGATGTGTTTGTACTTAATTAAGCTGCTTGAACAGAAGCCACAAAGGCTCATTTGTTTTATCCTGACTATATGAGCAACATGGTTTCAGAACCAGGATTCCAGAGGCTACTTATCAGAGCTACAAAGTGTAGAGTTAACAGTGAAGGTAAACTAAGAGAAACAAGCATGAAAAAGGGCCAGAAACAAACCAAAGATAATGAAAACTTGCACAAACAATTTATTTTATAAAAAAAAGATAAAATAGAGCATTACAAGGGCACACACCACATTATTAAACAAGCAAGAAGCACAAAAAGTTTATTAATTAAACACAATTTTTAAAATTAAGCCATTTGATAAAATGATTATCAGAAAAGCACATAAGGGGTTCGGAATTGCAAAATGAGCATGTTTAAGGCAAAACAGACATGTTTAGAGAAAAATGAGCACAAAAAAAGTATAGAGGGCATGAAGAGATTAAACGAGCAAAACTAATATAATAAGGGCAAAAAGGGCACATTAAGCATAAATAAAGCAAGGCGACTGCATGCTTTTTGGCAAAGTGCTGTGTTTTGGCATAAGTACTACTTTGCATTGTATTCAGGGCATAACTTGAGTTACTCAAAGTATCTCAAAATGTGTAAAAGTACTTACAGTGTGTGCTTATTACTGTGCATTTATTCCAAAGAGTTTGTGTGCAAAGTGCAATTATTTCGGAAAGTACAGTCAAAATACCAATGTTTCAAAAAGTTTCTTGTGCTGGGTGTATCTATTCACAAAGTGCCATCATCACAGAGTGTTTCTTGGTTTACCTTCATTTAGTTGAAAATGTAATGTGCGATTGCTCTATTGTGCGACTGTAAATGACGAATTTCAAAATGTGTCCAAATCTAAATGTCGAAAATCATTTACTGGAAACCCAGATTCAACCATTTTCGAACTGCAGCACAACAGTGACAGTTAGAAGACATTTCATAATGTCTCCAAACATCGTTATGCAGGGGAGCAAGCCACCCTGCAGCATTCATGTGAGGGGCTGTGCCCCCCATACCCCCCTGCTACTTTAATATGCTAACTCCAAGATCGCACTACAGTGAAGGAAAGGGTACATGTCCCATCCCCCACTATAGTGTGATCAGCACCCAGAATCCGAAATTCAAATGAGTGAATGTGAGTGTGTGCATTCTCTCATTTGAATTCACAATAATGGAATTCGACATTCCCAAATCTTGCCATTGTACTTTCGCACTTTGATGTGTTTTACAATGGACTCCAGACTAAATGAAGGTAAACCGTATTTCTTGCATTGTAAATAGTTATTTATCAAAGTACAGCCATTTGAAGGAAATTTCAGTGTGCTGTGCACTGGTTATTCGTGAATTGCAGTTACTTTAAAATGTTTCTTACTCTGAGCTTCTTCTGCCCAATTAATTCACACAATGCAGTTATTTTCAAATGTTTCTTACAATGATGATAAGTGATTTTTACAGTACAGTAATTTCAAGAATATTACGGTGTCCAAAATTCTCATTTTGCAATGTTTCTTACACTAAGAGGTGATTTCTTACAGTACAGTGATTTCAAAAGTATTACAGTGCCCTAGAAAATTATTTTTCAAAGTTCAGTTATGCAGAGGCTTGTTGTGCTATTGGGGATAGTTACAAATACTGGCATACATTTGTGACATATGTATTGGTGTGTATGTTCACGCATACTTGCAAAAGCCTTCACTGGTATGTGTTGTTATGGCAGACAGATTTTGAAAACCCTCATCATTGGTGTTTGACCAGAATATTGCAGAGAACTGGAGAATATTTGAGCAAGAGTATGATATTTTTATACAACCAGCTTATTCTGACAAAGATGCATGCACCAGGACATTAATTTTGCTAAACCTAGTTGTGTCAGAGGCTATTGAAAGAGAGTGTTCATTTGTGTATGCACCAGCAGTATATGAAGGAGAAGGTGAAAACCATCATATTGTTGTACAGGCTAAATCAAGGGAAGACCGTGAATGTTTGAAGTGCAAGTTCAGAGAAATGTGTAACCCACAAACAAATATTACATTAGAGAGGTATTTGTTTTACACAAGAGATCAAAAACCAGGGAAAACTTTCACAGCTTATATAACTGACCTGAGAAACAAAACTAAAATGTGTCAGTTTTGTGTCTTAAAAGATGAGTTGATAAAGGACAGGTGGTATTAATAGTGCTGCAGTGTGAAAAATGTTGCTTTATGACAATGATTTAATGCTGAGCAAAGCATTTGAGATTTGTCAAATCCATGATTTTACAGAAAGGCACACAAGTATGCTTGCAAGTGATGAGAACATGGGTTTAGTAGACTCCAGAGCAAAAGCAGACAGCACGCAACACATGGCTAGCAGAAGCAGGCCTAAATACATGGCAGATGCTACCCCTGCAGGCTTACCTGGAAAATCCCATAATTTTCCAGCAACTTCTAAGAAAAGGACATGCTCAGTGCACTACAAGGGTCAGTCAGCAAAATCCAAATCCAGCGTTTTTGTTAACTGTTGCAATTGTGATGCCAATCATGAGTCTAAAAGAGAAAAAGGCTTAACATTTGGTCAGCAATGCCACAGGTGTAAAAAATAGAACCATTTTCAAAAGTTTGGCAAATCAAGTAAACCTCACACAGTTATAAAGAAGGGTCACTTGAAAAAGAAAGTTGATCATATAGAGAGCTGCAATTCTACTTTCTACATACATGGTGTATCAGTAATTGGTGAAAAGGTTAAGGGAGTAAATTTGTTGGCAAAGAATGAAGTGTTTTGTACTGTCCAGAGCAATGTTAAATCCATTGAGCTTAAAGTGGGCACTGGCTTAAAGTGTAATGTTATATCAGCAGACACATTTGCTAAGGTGAAAACTGATGAACAACTCAGTGTGGCTAGTTGTGTGAAAATTGTTGCTTATGGAAGTGAAGAAATTCATACTGAAGGCTCCATAGTGCTTTTATGTTATTTGGCTAGGAACTGTTACAGCTTGTTATTCCATGTAGTCCAAAGACCTGTGCTGTCATTATTAGGTCTCAGAGACAGTTTGAGAATAAATTTGCTTTCTTTTACCAAAGACGTTCATCATATAATCACATATCCTAGTTCCAGTTTTACTAAAGCTATTTTCTCAGAGTATGCTGATGTTTTCAGTGACAAGTTGGGCAAACTTCCAGTTGTGTATTCCATGAGGTTAGACCTAGAGGTCAGTTGGAAGTCAGACCAGCAAGAAAAGTTCTATTAGCTATACAGGATAAGGTCAAAGCTCAGTTGGATAAAATGATGCAGTAAAGTGTAATTTGTCCAGTTACAGAATGAACCTAATGGATGTCATCCATGTTAGCAGCTCACAAAAAAGGCACAGACAAAATCAGAATAAGATTTGAACAAATCATTAAAGAAACCATATCATCCAATACGTACAGTTGAGGAGGTCACAGCCCTTATACCAAATGCCACTGTTTTTCTGTCTTGGATGCAAACAGTTCATTTTGGCAAGTGATGATTGATCACAAATCCTCATTACTGACTACTTTCAGTACCCCATCTGGCAGATATAGATTCCTCAGGATGCCATTTGAAATAAATTCTGCAAGTGAAGTCTTTCAGAGTGCAATGGAGCAAATGTTTTCAGGTTATCCTTGAGCCATAATAATAGATTATTTATTGGTTGGAGGCAATGGTGAAGCAGAGCATGACAAAAACCTTAAGAAATTTCTAGACAGAGCACGTGAATTGAACTTAAAGCTCAATCCTCTGAAGTGCAAATTCAGACTACCAGAAGTTGCATATGTAGGTCATTTATTTATTAGTATTGGCTTGAGAGCAGAACTGTCCAAGCAAGCAGCCATTCTTGAGATGCCAGCACCAGATAATGTTCAGGATCTAAAACATTTTCTTGGTATGGTCAACTATTTAGGCAACTTTATACCAAACTTCAGTGAGTTGACAACACCTTTGAGAGAGCTGACGTGCAAAAATGTTATATGGTCTTGGTTGGAACATCACCAGAAGGCATTTGAAGACCTTAAGCAGAAAAGTTCCACCCCAACTACATTAAGATACTATGATGTCAATAAACCAGTAACTTTTTTCTATGATGCTTCAAAATTTGGTCTTGGTGCAGTTATTCTTCAAGAAGGCAGATCAGTAGCCTATGCATCTAGAACTCTTACCCAAACTGAATGCAATATGCTCAAATTGAGAAAGAACTTTTGGTAATAGTATTTTCATGTTTAAAGTTTCACAATTATATCTATGGTTGAGCTATACAGATTGAAACTGATCACCAACCTCTAGTTACTATTCTAAAGAAGCCTATGCATTCAGCTCCAGTGAGATTAGAAAGAAGGAAGCTCAAATTGCAAATGTACACCTTCAAGATGGTCTATACATAAGGCAAACTTCTTTATCTGGCTGATACCTTATCCAGATCACCCAGAAATACAACAGAACAGCTTCATGCAGAGAATTTTGACTTTGACGTCATGGAAGTGTATAATTTTTCTACTACAAGACTTGATGAGTTGAGAAATCATACAAAGATTGATCCAATTTTGCAAACACTCAACCACTACATTAATGTTGGATGGCTGTTAAAGCAATCTAGTGTACCACCTGAAGTGCAAATGTATTTCCTTACAAAGATGAAATGTTGATGGAAGATGGCATTATTTTCAAAGGTCCCAAAATTGTTGTTCCTGCTTCCTTACAACATGAATATATCCAGAGTTTTATCATGGTCACCCAGGTTCTGAATCTACCAAAAGAAGGGTGAGAGAACTAGTATTTTGGCATTCTCTACTAAAAGACATTGATAAAGTACTTTCTTCTTCTTCAGTATGCAATAGTATTAAACTGCATTTGCAAAAAGAACCACTTCAGCAAAGTCAAGTTCCTGAACTACCTTGGTCAACAGTAGCCACTGATATACTCGAGTGGAACAATCAGCATTACTTAATTCTGGTAGAATCTTTTTCAAACTGATTTGAGATTGATTTACTACCTAACCTAACATCCACTGCTGTTATCACCAAGTTGAAACTTCATTTCTCAGTCCATGGTAGTCCACACAAAGTTATTTCTGACACTGGTACCCAATTTATCAGTCAGTTGTTTCAGAAATTTGCAAAAGAATGGGACTTTATACATAG
This sequence comes from Protopterus annectens, assembly GCF_019279795.1. Lineage (NCBI taxonomy): Eukaryota > Metazoa > Chordata > Ceratodontiformes > Protopteridae > Protopterus > Protopterus annectens. The sequence goes on from NC_056751.1 coordinate 637,606,018, forward strand.
GTTCATAGGTTCATAGGTTTATACTAGGCTATCTGCCCGAGGGCATTTACAAGCCTAGCCCATAGTTTTGTGGCTTACGCCACCCCTTTAGTATGGGGAACTATACCCATTATTTTGCTGTGCCTCTGTCGAGCAGTGACACTGAGGTAATCCCTGGGGTATATCTGCGATCTCCCATCCATTGGTCAAGATTTCTCTTGAACAAGGCCAGCGAGGTGCTCTGCCTCACATATACCGGGATTTTGTTCCACAGCATAGGGAGTCTTTGGGTGATGAATCTATCCCTCCAGCATGTCCTATTAATAGCCGTGTCGAGGTTTAAGTCTCCCGCCCTTGTGGCTCTGATGGATCTAGATTTATTGAGGTGAAGCATATTCATCAAATCTGGGTTTGACATGGCCTTGTATGTCAGGCACAGGTCACCTCTGAGCAGGTAAGCGACTGAATAGAGCTGAAGTTCTTTCAGTCGGGCAGCATAGGACAGATTTTTGAGACCCTTTATCCTTTTGGTGAGGAACTTTTGTGGCCTCTCCAGCTGCTGCAAGTGTCGGGTCAGATACATTCGAATGGGGCATTGTACTCAATCATTGGTCTGATGAGTGATGAGTACAGGAAACTATGACCTCCCTTGATCTAGATGTGAATCCCTTCATGATAAGGTGGGCAATGTAGAAGGTCTTCCTAACTACTTTAGCTACATGGGTGTCGAATGACAGGCTACTGTCAACCTGGGTCCCCAGGTCCCTAATAACTTCTTCTGTGCTCAGTGGATTTCCACCTATGTGGTAGCTAGGGTAACCTTGTTTTTCCCGAAGGGTATGACTATGCATTTTTTGGCATTTAACTTTAGGCCATGGCTCTGGCACCAGTTATCCGTTTCTGTGAGACCTTTCTGAAGGATATCTGTGTCAGATGTGTTTTCACTCACGGCCAGTTTGCAGTCATCTGCAAACTTTGTCAGCCATAACCCTCCTGTGTTTGCTTGTACTTCGGAGAAGTAGATGCCAAACAAGAGTGGGCCCAGGACTGAGTCCTGTGGGACACCACTTGTGACAGGCTTAGAGTCTGACATGGCGCCAGCAACTCTGACCCTGTGGGTTCTGTCGCTCAACCAGTTTGCAACCCATCTTGTGATGTATGGGTTAACATTTAAGCTGATGAGTTTTTCAATGATACCTGAGTGGGGTATTGTATCGAAAGCTTTCGCCAGATCGAGGTATGCTGTATGGACTGCTTTTCCCTCATCAATGGCTTTGGTGACTGTTTTGAAAAAGTCAACCAAGTTTAAAAGGCATGATCTGCCTTTGACAAAGCCAAACTGGGTTGGATCCAAAGTCTGCAAAATTCCTATGTCTTTGTTTATGAGATCCATTATGATCCTCTCCATGGCTTTGCAGATAAGGCTTGTCAAGCTAATGGGCCGGTAATTTCCTGGGTCGGTGGAGGCACCGCCTTTATGAAGTGGGACCACTGTCGCAGTGCGCCACTCCCTGGGTACGTATCCAGAGGTGAGACTATGATTAAACAGCTGTCCTAGCTGTGGGTTTAATTCCTCGTTGAGTTCGTGGAGCACACAGCCGGGGAAACCATCAGGTCCCATGGATGCTGTGTTTTTTGCTTTGGAGAGAGCAGTTCTCACTTGGGTGTTAGAGATGTTTGGAGGGCTACAATCGTTTGGTATAGATATCTCACCTTTTGGGGGGGAGGGGGGGGAGAAGTTTGCACTGAACCTGTCAGCCAGTATGTTGGCAATGTCTGTAGGATCAGTAATCTTCACATCATTTTGAACTAGTTCTGAGCATATCTGGGAGTTTCCTCCCAGGTGTCTAACATAGCTGAAGAAGGCCTTATGATTGTCTTTTGAGTCTTTAGCTATTTTTCTCTCAAAGTTTGCTTTGGATGATTTTATGAGAGCTCTTAGTTTTTTACTTGTAGTGATCAAAGGTGTCCTACCTTTTAAGGATTTTGCTCTATCTTGTAGTAGCTTCCTCCTTTTGTTGTAGAGTTTGTTTATGGCTGGGGTCCACCAGACTGGACGCTTACCTTTGGTACAAAGAGTCTTTGTTTTGCTTGGGATTGCCTTATCCATGCAGTCCTGTAGGTGCTGGTAAAAGGCATTTGTAAGTGATTCAGCAGCTTGGGTACTGTTTTCCGCCGGCTCGGGGGCCTTAAAGGAGACCACACTAGTCTTTAGAAGTGTGAAGTCGGCTTTCAAGAAGTTCTTTACTGTGGTCTTTTTTATTTCAGGTGGGGGTGGGATGAGGACCTCCAGTGAGATTAGTTTGTGATCTGATTTCACCAGTGAGGGGTATACTTCCGGTGTTGAACATTGTGCTCCCATGTTCGTGATGATGAGATCAAGTATGTTTTCTCCTCTTGTGGGGATGGTGACCAGTTGTTCCATGGCGTTTGAGTTTATGAATTCCAGGAACTTTTGGGCTAGGGTATTTGGGCTTGAGTAGTGTTCCCAGTCTATATTAGGGTAATTGAAGTCACCTAGTATGATGGTGTTTGGAGATACATTTAGTACATGTTATTAGTACTTCAGTATACCCACAGTGAAATGGACTAGCTGAATGTGCAGTACAGAGTTCAAAGCAATTACTTGCAAGGTAAAAGTGTGATAATACTGATGTCCTTTTGAATTTACTTAACTCATTCACTTCAGAGCAGCTCAGGAAGAGCTGCCTGCTGAATTCCACCATAGGAACAACAGAGCAGCCTGAGCTCATTTTCAGAAAATCCATTTGTAATACTATGCAGAAAACAAATGCTCATAACTCTTTAACTATAAGAGCTACACTAAAAATGTAAACGCGAAAGTTGTTCAGCAGACACTGACCTTTCCAACAGTGTAAATGTTGATAGTGCATATCAAAGTCATAATGAAATATTTGGCAAGGAATGCTGATATTGTGCAATTTTTTTAATTTTTTTGGAAAAGCAAAGCACAATATCTTGGTCAATGTACCATGCAGACCCATACAATCTGAATTTAATTTGTTAGTATGAATGTCAGCTTTAAAATGATACTTTAATCATAACTGTGTGACACTCCTTTCATGAGATATTCACAGAAATATGATTGGTATATTATTTCTCATAATTGATAAATAAACAAAGCATAATATCTCATCACCTGTAACAGACAGAGCCTACATATCAGTGTAGAAGTTGTGCATCTGAATGTCAGCTTCAAAATGATGCGTCATTTTGTGTGATTACCATGCTCCCTCGCAAAGATATGGGCATAATAATGAGAAGTATTGTAAATGTATAATTTTCATATTCGTACAAGAGTAAACAAACTGTGATATCTGTACGTGTGTACAGTGCTTAGACACAGTTCTTTTACCATGATGTAAGGAGCAACACTGTCTTCAAAATGATGCATTACTTCACACAATGTGGTGCTCCCTTGCAAAGTTATTTACCAAAATATGAAAAAAATCATAATTTCCATAACCTAAGTCGGAAACAAACTTTGATATCTGCCTATGAGTACAACATACAGGTACCATTCTTTTACCATGTTAGAACTATAAATAATCTTTTCAAAATGAGTTATTACTTAGCACATTCAGATGCTCCCTTGCAAAGTTATTTACCAAAATATGAAAAAAATCATAATTTCCATAACCTAAGTCCAAAACAAACTTTGATATCTGCACATGTGTCAAACATACAGGCACAATTATTTTACCATGTTAGAACCAGCAATGCTGTCTTCAAAATGAGATATTACTTGGCACATTCAGATGTTCCCTTGCAAAGTTATTTACCAAAATATGAAAAAAATCATAATTTCCATAAGCATAAGTCTCAGACAAACTTTGATATCTGCACATGTGTCAAACATACTGGCACAATTCTTTCACCATATTAGAACCAGCAATACTGTCTTCAAAATGAGATATTACTTGGCACATTCAGATGTTCCCTTGCAAAGTTATTTACCAAAATATGAAAAAAATCATAATTTCCATAACCTAAGTCAGAAACAAACTTTGATATCTGCCTATGAGTACAACATACAGGTACCATTCTTTTACCATGTTAGAACCATAAATAATCTTTTCAAAATGAGGTATTACTTAGCACATTCAGATGCTCCCTTGCAAAGTTATTTACCAAAATATGAAAAAAATCATAATTTCCATAACCATAAGTCTCAGACAAACTTTGATATCTGCACATGTGTCAAACATACTGGCACAATTCTTTTACCATATTAGAACCAGAAATACTGTCTTCAAAATGAGATATTACTTGGCACATTCAGATGCTCCCTTGCAAAGTTATTTACCAAAATATTAAAAAAATCATAATTTCCATAACCTAAGTCAGAAACAAACTTTGATATCTGCCTAGGAGTACAACATACAGGTACCATTCTTTTACCATGTTAGAACTATAAATAATCTTTTCAAAATGAGGTATTACTTAGCACATTCAGATGCTCCCTTGCAAAGTTATTTACCAAAATATGAAAAAATCATAATTTCCATAAGCATAAGTCTCAGACAAACTTTGATATCTGCACATGTGTCAAACATACTGGCACAATTCTTTTACCATATTAGAACCAGCAATACTGTCTTCAAAATTAGATATTACTTGGCACATTCAGATGCTCCCTTGCAAAGTTATTTACCAAAATATGAAAAAAATCATAATTTCCATAACCTAAGTCAGAAACAAACTTTGATATCTGCCTATGAGTACAACATACAGGTACCATTCTTTTACCATGTTAGAACTATAAATAATCTTTTTCAAAATGAGTTATTACTTAGCACATTCAGATGCTCCCTTGCAAAGTTATTTACCAAAATATGAAAAAAATCATAATTTCCATAACCATAAGTCTCAAACAAACTTTGATATCTGCACGTCAAACATACTGGCACAATTCTTTTACCATATTAGAACCAGCAATACTGTCTTCAAAATGAGATATTACTTGGCACATTCAGATGCTCCCTTGAAAAGTTATTTACCAAAAAATGAAAAAAAAAAATCATAATTTCCATAACAGTTATTTGCCAAGCTCAGAGAAATTAATTTTACACAACACATTTCATAATAGTGTTTTACTTACTATACTGGTCTGACTTGGTCATGGGTGTTTTCCATTCTTCTCACAATCATGCATGGCTCTCCTCACGCCATTGTGGAGGTTGGTCAAGAAGAACGCAATGCCCTCAGGTGAATGCCATCCCTTCTGAACCAGTGAACATCTTCCCTTCCAGTGACTCTCAGAACAGCAGAAGACCGTCTTACCTTATCTGAAATAAAGCATGGGTGGACACTGACAAGGGTGCACAGCCAGGGCACATGTAAAGAGAAAAAGCAGGGTAAGGACCGCTCCACTAATATGCCAAGGACAGGCATGGGGCTCCAGATGTTGGTTATCTGTAGTGTCCCATAGCTGTGCCGGCTGCCCACTCAGACTGCTGATACCACTATGGTCTCATGACCTCCTTCAGTGTCAGCAGTCTGCCTTACCTCTGCCTTTTCTCTTTACATGTGCCCATTCAGCAATGGACCTAAGGGATGAGGGACTGAAGTAACTCACTAATTGCTGTCCTGACCTTCATACATTTACTACTCTCACCTACATACGCTGACTACACATGAAGGGAGGGAGACTGAGTGGACAGCTACATCAAGGCAACATGTCAAAAGACCAAGACTGATCCAGGCTGTGTCTTTTTGCATGTTTTTGCATTACATCACAGTGGCACACCCAAGCCCATGCTTACCAAGGACAGCAGCACTATGGGACTGTGCTGTAGAGTCTCCAGATTCCCAAATGCCATCCCGGTGGATCACAAGAGCCATGCTGGCTGGGTATGCCCCCTGTGATGCACCCAGATACACAATATTTGGCGATGGGACAGTGTAAAGTTTTTGGCTGCTCCCTTTCCAATGACTCCCAGAACAGCAGAAGACAGTCTTACCTTATCTGAAATAAAGCATGGGTGGACACTGACAAGGGTGCACAGCCAGAGCACATGTAAAGAGAAAAAGCAGGGTAAGGACCGCCGCTCCACTAATATGCCAAGGACAGGCATGGGGCTCCAGATGTTGGTTATCTGTAGTGTCCCATAGCTGTGCCGCTGCCCACTCAGACTGCTGATACCACTATGGTCTCATGACCTCCTTCAGTGTCAGCAGTCTGCCTTACCTCTGCCTTTTCTCTTTACATGTGCACATTCAGCAATGGACCTAAGGGATGAGGGACTGAAGTAACTCACTAATTGCTGTCCTGACCTTCATACATTTACTACTCTCACCTACATACGCTGACTACACATGAAGGGAGGGAGACTGAGTGGACAGCTACATCAAGGCAACATGTCAAAAGACCAAGACTGACCCAGGCTGTGTCTTTTTGCATGTTTTTGCATTACATCACAGTGGCACACCCAAGCCCATGCTTACCAAGGACAGCAGCACTATGGGACTGTGCTGTAGAGTCTCCAGATTCCCAAATGCCATCCCGGTGGATCACAAGAGCCATGCTGGCTGGGTATGCCCCCTGTGATGAACCCACCAACCTAAGAGCAGTTGGCAAAACAAAAGTGAAGAGGGACCTTCCTGGCATTGGTGCTGAAGGGCTTGGCTGCTAACTGACATGGGGCACAGAAAGAGCACATGTACACTGAAAAGCAGGTGAGGCACTCTGCTTTACCTCTGCCTTTTCCATTTACATGTGTCCTTTCTGCAATGAGTAGAAGGGAGGAGGTAATGTAAGCCCTGCTGTCCTGACCTACATACACTGACTACACCTGAAGGGAGGGAGACTGAATGGAGAGCTGCATCAAGGCAACATGTCAAAAGACCAAGACTGACCCAGGCTGTGTCTTTTTGCATGTTTTTGCATTACATCACAGTGGCACACCCAAGCCCATGCTTACCAAGGACAGCAGCACTATGGGACTGTGCTGTAGAGTCTCCAGATTCCCAAATGCCATCCCGGTGGATCACAAGATCCATGCTGGCTGGGTATGCCCTCTGTGATGCACCCAGCAACACAATATTCGGCGATGGGACAGCGTAAGGTTTTTGGCTGCTCCCTTTCCAGTGACTCCCAGAACAGCAGGAGACAGTCTTATCTGAAATAAAGCATGGGTAGACACTGACAAGGGTGCCCAGCCAGGGCACATGTAAAGAGAAAAAGCAGGGTAAGGACCACCGCTCCACTAATACGCCAAGGACAGGCATGGGGCTCCAGATGTTGGTTATCTGTAGTGTCCCATAGCTGTGCCGACTGCCCACTCAGACTGCTGATACCACTATGGTCTCATGACCTCCTTCAGTGTCAGCAGTCTGCCTTACCTCTGCCTTTTCTCTTTACATGTGCCCATTCAGCAGTGGACCCAACAGCCCGGTCACAACTTTGATGTATAGTGTGCTCTGCACATCTTACTGCTGTCAGCAGTCTGCTAGACTCTTATGGCCATGGTACTCACCAAAGCATTCCATGCATAGGTTAATCTTGCAGGTCGGGCATCCCCATGATGGTTCAGCACGTTTACCCTTGATGGCACAGTTTTTGCATCGTGCCTTCCGCCATTTCACTGGAAATTGTGAGCCTTCTTCAAATCGTGTCATGGGCTCTGGGATGGTAATCTCTATGCATCTTTTCCTCTTCTTGTAGGTGGTCAGGAGGTGCATGCCTAGGTGTCTTCTAAACTGTAACTGGCTTGCCGCAATAAAACGGCCAGAATGTGAAAGCTGCCGGTGGCTAGCACTCACGAATAAAATGTAAGCATTCACTATGGCCACATCCCATAGGAACCAGAACAAGTACAGCCACCATTTCCTTGCCTTTCGAGCAGTTGGATACTGCGTCCTGAGCTGATCTGCTCGGTCCACCCCATTCATATATGTGTTGTACATGTTTACAACTGGTGGACATGGCACTGCAGCTTTTGTTCCATCGTGCTGTCTCCTGTGTATGCTGGAGACTGCCAAGGTTGGGTTACTATTAGTTGACAGCAGAAATACTGGGTTGCTATCCTTCCATTCAGTTGCAAGCAATGGTCCACTCTGCAGCTGCTTGTAGAACCCTCGAGGTGCTTTACCAATGGCTTGTCGGTTGAATGTTACAGGCCATCCAGACCTATTGGTGCGCATGGTTCCACAGCAGTACAGACCGTCCTGCAGCAGTTGCTGTGCCAGAGGGACAGATGAGAAGAAGTTGTCAAAGTAAATGTGATGCTTCTTTCCAATCAGCCCCCATGCCAGTCCAACCTCTGTGGTCTGCTCTGCCTTTCCAGTGTATACCTGGAATTCATGCACATAACCATTATGTGAGTCAGCTAGCACCCATACCTTAATGCCATACCTCTCCGGCTTGCCAGGCATAAACTGTCTAAATGTCAGACGTCCACGGAAGCCAACCATGGCTTCATCTACTGCCACCTCACGATGCACATTATACTGTGTCCTACATGCATGAAGTACGGCATCCAGTATTGGCCGTATATGATGGAGCTTGTCATGACCCACACAGCCCTGTGGTCGTCTGAGGTTTTTGTCATTGCAGTGAAAATACTGCTGAATTTTTTCAAACCTCTCCCGGGTCATGTACTCAGCTATTGGGAAATGACCATACAGATGGTGCGTTTCCCAGTACTGCCTGTATTTTGGAACATGTACAATAGACATGTATATTCTGACACCTAGAAATGTGCGTATGTCTCCAGGACAAACTGGACTCCACCGCTTATCAACCTTGCCTGCTGCAGCCTGCCTCTGTGCAGCATAGCGGTTAGTTTCATCAGCAATAAGTGAATACAGTTCCTCTGGGAACATCAAATTGAGGAAGTCCACCTCTGTGCTGTCCGAGTCCAGGTTGGTGACTGGGCCGACTGGACACACAAAATCATCGATGTGAACTGGTGTTAGGCGTTTCTCCCATGATAACTTTCGTGGTGGGCATGATCGCCATGCCTTTTTCATTAGCCTCCCAGAGTTTTGAATGCAAGGTACCCTGTGATCAGTTACATTACCCACTGGTTTGTACTGACTACTGACTGGAGTACTCACACAAATTCCATATTGCGGCACACTCAGATCCTTGCTTGACAAGGAGCTACTTCGGCTCAGATCCAGTGGACTTTCTCCATCTGAATAAACCTGCTGTAGACTACGCCTGAACTCATGTATAGTAGGAAGCATATCTGCTTCCTCTTCAGCACTAGGCCTGGCTTGGGACTGCAAAGGTCTGTCACTCGGGCCACGTCCGTGCCGTAACTCAGATAGAGGCAATTCATCCTCTGTGTCAAAATCTGATTCAAGTTGCTGACCACAATTGTGTGTGCCATCATACCTTAGCTTGGCTAGTGGCATGTGATCTTCACTGTCGTGGTCAGTTTCATCAAGAGTAGTGAGCTCAGGGTTAGAGGGTAGGGGTCTGTCAGGAATCGCTGGGACAGGGGCATCTTTATCAGCAGTAATAGCCTTCTCACGCAGACGTGCCAGTGGAATATGATCATCGGCATCATAATCGTCATCCTCACTCTGGTTTGGCTTACGCTGTGCATCAAGATCCAATTCCATTTCGGACCCACTGGTATTACTGTCAGAATCAGTATCCTCGCCCACGTAAACGTCGGTTAACTTCTTAACAAATGGCATCTTCACTGAGGGGTGTGATGGGTGAATGCAAAGATGAAAAACACAATTGTATAGAATATAATGTTACTCACCTGCACAGAGGCAGCTGAAAAGCAACACATGCAGTATGTAGTGATAGTTTGACACATTCAACTGTTTCATTATATGTGGTTCAGTTACATTAATTCAAAAAGATATGAACTACATTAATAAAATGGATAGTTATATCTGTATGTTATAAGTGAAAATACAGATATGTCTGTGTGTATATATAGATTATATATTACATATACATATATACACACACTATATATATATATCTATATATATATATATATATATATATATATATATATATATATATATATATATATATATACACACACACACACACACACACACACACACACACATACACACACACACATAGATAGATCGATATAAAATAAGGGGTTTCAGAGGCTAGGTAGTTGAAGAATGAAGGGGGTGGCTTTCAATGACTAGAAGCAGAGAAAAAAAACACAATCTGCCTTGTGCATTCATCAATGTGATAACGAGTTGCACTTTAACAGTGACATCTCCTAATAGTTTTACCTGAAAAGTGATAATGACTCAGTGCTATATTGTAACTGACTTATTGCTAAGGTGATAATGACCTGCCTGTCATTACTGGAAAGGTATGTATGCTCTGACACAGGTGATAATTGCTGCACATCACCTGTTGAGTAGGTAATCATTATCTCCTTGTGCAGCTGTTATGTAATACAGTAATTCAGTAAAATAGTATAACACTTAGCCCTTCCTCCCACACAAGTTGCACACATTACTGACAAAGGCCAGAAAAATTCCCAAAATATAGCATAGCTCCATGCAGGTAGTAGTCAGCAAGTAATAACATGGGTAACTTCTAGGCAAAACTAAATCATTCAGAATATCTGGAGCACTTGTTTATTTCTTGTGATGGTAGGAATGGACAGTCTGTTTCAAAACGGATCATTTTCAAATGAGTGTCCAAGACCATTACCTTTTGTTATAATCACAAAAAATCTATTCAAGCCAGGCTGAAGGCCCTCTCTCCAAAATGCATAGAGGAAATCTAGGTTCTGTTACAGGGTTGGATTCTAGAAAGACAAGTTGTTTTTCTCTATACACTTCTATGCTGTTTGATAGATAAAGCTTATGAGAGATGCTATGGAAAGCAAATAAACCAGCAGTTCAAGGTATGGAATTTGGTTAGAAATGTGAATATCTGCGACAATACAAAGCAGTCGCAGTTCAGCAAGCAAACTGTAAACATTTCAATATCTGCTTCCATACCTTTCAACTGTGCCTCAGTGAGCTCAGTCCTCCCTCCTAAAACTGTGGTAAGTTACACTGTAGAAAATAAAGACAGTTCACATTATCACATGTGGGAAAGTGGGTTGTGCTCTGGTGAGACCTGCATGGCTTTGTATAGTGTGCCTCGATAAACTATGTTTGGGGTGGTTGCAAATGAAATAAGATAAATGCATGTTGTTTTGAGTACTACCTAAGACTGCATCACCAATGTACATTTCTCTCCCTTCCGCTTCCTCTCCCCCTCTCAGATTACTTCTTTCTCCAAGAACAAACAAAAGGGGAGAAATAACAGATCAGTATAGCCTTTAGTAATTTAATTTAATTGAATCTTAAAATTTTTTGCACTACATGCATCTAAGCTTTACTTCTGATGTTCGTATCTAAACAAATGATAAATGTATTATAACTGCACCAGGAGTTTAAGTTCTGCTCACTCAGATCAGAACACTAGAAGTCACAATACAAGTCACAATACTTTTAGGTGAGCTGGCTTTCTCTAAATTCAGGTAAATAAATCTATTAAAAAAGATTAAAAAAGATGCCCTGATAAGATACTAACCAGCAACCAGGATGCTCTGACTTTATTCACATTTCAGGGAGTCTAGAAATGAGCGTGTTTCTCTTGCAGCACAGAGTAGACTCTAGTCCAGTATAAATGCATAATTGTTTTCAATCATGACATGAAGCAATACGTCTAAGTACAGTTAATCACGAACTTACTAACACCCTAGCCCAAAGGTTCCTGGAATTCATAAATTCAAATGCAATGGAACAGCTAGTCACCTCTCCAAAAAAGGGGAGATATTATAGTACACCTGATCATCACAAACATGGGGACAAAGTGCTCCACACCGGAAGTATACCCCTCACTAGTGAGATCTGACCACAAACTAATCACCCTGGATATACACATCCCACCTCCACCCCCAACACAAAAGACTACAGTGAAAAACTTCTCAAAAGCTGACTTTACACTTCTTATAACTGAGATGGTATCCTTTAATCCCACTGGGCCAGTGGAAATCACATCCCACAATGCAGAATCCTTCACAAATGCTTTCTATGTACATCTCCAAGAATGCATGGATCATGCAATCCCAAATAAAACCAAGACCCTCCCCACCAAAGGAAGGCGTCCTGTCTGGTGGACCCCAGCCATAAACAAATTGTACAACAAAAGGAAACTACTGCACGTTCTACGTTCTCTCATAAAAAACATCCAAGGCCAACTTTGAGAGAAAATCGCTATGGACACTAAAGATAACCACAAGGCCTTCTTCAGCTATGTCAGAAACCTGGGCGGAAACCCTCAGATATGCTCAGAGTTAGTTCACAATGACAAAAAATACACTGAACCCACAGATATTGCCAACATTCTGGCAGACAGGTACAGTGCAAATTTCTCCCCTCCCTCACCCCCAAAAGAAGAAATACTTATCCCAGCTGAATGTAACCTCCCTGTCATCTCAGATGTCCAGGTGAGAACCGCCCTCAGTAAAGCTAAAAAGACAGCATCAATGGGACCTGACGGTATCCCAGGTTGCGTGCTACGTGAACTCCAAGAGGAGCTAAACCCGCACATAAAAATGCTATAGCCTTACTACAGGATATGTACCTGAACACTGGCACAGCGCTAAAGCAATATACCTTAGGAAAACAAAACCATATGCCTCTAAAACAAAATCATCCTAGAGAAAAATTAAACAGCTAACAACTTTTTACATTTCTAGCTTCACATTTGTTAACTTTCTTTTAAAAATGCAGGCATTTATAAAGCAAAACGTGCGAGACGTCAGCGGTAAATACACATCAGCGGTAAATACACAATCCTCCAAAACTTATGAAGTCAAACCTTCCGGGTTTACAGGAAACCACGCATAACACAAAAAGTGTACTCCCCAAGACACGGTTCGGACCTACTCTATAGTTGAACATACAGTGAAAAAGTACATTTGAAAATGAAATTCCAGAAGCAGATAATCTACAATAACTTTTTTTTAAAAAAAGCAAATTTAAAAAGTGAGAGCTGTGCATTTCCTCCTTGAACAACCCAGCCAAAAACTACGTCTAGACACAGAATCCCAAGTCAATATGTATATCAGTACACAGTGTATGTATACACGCATCTACCAAGAATGTAATAGTTGTCTCATATTTGTAAACACTGCATCCAAAATGAATCTGGGAAATACGAAGATAAAATATAAACAGACTATTCTCGTTGCGATAAGTGGTATCAAAGGAAAAAACAAATTTTCCTTTAAATACTTATATATAACCAGAAAATATACTCATTTCCGTACATTTTACTTGGGAAAAGTGAATTTGACTTAGCGTTTCAACAATAATAAATAGCAAACACTGAGTGAGGTCTCCATTAGCAAATTTTAAACACTAATTATAACTTTAGGATGGAAAGTAAAAAAATATATACTGCTAGACTCGTCCTCATTAGTTATACAACCAACTTTGTTCATGGCATTCCTCAGGAAGATACCACCAGCAGCCCTGCGGCATTCCTCAGAAAGATACCACCAGCAGCCCTGTGTACTTCTTATCTTGATTTACAATGTAAACTAGTTTCCAAACATGCACAATCTCTGCATAGGTAGAAGTCATCTGAATCATTTCACAGATATATGTAACTTCTGAAGAGGTTGCTGCTAGCAAAGAACTTTATATTTCAATGTGTATCTACCAATGCAGAGGTATTAGCTGCTTTATAGAAGCTTTCTAGTTCAAATGTGTTTTAAAGTTTTACATAATTACACACATTTACATCTAATTTCTATACCAGAATGCAAAAATCAAAGCTAAAATTGAAACAGCTGGCAACAACTATTCAGACACTCCATTTCTATTACTGAACCAAAGGTTACTAAGGCGTTCATTGCTTTGAAGGTAAAGAACAGGATTTCCAACTACAAAATCAGCTACCAGTCCATTGCTCTAAATTACCACAAAGTGAATGGGCATCATACATATATATCGAAATACACAAATTTGCATAGACATATTTTTTCCCCTCTTGTGGGAGTGGTATCAAGTTGTTCCATAGCATTTGAGTTTATAAATTCTAGGAACCTTTGGGCTAGGGTGTTGGAGCTAGAGTAATGCTCCCAGTCTATGTTTGGGTAGTTGAAGTCGCCCAATAAAATTGTGTTTGGAGAGACCTTCATAGTTTCCAGTGTTCTCAGGAAGGCTGCGTGGGGTTCCTGGGTTTGGGAGGGTGGTCTGTAGCAGGCTATAAACTGGAAGTCAGTTTTACCCACTGTTAGTTGCACATGGATAATCTGATGCTTCGTGCTGTGCCACCAACCTGGAGGTGTGGGTATCTTTGTCAAATATTGATACTCCCCCTCCTTTTGTGGTTTGGTCCAAGTTTTGGGGCCGAAAAGCATGGTATGAGGTATAATCTGGTAGTGCTGGGGTGCTCTCGGGAGCCTTGAACCAGGTTTCTGTTACTGCACAGATATCGATGTTCTCCATGTTATGGAGAGTTTCGAGTGCATGCATCTTGAGGTTTAGACTTCTGGCATTGAGTAGCATTACTCTTAGTTTATCCCTTGTGATACCTATGGAGGTGGGTTTGTCTTTTGACCCTTACCTAAAAAAGGCACTATGGGGGTAGCAAGAGCCTTTACCAATATCCGAAAGCCCAGGGGTGACAGGTGCAAGTCGTCCCTAGCGAAGCATCGTGGCTTGTCGAGCATGTCATCCCAGGCTGACAGGCATTGGATCCCCTTTGAATGACACCAATACTTTAGCCAATTGTTAAAATTGATAATTTTGTCTTTATACTGTGGCATCATTCTTGGTGAGGGTAAGATGCTACTCAAGGTCAGGGTCATACCGGCCTGGGTTATATGCTCAGAGAGCTCCTCTATGTCTCTTTTCATGTAGTCCAGGGAGGTACGTCTCAGGTCATTCACACCAGCATGGACAATGACTGAGTGCTATATCACATTCATAGACATAAATACTCGTATGTGCATTTACTATTTTCTTTGCACTCCTACCATAAATGGTAAAATTCTCTGCCACTGAAACTGCATGTAAACCCATATATATATAAAATGCATCTGGTCAGTAGAGGATTAAGTTTACATTTGGGCTATTTTCAAAACAGACTCCTTGCGCACATTTTGTGCCATGCATACATGTATTTGTTCTTTGATTCAACTTCCTGATTGCATTAAATTATATTCCCTATGTAATACAGCACCACTTGTTAGAATGTGTTTTAAATTTGTAGTTTTAAGCACTCTATAAATAAGCAAAGAACAAAATGTATAAACCAATAATGACAAAACTACCCATTTCAGAAAATTTCAGACATAAAAGGTCACTCAAACTTCTGTTATTACAATCCACCATTATCACTCAATACAAACAATCTCTGCAGAAGAGAAATCATCTGAACAATTCCACATTATAGAAATCCGTAACTAATGAAGAGATTGCCACTGGCAAACAACTTTACAGACAAATCACTGCTCACCATAAAGAAATCTTAAATTCTGCAGGAGACTCCATATACTTAAACAAAATTTCAAAACTGTAGAACTCCATTCCTCTAGCACTAAAAACAGAAAAACATGGAAATTACTTTAAAAAAAAAATTAAATGTCACCAGACTGAAAAATTGATATGTTCCTGCATCTCACCAAGCTTACTGCCATTAACACCAACACATTTTAGCTCTTCACATCTCTATGAAATCATAGTTTATTCTGTGAAGCAGGAAGTTTGTCTGGTAATTTTGCTTCTTTTCTCTGTGTTCACACTTGCTGAATGACGATATGTGGAGCAGTGGCCAGGCCTCATTATACAAAAGCAAAGCATTTTCGGTGATAAAAATATTGTTTTTATGCAGATGTGAAGACATCTACACAGTGGCTGCAATGCTGCAACACTTTATACAGTCAGCCTTGGATTAAAAGTAGGTCATCTACAATATCTAGTTGGCAGTACATCTTTACAGGGAGCATAGATCTCCTGTGGCTGCAGTTAGCTCGGAAATAAAGGCAGCCTGTAACTAATGTTGTGATGTCTAGATACCACATAATCATGATCTGTCAAAAAATAAAACAAATAAATGCTCTGTTTCCAAGGGATGCCTCCTATCATGTCATATGGGGCAGGTTACAGCTCTAAAAATTTTGGCAAGCAAAAGTATTTCATCTCTACATAAGAAAAAAGTACAGTGCAACAGTTGTCTGGGATAAGGTGCAATACCAAAGTCCATGCAAACCTCTCAACCTCTAAGACCCAGAAATCTAGACAAAGCCATATATAATGAAAGGACAAAGCCCCGAAATAGGGACAATTTATAAATATTGTTCTTACAAACTTAGAAAATTGATAGAATAACAGATTTTGCATTAGCATGAATTTTCTGAAGAGAATGAAGTCTGTAACTCAAATCTCAGTCATTATTTCCTGACTTCAATCCTCAATGATTTGCCAGAAAAACAATTGTTTTTTGAGGAGCAGACCAAAAATATGAGGCAAAAATCTGGACATTCTGCAAAAATCTGTACAGTTGAGAGGTACAACAGTTCCTACTTCAACAGGTTGCAAAAATGTACATCAGGTCAACATACTGCAAACATAAGTTTTGCAAGCTGTATCTTACAAGGGAAAATACAATTAATAAAAATATGATCGCTGCAGTGTACTGCAATATCTGCATGAAAAGACTGTGTTAACATTATGATTTTGCTTTACAAACTGCAGTTATTATTAGAGAATTAAAAACAAAACTGCCAGCCACAAAACTACCAGGACAAGAAACTAAACGACTACACACCAGCAGTCTAGGTGGACACCTGTATACTTTACTATGGGTGGAGACTACATACTCATCGAGAAAGACAAGACTCCCCTGTTAAGGACTGGAAAAACAAAGAAACAAAACTGATCGATCATTAGCTGTCTGCAATTTCCTTTTCTTTTATTTCAAAGAAAGATTTAAAAAAGTGTCATCTGGTAACTATTTAGAGCAGTCCATCAAGACATGTCAACATTTTCCATAATACAGAGAAGGGAAGCTGTACAAAACTAGATGAAGAACTAACAACACTTTTATTTCCAACACAAACAAGTAATTCTCTAGGTTATTTTAAAAATGGCATTTTACTATAAATGTTTAAATTAGCTCTCAAAAGTAGACCAGTAGTATAAAACACTCCCAGCTTCTGCATTCACTGAAATATTCTGACTTGCAAAAATGCAATTTACAGATTTTCGATTAATGAATTTTAAGTCTCCAAAACATAAACTAGCAGAACATCTGGGTACACATATTTATTCCACTAACATTTATAAATCTTAACTGCAATCAAAGAAATCAATCAGTACAAGTCTCCAGCTCTTGTACCAGTTGATACTGGCTTGTGAAATACTGTACAAACATGCTGCCACAGTCTGACAGCTATGCATCATAAAATGATTTCTTACATTAAATTAGTAAGCCGAAACAAAAACAAGTATAGCATTACCAGAGAAAATATGTGAATGTTTAGCTTTAGAAGTCACTGTCAAAAATGGAAAACGTGCATTTAATGCAGCAAATGGAGTAGATTATGTTGTCTTTTTCTGCAACATTATAATTAAGCATCAATTTAGCAAAATTGTGTTGCATTTTACAACTTGGGGGAAAAACACTTGGAATGTTTGCCCTGGGCAGGAAGGCTGACATATCAAGATCCAGCACTGTCGCACACGCACAAACAAAACATGGTGACCTCCGGCAACACAGCAAAACATAGAAGTAATTATTTGTTGCTTTAAAACTTTCCCCCAAAATAATTAATACATCGAGGAACAAAATCGCTCTTGGACAGTATCCCAGAAAATAGCCATTCTCCCAACACACACTCACATGGCCTTTATCGTGTACATCCCTTCTAAATAAAGGAAATTAAAGTAATTTTTGTCGCAGGACAAGACATGACTGGACAAATACAACGTGCATTGTAAGAAATTCTCGGGCTCTGAGAGGCTGGACTCCAGACACTGCAGAGTCCACAGCAAACAGGCCACCACTAGAAAAATCAAAAGAGGACGAGCTTTGCAAACTTTCATGTCCTTACTGGTCTATATACACTTGAATCAGTGCCAGGACCTCTGCAAACAGCAAGCACAGCGTTTTACTAGGGTGTAAGGACTCCGAGCGCATGTCCTCCCAAACAAGTTAAGTTCCCACCCCCTCTGCACATCAAACTGGTTAGCATGATTTTTAAACAGTAAACTCAAAGCGTTGGCATTCAAAAACAAAAACCAATAATCCAAAAAAGTAGTGAATGCTGTAGTACCGAAGGAATACCACCAAGTTAATGCATGAAGGATTTATTTAACCACAATCACGTTAACGCACTTTAATAACAAATAAAATAAAATTTGCGTTTTCGTCTCAGACAAACGAGACTTCATCAGACATTATCCATTTATACATTTTCTGTTTAAATACCATCATCAAACAATCAAAGATAGAAACAAACAATGGATAATATGGAAAAAGACTCAAAGTCCCATCCACCAACAAACCTTCAGACAACTAAGAAACCAAACCAAAAAAGCTGTAATATTAGATAAAAAAAACTACTACCTACTATCCCAACAACTGAATCAATCCAAACCACAAAAGTTCTGGTCCAGCATCAATCAACTACTCCACCCAGGACAATCAACCACTCCTAGCCCTCAAAATACTGAACACAAAACTTCAATAAATATAGCTAATGATTTTAATACATTCTTCACAAACACTATACAAACACTAGCTAGCCAGCTCTCACCTCAGAACTTCACTTTACCTACTAAAAAAACAAACTCTTCTCCCTCCTTTCAACTTCACCCCGTCCCTACATCATATGTGCTTACCCTCCTTCAGAAATTGAAACCATGCTCTCCCTCAGCAGACCAACTACCTGCAGAATTTCTGCAACTAGCTGCTAAAGCCATTGCCCTCCCAATATCAATCCTGATCAACAGAACCATTACTGAAAGCTATATCCCTTCTATATGGAAAATCTCCCATATTATCCCCTCCACAAAGGTGGCCAATCTACCGAGCTTTCCAATTATCGACCTATTGCCCTCCTCTCACCTCTAGCTAAGATTATGGAAAAATGCATCCACAAACAACTGCTTCAACACCTAACACAAAATAACCTTCTAGCTAACTGTCAGCATGGCTTTAGACCTTCACATAGTACCTCCACTGCCCTTCTCTCCTTTACAGATACTATCAACAAACACCGTAGTCTAAACAAACTCTCTTCTGCCCTATTCATTGACTTATCTAAAGCTTTTGACATGGTGAATCACCAAATTCTCATTACCATAATAAAATCCCTATCACTTGATTCATACTCCATACAGTGGTTTCAGTCCTACCTTGACAATAGACAGCAGGCAGTACTATGGCACAAGTCCCTCTCTACCCACTTACCAGTCAACCTTGGTGTCCCCCAAGGATCCATCCTTGGACCTCTTCTTTTTTCCATTTTCATCAATGACCTCCACCTAGCCATCCCTCAAGCCTCTTGTATACAATATGCAGATGATTCTACACTTATATGCTCAGCCTCATCCTCTTCAGACCTCCTATACCTTACCCAACAAGTGTTCAACACAGTAGAGAAATGGTTTACTCACAGATGCCTTCTCTTAAACCCCAAAAAGACTAAACTCCTTCTATTCTCTCCCACCAGCAAATTCTCCCCATTGGATTTCACAGTCACTTCTATCAACAAGACTATTATATCAACTGAAGCTACCACTAAACTACTAGGAGTCACCATCGACAATAAACTAAACTTCGATATACATATAAACAATACTATAAAATCAGTTAATAAAAAATTGGGCTCCCTGTATCAGATTAAATCTTTTCTCCTACCCTCTGCTCGTACAATAATAGCACATACACACCTAATAGATCCTCTTCTATATGCCTCAACCATCTTTACTAAACTATCTAAACACAACCTCAGCAAACTGGAAAGGTCCTATAATAACATCGCCAGATTTGCCACAGGAAACCCATTTCGAACCCATCATTGCCTCAATTTAAAACAGCTAGGCTGGCTTGAACTACAGAACCTAATCAAATTCCATCAACTAACTATAGCTCACAAAACCCTTTACACACCATCCAAAACACCAGCTCTATCCACACTAATCACTCCCTACAAGAACCTAGATTCCCTTAGGTCTTCACATAAACTCTTAGCTAGTTCTACCAAAACAAACAACAAGGCCGATGACTCTCTTTTTTCTAATACAGTAGGGAAAGCCTGGAATCTTCTACCAAATGAAATTTCTACACTTCCCTCACTATCCATTTTCAAAAACAATCTGAAAGTATATCTCAAATCTCACTGGCTATGTTACTGTTCCAAACCTGACTAGCTCTATAGTCACCCTAAACTCTGATCTTCCCCTTCTTTTCCCTCAGGAAAAAAAAAAAAAAAAAATATATATATGTTTTTTTTTTTTTTAGTTCTGCCATATGAACTGCATCTACTGTTAAGATTGAATTCTATACTGATAATTTACTTTGAATTGTTAAAATTTATCCTGTAAATCAGTCTGTTTTTGCTTTTATTTTTTGTATTGATTTTGTTTATATGCTTGACTCACAGTAATTTGTTAATTTAGCTGTATTTACCTAGGAGCTTTTCTCCCCGGGCCTCTACTGAAAATGGACATGTATCCAGTTAGACTAGCCCGGTAAACAAATGTAAAATAAAATAATAAATAAATCATAGTGATACGATTGAACCTTATTGCCAATGAGAACGCAATTTAAACTGTCGAATCAGCTTGGTTATACATATCGTAATATTCATGATAGTAATGAATAATTAAAATAATTCACCCGTATTAAAAACAACCTATTTAAATACATAGAGATACATAAAAAACACATAAAACCTCTGAATAAATAAATACGAATATAAATACATTGTTTATCTGATTTATCTTATAGGAACATGTTGCAAAAATCCAGCGTTTTAAATTGTCGCTTTCTATTAGTATGTTAGGTTTATATTTGGCAGCATTTGACATTATATTGTGTCTAGCTTACCCACAGTATCATAGTAATTTCAATATATTTATAAATACATATTACTATGATATGTTGAACTAATAAAATTTTATGTAAAGCAGTTTTTTAACTAACAACTTATTATTTATGACCTATATGTTAAATCTGAGTAATTAAAGTGCATAAGTCACTTAGTTTGCTTACCGGAAGACACAAAAAAAAGAGCCAAGCTGACCGGGAATTGACAGTACTGTGTGCCGAGAAATCTTCGAAAGATAGTAAGAAAAAAAAGAGGATCCAGCGGCAGGTGAAATCTCCAAAATCTTTGGAAAAATAAAAGAAATACCTGCTGCTGGACCCTCTTTTTATTTACAGAAGACAAAAGAAATTTGGTTTGGGGGTGGAGGTGTTATGCAAGTGGTGGCTTGGATTGCAAGAATCCGATTGGCTGCCACCACTTGCTTTACGAAGATTTTTTCAAACTCAATTTTCTTTAAAATATTCAATGTTACCTTAATGTAATAACAAGCTGAATCGTAACTACAGAAGGTAAATTACACATTCTGTTACAATTTCAGCTTGTTTTACATTAAGGTGAACTACAAATCTGGAGTCTCGCTTGTGGAAGGGACTCGGAGCTAATGGCTTGCAATTTCTATGTTCTCATGGCGCGCTCGGTGTTGACCACACAGGCACCATGAGAAGGTACTCGGGGCTAATGAGTCTCAGAAACATACCCCTTGACAATATACTTGGCTCCCCTGCTCAGAGACTTCTGTTTAGGTAAACCAGAACAACACTACCTATTAGTTCTAGTTTGTTGAGGCCTAAAGCTAAGAACAACAAGACAATTAGAGCCCAACTATTCATAAAGTGTTCTTTGCAGAAGTCCAGTTATGATAAATCGAGCAGATTTCTTCATCCATTGAAAGAAGGAGATACAGAAAGGATATAAAAACGGCAAAAGATTTCAACTGGATTGGTCAAGTAACAGGTATATGTACTGAGATGAGATCCTACTTCATAAAACCTGAGGGTGTGCCATACAGGAGAAATTGCAGACATTTGTTCCTGTGATATAGACTCAAAGGCTCAGAGCAATTCAGACAACGTTCCTGTTGCAGAAAGTGTCTTAACTTCTACTTCCATTCCTGATGATGTTCCTGATGTCCCTAAAGTTGAACATTCAGCAGAGACAGTCCCAGTTGCTAGACCTGATTCTAATTTCTATGCAACCCGATTTGGTCATATTTCCAGTTCTAGTGTGGAATACACAGCAACCTGAACATAGTTGTTTATATGTATTTAGTTCTGTATAATTGCATGAGAAAGAATTATTTGTATTGATTGCATGTCAGTTAATGGGTGGCCACGGTGGTGCAGCAGTTAGCATTGCAGCCTCACAGCAAGAGGTTCTCCAGTTCGATCCATGGCTGGGGTGCCTTATGTGCGGAGTCTGCATGCCCTCCCTGTGGTCATGTGGGTTTCCTCCGGGTGCTCCAGTTTCCTTCCACATCCCAAAGACATGCTGTAGGTGGAATGGATACTCCATATTGGCCCTAGGCGTGAGTATGTGCATATGTGTGCCTTCCATAGGTTGGGTGCTGGGCTGGCAACTCGACGCTGTAAAACTCAACTGCCAATCATCAGCAGACAGGTGTTCCGCTGTGGCGACCCCTAACCGGGAAAAGCCGAAAGAAGAAGATTACATGTTAATCAATGTCATCAACATTGCATGACTTATTTCTCAAAGAGGGAGGATGTAGAATAGTGTGTGTATGTTGTACCTTTAAGAAGCATTTCAAGGTCGGCAGAACATGCTAGCTTCAGTGCCATTTTGTGAGTGCAGCCAGAGATTGAGCATATATGAGTGTAATAGCTAGTTTGTTTATAAGTTTAAATAAGATAAAGTTATTAAGCCTCAATCCTGATGTGTTTGTATATAATAAAGCTGCTTGAACAGAACCCACAAAAACAAGTCTATTTTATCCTGACTAGATGAGCGACAGGAGATCTTTGATCTTTAGTTAGGTTGCTAGTGAGAACCTTCATGTATGTGGGTGTATGTGTTGTGAGCTTGTTATGTGCAAGGGTGAAGTGTGCTTGCTAACAACATGTTTGATATCTGATTTGTTGTTGTGTGAGAAACTTGATTCCAAATTCATAGTATAGATATGACTCTCACATGTTGTATTAGTTTGTTTTAGCAGTAACTGGTTATCAGTATACATGAGGCAATTGCTACATTGCCTCAGGATGCCCATGTAAATCAGGCTGTCTGGAGAAATGGTGGACGTTGTCCATCCATTATAGAAGGTATATACTATATTAACTAGTGGGGAGTGGGATAGATGGACCAGGTTTTTGTGTAAGGTTAACAGAATTTGTCTATTCTATAGAGGGTTAGGGGTACAAAAATGTATCAATATTTCACAGTGCACAACTGAGTTGCTTGCAGGCAGCAGTGCAAGCTCTGAGCAGCTACTGTAAACTGAGTGCAAACCCAGCAAAACACAACACTGGGATACACGTGAATTTACATGATTTTAAAAAAGTAAACAAAGGAAAAGGCCAAGACTGAGCCTTATTCCAGCAGCCCACAACCCAGATGGGTTCTTGATCGCACACTTCTGCTACAAGGGTATAGGGGGCTTTCTTGATGTAAGAGGGATGTTTTTAGTGCTCAAATGATACCAAACAGTGTAGATTCAGCAAGCCTGAATCAAGGCTATGCTAGAAAATGCAGAAATACTAGAAATTCAAAGTGCAGAAAATTGCAATCACAATAGAAGAACAAACAGTTTAAATAAAGCAGTAAGTCAGTAGAATACTCCAACAAGAGTGTAGACAGCAAACCTTCCTAGTCTGAAATAAGTAGTCTGGAACCCAAGTGCTTAAACCAGAACTAAGACACTTTCAGAATAACAGACACAATAAGCCTTCAACCAGCAATTCCCAGCTTAAAGGGTGTAGGCTATCCTCCCCTGCCACAGGAGTCTACACCACAAACCTTCTTAATATAAAATAACTGGTTTAGAGGCCAAGTACTTAAACCATAATAACAAAGACACTTAGACCAATAGGCACAATATGCATTCAGCCAGCAATTCCCAGCTCATAAGGACAGAGGCCACTGTCTCCTCCCATAAAACTGTAGACTACAAACCTTCTTAATGTAAGACAACTGGTCTGAAACCCAACTGCTTAAACCAAAAACATCATCTACCCACGTACATCATGTCATGGTTAGTAGGGCTTGTGTTATCTTGAAGAGAAAGCCCTGTGGTCTGTCCAGCTGCTGCATATGACTGGTGAGGCTCATGCAAAAGACAGCATTATACTATATTTTTTTTTGGGGTGGGAGGATGACATAATGGTTAAGGTGTTTACCTTACAGACACAAGGTGCAGAGTTTGATTGTTAGCCTAGTATTAATCTATGAACCTATGAACCTATGAACCTATATCACTAATCTGATGAGTTTGACTACAGTGTCGTCTTACAATCCTTAGATCAGAAAATGATGGCATGTTTTATGATGTGCACCACACGTATGTACAGGAAAACATTAAAGAGAAAAGTTATAAAGTAATGACACACATTGCAGTTCTTGGCTTCACAACCCTTACAAGAGACTACACTAGAAAGTACTGACATGATGATGCTATCCACTGTATAATTTGACAAGGCAAATATAAGTGACAGGTACAATTATCAGTTCAACAACACAAATGCAGCTATACTAGGCATTAATGTAGCTATGCCTCCTGTGCATCAGGCACACAACTTTTGTATCCCTGAATCCAAAAGAGAGAAAACAGGGATATGGCACAGTTATCATCACTTGCACAGGATGCTAGGAGGGTGCAGGAGGCCTAGGTTGACACAAAAGTTTGATAAGTATGTGTGAGGGAGAAATGGAAGCAGGCAGGCTGTGTTTGTGTCTGTATGGTTCCTTCATGTGAAAGTGGTGTGTGAGAGCCTGCATGAACACAGCCAAACTCAGTGTTAGCTCTACAGCTTGGTATGTTGGACAGGTGTGAACTGTGCATGGTAGAGGTGGCAGTTCATTGTTGTCACCCTCAAACATGAGAACTGGCTCTCCCAGGAGTTGCACTGGTACCACCACGCCCAAGGTCAGATGGAGTGCTGCTACCTGAGTGTGACCGATGTCTGATGGATTTGCTCCCTTCACAGGAATGCACAAGACCATGACCCCATGGCCTGCCATGTCTGAGTTTGGACAGCAGACTCATCGATGGACCAGCAGAAGTACTACCACTACAGGCTCGTGATCAGACATGGCCATGCTGGCTATCAGCAGATGTTGTGGCTGACCTACGCCCAAGAGGATGTTGTTCCCCTCCCAGCAGATGTTCCATAATAAACACTGCTCATTCCATGACAGATACCCATAGGTCCATCACAGACACCCCTTGTTCCAATGTGTCATTCAGCGATCTAGGGAATCGGCAACACAGTGGAGACAGTCATGCATGTCAGAATATGTCATATCCACAACCTTGAGCATTTGTCTGGAGTGCCTTTCTGAACATGCCTGTGCCTCCATGATGGCCCTAAATATACATTGTGTGACATGGGAAGAGACACCTGCACCATGTGGAAGAGGGATAGCAGGCCCCCTCCAAGCACCTTATCACCTGTCCTGCATGGCACCTCGCCGCCACTTTGGCTATGGTCAGACTCAAGAGGCACTGATGCCACAGTAGCCACACTTTCCTGCTCAATGTCATCAACCTCCACCTGTCCTATACCGGTGGGATCAGTGTACTGAGTAGGTGTAGGCCTACTGGCTGTGAACAGGGAAAAAGAAGGGGGTGGCCGGATGTCAACCTCTGTGTCCAATTCAACCTCTGCACTCCCTGACTGTTCCTCAGTCTTGCCACCATCATCGTCAGTGTCTGACGAGACACTGACATCAGGTGGCACAGGGCCCACAAACCCACTGTCATTGTCACCTGTGGTAAAAAGTGAGAAACACAGACATACATTAATACTTGCACTACTATGCTGCAATATATGCTAAACAACTAATAGTACTGCCACTGTTACAGACAGTACAGCAATACACTCAACAGGCCTAAAATGACACATTATGATATTTCTAGAAATTGATCTGCAGTACTGAAATAATTTTATTATCTTACCATCTGCAGGAGGCATAATTTGCTGGATTCCTGATGGTTCTAAAATAAGTTAAGCATTAGCACATTTAACAGTAAGACAGGGGGTACTACATGTACTCCTCTCAATCTGCAGAAAGTGTTAGTTCAACAATAATGTGGCTGACAACTCCACACTGAGCTTATCACTGTACCAATCTTCAATCCCCCCCCAGAAAAAAGACATGTGACACAGAAGTAACTTTTATTTCAATTATTTTACTATACAACAGTATTCAGTTAGGGTTGGGAAGGTGGCCTAATGGTTAAGGTGTTTGCCTTACAAACGCAAGATGCAGGGTTTGAATCTCACAAGGGATAATTGGCTAGGCTTAAAATGGCTTGCAATGGCAGTTAGCTTAGTATGAACCTATGTATAAGAGTGTAGACAAATGTGTTAGCCTGCCATTGTCCTTTAGAACCTATGAACCTAATATACCTGGTGTCAAAACCATGGCCTCAAGCTAAATGCCATAAAGTGCATAGTCATCCCCTTTGGAAAAAAACAAAGTACCCACAAACTACCACATAGGTGGTAGCCTGCTAAATACGCAATATGTAATAAGGGATCTGGGGACCCAAGTAAATAGTAACCTCTCCTTTGATAATCACATTGCCAAAGTGGTTAGAAAATCCTTCTATGTGGCCCACCTAATCACAAAAGGGTTTGCATCCAGATCGAAAGAGTTCATTGGGCCCCTCTATGCATCACTGATCAGACCCATCATACAGTACAATGCCCCATTTGGGATGTAGCTTACAAGACACTTGCAACAACTGGAAAGACCACAGAAGTACCTCACCAAGAGGATCACTGGCCTCAAGCAGATGCCCTATGCAGCTCGACTGAAGAAACTCCAGCTGTACTCGGTTGCATACTGCCTACTCTGAGGTGATCTCTGCCTGACATACAAGGCCATGTCCAACCCAGAATTGATGGACATGCTCCACCTAAAGAAAACCATATCCCCTCGACCCACACGCTCCAGGGATCTAAACCTCACCACAACAATAAATAGGACATGCTGGAGGGATAGATTCCTGTCCCAGAGATATCCCATGCTCTGGAACAAGATTCCAATCTACATTAGGCAGAGCTCCTCACTAACCCTCTTCAAGAGAAACCTTGATGAGTGGATGGGAAACAAAAAGTTTACCCCAGGGATCACTTCAATGGCTCTGCTGGATAGAGGCACAGGGAACTAATTTAAGGGGGTGGCGAAAGCCAACACATTCTGGCTAGGCTTATAAATGCCTTCAGGCAGATAGCCTAGTACCTACCTATGAACCAATGAACCTATATAACAAAGCCTAACTGGAAGCTCTTCCTGGGACTGAGAAGGAGTGGTGCCCAAGTCAATCCCATGTTGTGGGTTACTGTCCTGTGAGTAATCCTGTTGTAGAAGAATTGCCAGGAATTCCTCATTAGGCATGAGAGGTGGTTCTGCAGCAGACCCACCGCAGGTTTCACTTTAGTCACAGGCAACAGCAGTTGCATGCCTCTGTGCAGATGTTATCATGTCAGTGGCCCTGTGGTGCACCTGTTTATAAGTCTGGCCATGGCTGCCCATGGCATTTATGTTTGCAACAATCTGCTGCCATAATCTCAGCCTCTTTATCATATTGGGATGACCCCTTTTGAGAAGAAAAGCAGCATGTTGATGGAGCGCATCAAGAATTATTGTATTCTCAGCCTCACTGAAGGGGGGTCTGCACCTCAGTGATATTTTCAGTCCTAAAAGACAACAGAATAATAATACAGATAAGTATCATGTAACTACAAAATAACTGTTTCCAGATAAAACAGTAAAGGTAGGCAGTCAGTAGTACCCACTGGAAAAACATAAAGCAGTCTACAGATGTAAAATACTAACAACAGGCAGGATGCAAAACAAGGAGAGTAGCAAAAGCAACATGTCCTTGTATGTGCCACAGCAGTAACTTAACTGTGCATCCCCCAAAAGACCAGTTCATTCTAGTTTGTGACATAACAGTAACTTCTTTTTGCCTCCCACCCACAAAAGAACAGGCACATGAACCATTTTGCTAATAAAACACATTTGAAATGCTAAACATGCATTCAAAGGACCTGTCCCTGAAACATTTGTAAATATGTATCACACAGCTTTCTATTTTCATGTGTTGTCAATCATTTGTACCTCTGAAATGGCTTGACAAACATGGCCACACCATCAGTACACTTCTAACTAATGCATACAGATAGTGCAAAAGGCTTTGCTTAACATTATTCATTAATATATTCCAGCATATGCATTATGTAGGTAACAAAATGACAGCATACTTGCTGGAGTTCAATATTCCTCTGTAAACATAGATTTGGAAATATTTTTCTGAACATGTAGCAAGTATCCTCACCATCAGTTTGGCTAGCTCACATTTGCCTTTTTATAATGGAGTAGCTTATTAATGGATTGCATCTGTCTAGACTGTGTCTCAGAGATGCTAATTACAGCATAAGCAGCTGAACTGCATGGTAATCAACCAATCTGATGGAGCTATTCAACAATTTATAAAGTAAGCATGTAGACTCCATGCTGTTTTTTTTTTCCCTGTGGATTTCAAAAGTAGTGGAGTGCAGACACAGAAAGTCTATACAGACAGAATGTTAGGAGCTGCTGCTGATTAATTCCATTTGTATGTGGTACAGGCTGCAGGCAATGCTGCTGCTGCTGCTAATAGGCATAGACTGAGATGGAGAAGTGTTTTCAGGCCATATTGTACTTATTGCAACACAAAGCATGGACATTGTACAGAGCTGCAGGGTGGACAGGGACACAATTCAGGAACCCTGCAACCTTTGCCAGCCTCCTCTTAGAGCTGCAGCCTTTACCTCCCCATGTGTTGGTTGTGTACTCCTTGCATCACAGTCAGCCCTGATTTAACACTGTGGTGACTGCTGCATTTACAAGGTAAGTCCTGAACATGTACTGGATTGTATAATAATATTATAATATGCCCTTGTATTTTATCACGTAAAACTCTACTGCCAATCATTAGCGGACCGGAGTTCCGCTGTGGCGACCCCTAACCGGGAAAAGCCGAAAGACACAAACAAACAGTAAGCAACTAAAAGGTGGGAGTTTTGTACAGAAATTAATGTCACACGTGATGGCAGAGAGTTATTTGACTTGTCTGTGTCCATTAGCAAATAGTAGGCCTCAGGCCCCAAAGATTCACACATTGATACCTCCCCAGATTAATGATGATCACTGCATGCTCTCAGTTTAGCACAGTGGGAAATCATAACAGAGAGAAGTTCGAAAGTCATGACATACATAACACTTTCTGGCTTCACCACCCTCACAAGATAAAACTGGCAGGATGCAAACCAAGGAGAGTAACAAGAGCAACATATCCTTGCTTGTGCCATAACAGTAGCTCAGCCTGGGTCCACACCCCTCAAAAGAACAATATACCCTTGCATGTGCCATGACAGGAACCCCAAAAACAGCAGCCTATGCTTGTTTGTGCCATCCAATCTTCCATTAATTTGATGACAACTGCATATTATAGTGTTCCTAGTTAATATCCTCACACATTTTAATGTAAATGATATAGAATGACTTACACACTGCATGTTACTTGAGTACTGGTCAGATAACTGATGAATGACCAAGAAACACAGAAAGGTAGGCCACAGCTATATATTTGCAAGGAATAATCATAGCAGGTTGCATGATCACTAAGTGCACTACAGCCATTTATATTAAACAGAATACATTTACAAATAACAGGTTATGCCTTGACATACAGTTGCACTTGGTTGTGGAAAGAAGTACGTCATGTATTTGCTGCAAAGCTGTTTGTGGGGCAAAGATGGATAAGTCCTCCCTCCTGTTTTCTGATGGTGCATTGCAGTGAGCGTTGGGATCCAGACCAATGTAGTCATAGCTCATGTTTTCTAACATTTTCAACTGTGTATGCCATAGATTGATTTCCTGCATTTCAAATAATTCTAATGTAAAGTAAGTAAGGATTGGCAGTGGTGGGAACAATATTTGGCAGTGGTGGGAAATCTGGTGATTTTTGTGGTAATATGTAGAAAGTTTGTTGAGGTTGGTCTTATTTAGATGTGTATGTACTGGAGATGCAGTATGATAGGAAGCAAGTATTTGAATGGTTAAAACCTTTTGTGAAAATTGGAACAGACAGTGCTAAAGATAAAGAAATGCACGATGTGAAGGTAATAAGAGATATGAAGTTGAATAGTTTGGCTGTAGGAAAAGAAAAGGATTACACATTGCTGGACTTTCAGACTATTTGACTATTTGGGTGTCTTTGGTAAAATTAGACAAGCATTAAGAAGATGGGCGGCCGCGGTGGTGCAGCAGTTAGTGTTGCTGCCTCACAGCAAGAGGTTCTCCAGTTCAATCTTGGGCTGGGGTGCCTTCTGTGTGGAGTCTGCATGTCCTCCCTGTGGTCGTGTGGGTTTCCCACATCCCAAAGACATGCTGTAGGTGGACTGGACACTCTAAATTGGCCCTAGGTGTGTGTCTGTGTGTGTGTGTGTGTGTGTGTGTGTGTGTGTGTGTGTGTGTGTGTGTGTGTGTGTGTGTGTGTGTGTGTGTGTGTGTGTGTGTGTGTGTGTGTGCCTTCTGTGGAAGGTTGGGCACCAGGCTGGCAACTCGACACCGTAAAACTCCACTGCCAATCATGAGCGGACAGGTGATCCACTGTGGTGACCCCTAACCTGGAAAAAGCTGAAAGAAGAAGAAGAAGGCAAGCATTAAGAAGGAAAGGGTTTTAAAAGATTAACTTGCATTTAGTAAAAGTAAACAAAAGAATCCTGTCACAAAATTGCTATGGCACAATCACTGAAGCATGGAGCCTTTTTAGGATTCTTGAGGGTAATGGTGTTTACTTTTAAAAAGAAATACAGGAATCATTATTTGGTAATAGAAATACATTTGCATACCAAAAGGAAAGATGAAAATAGTATTTGCAGACAGAAGAAAATCTATGAAAGAAATAAAGAAAAAAAATGTGAGCGTTATTAAGAAGACAGTGTTGCAGTTTAAGATGAAAATGTGATGTGGTTCACCATATTTAGTAAAGTGTGTACTGAAGTAGAGAACAGGATGAAAGCAATTATAAACAATAAAGGAAACACAATTAAAGATTATAGAAATATAATGGGTCAGTGGAAGAATATGTGAATATGTCAAATTAATGTATTTGGATAAAGAAGATATTAAGGTTAATTACAAGGTAAAGAAAATAGCAGTAAGAAGTGGAAAAGAAATGACAATGTCAGAACTGATAGATACTTTAAAGAAAGTAAAGTAAAGTTATATTGCTCACCTTGCAAAGATGAAATAGGTTAACAGTTTTATAAGGGTACGCTGGAAAGTGAAAGTAAATTATTTTAGCAAGTAATAATGATTGCTTGTAGAAATGCAAATATATAATAGAGTTTGTATGGAAAAGGAATGGAAAAGTAATGTTTAATAAATGATGGCCAGTTGTGATTGTAAATATTAATTAAAACAGTGCAGGTAAGAATTGATAAAATAATGAAACTATTGGTGGGGGAGAGGTGTTTGGAAAACAAGGTAGACAAATACAGGAGACATTAGTTTTACCCAGAGAGATTTTGATAGTATAGCGAGAGAAACAAAGGAAGGAAAGATGGTTGTGTGAAATGTAGAAAAAAATGTTTGATAACATAAATCATAGACAGTTATAATGGAGAACATCGATATCTGTGCAGTAACTGAGACCTGGTTCAAGACTCCAGAGAGCACCCCTGCAATACCAGGCTACAACTCAAACCAGGACCGAAACACTAAAGGCGGAGGAGTGTCAATATTCACCAAGGATATTCACACCACCAGGCTAGTTGGCCAACACAATGTGTCTGAAATTCTCCAAGTGCAACTAACACTAGGTAAGACTGCAATCCAAATTGTAGCAGATCCCCACCATACCCCAAGATTCACACTACACCTTTCTAAACATACTGGAAAATATTAAGATAGAACCAAACACCCTAATACTGGGTGATTTTAACTACCCTGCCATTAACTGGGAAAACTACTCATGTCCCAACACCTTTACCATAGCGGTTCTTGAATTCATAAATTCCAACGCCCTGGATCAACTAAGCCATAGTCCCACCAGGGCTCCAATATCCTAGACCTGGTCATTACCAACATGGGAAATCAATGCTCCATACCTATGGTCACCCCTCGTTAGTCAGGTCTGACCATAAGCTAATCACCCTTAACATCCACTTCCAGTAAAGAAACCACCATAAAAAACTTCTCCAAAGCCAACTTCATGCTACTCAAGTCAGAAGTGACAAACTTCATGACACCCATGCAGATGGGAACTGAAAGTTCAACTGCTGAATCCTACACTAAGGCACTGTACGAGCATATCCACTCATGCATGAATCGTGCCATCCCAAATAGAACCAAAATGCTCTCATCCAAAAGGAAGCCAATCTGGTGGTCCCCTGCCATAAACAAACTTTACAAGAAAAGGAAGAAACTTTTGCAGAAAAGAGGAAAATCCCAGGATGCAAAAACTCCTTACTAGCCTCAGTAAGAAACTGAGATGCCTCATAAAATCCTCCAAAGCTAGTTACGAAAATAAAATTGCCAAAGATTCCAAAGACAACCACAAAGCATTCTGTAACTATGTCAAGAATCTAAATGGCAATGCTCAGATCTGCTCTGAGCTAAAACAGAATGGCATTAAACATACTGATCCGAAGGATATTGCCAATATCCTGGCAGATCGATTCAGTGCCAACTTCACCCCCCTCTCACCCCCTAAATGACCCATCTCAATACCGGAAGATTGCCAAATTCCAGTAATAACGGCCACACAGGTACAAAACGCACTCTCTAAAGCCAAGAATACAGCATCCATGGGACCAGATGACATCCCGGGCTGTGTACTACATGAACTACAATATGAACTGGCACCTCACCTAAGTGTCATGTTTAATCATAGCCTCACCTCAGGTTTCATTGCCCACTGAGTGGCGCAGAGCTACAGTTATCCCAATCCACAAGGGGATCCACCTTGGATCCCGAAAACTACCGTCCCATCAGTCTGACAAGCCTTATCTGCAAGGCCATGGAGCGTATTATCATGGAACTTATAAACAAAGACATTGGCAACCTTCAAACACTGGACCCCACCCAGTTTGGGTTTGTGAAGGACCGATCTTGTCTCCTGAACCTGATTGACTTCTTTGAATCAGTCTCCAGAGCCATGGACAAGGGTAAGGTGGTCCACACAGCCTATCTAGACCTTGCCAAGGCCTTTGACACCATCCCCCACTCTGGAATCATAGATAAACTTACTAAGTTGGGCATTAATCCCTATGTCACCCAATGGGTTGCTAAATGGCTTACTGATAGAACCCACACTGTAAAAGTAGCCGACTCCAAATCCAGCTCCAGACAAGTGACAAGTGGAATACCTCAGGGTTCAGTCCTGGGGCTGCTCTTGTTTGGCATCTACTTCTCTGAAGTACAGGTCAACACTAAGGGACTCTGGCTAACAAAGTTTGCAGATGACTGCAAACTGGGAGCCATTATTGAATCTCCAAATGATGTGGATACTCTACAAAAGGGCCTTACAGAAACAGATGCTTGGTGCCAGAGCCATGGGCTCAAGCTCAATGCCAAGAAATGTATTGTTATCCCCTTTGGGAAAAAACATGTATCCATGAATTACCATATAGGTGGCAGTACACTAAACACAGAAAGTGTGATAAGAGACTTAGGGTCACAGGTGGACAGTGGTCTCACCTTGATAACCACATCGCCACAACAGTCAGGAAATCCTTCTATGTGGCACACCTCATCACGAAGGGCTTTTCATCCAGAAAAGGAGGTCATCGTCCCACTGTACTCATCCCTCATTAGACCCATTATAGAATACAACGCCCCATTTGGTATGTACCTCTCAAGACATCTGCAACAACTGGAAAGGCCTCAGAAATACCTCACTAAAAGAATCACAGGCCTAAAGGCAGATGCCTGACCGCCTTAAAAAACTCCAGCTATACTCTGTCGCATATCGTCTACTCAGAGGCGATCTCTGCTTAGCATACAAGGCCATGTCAAACCCGGAACTGTTGGACATGCTACATAAAGAAATCCCAATCCCTCAGAGCTACACGCTCCAGGGATCTAAACCTTGTCATCACAATAAACAAAACATGCTGGAGGGATAGGTTCCTGACCCAGAGACTCCCCAGACTCTGGAATAGATTGCCCATACATGTCAAGCAGAGTGCCTCTTTGGACCTCTTCAAGAGGAACCTTGACGATTGGATGGGAGAAAGGAAATTCACCCCAGGGATCACGTCAGTCGCCCTGCTAGACAGGGGTCCAGGAAAGTAAATAATGTGGGAAGAAATAGCCAGGGAATTGTTATGGCTAGGCTTGTATAGGCCCTAGGGCTGATAGCCTAGTACCAACCTATGAACCTATGAACCTATAGGAAATACTAAAAGCATATGGGATGTACAAGAAGGGATTCCTGTCAAGTGCTCAATCTATCAAAAGTCCGAGCACTTCTAATACCAGCTAAATAAGAAGTGGATTCAGTAATGGCATTGTTACAGGTGCAAAACCATTTTGTTAATAGTTATATCTTCAGTTAGCTATTAAATCGTTGCTTAGACCAGATTTTTTTCTGATGCCTGTATTCAGTTCCATAGCTTAGCAACTTACACAGAGTATAGGTGCCACCATTATGATTTTTACATTTTGGAGTAAAGACTCGGTTCATTAGAAATGGGCTGGTGTTAAGAGTGTCTGGGGTATGGAGGATGCTGATGGCAATCAAGGTAACTGAAAGGTAGTTCATCAGGTAATGCTAACCAGTTAAGGGACTGAAATGCAAGACAGTGATGCATTTGTTTAATGTAGTTACTTGCAAACTTTGAAGTTTTGTGTAAGATTGCTCCAGTTTGACTAGCTGAGAGCACTGAAAGTTACTGAAAATTGATAAGGCATATAGGAGACCTTGGAATAAGTAGGTCTGTGGTATGGTCTTGATTGTGCTCTCTGGAAGGAAAGATTTGACTTTATAAAAAAATCCTAGTCAATTATTGTTGTTTTGAACAACATGATGAGTTGCCTGAATCTTATAATATGGCCATTATTATTCTCAGGAGTTTTGTATTTTGCACTGACTCAATTCTTATGTTATTGACTAATTATATTCTTAAGCTGCTGTAGTTTGATTGCTGCATTGGAGGAAAAAGTACCATTAGCTTAGTTTTATTTATATTTAGAA
Source organism: Protopterus annectens (assembly GCF_019279795.1). NCBI lineage: Eukaryota > Metazoa > Chordata > Ceratodontiformes > Protopteridae > Protopterus > Protopterus annectens. The sequence continues at coordinate 637,641,514 of NC_056751.1, forward strand.
GTAATTTAGATAATTGCAGCTAGTTTTCAGTTTTTGTAAAGTAATGTTGTAGGCCGTTTTGGAGGTGTTCATCTGAAGACACTGCACATACTTGTGTGGAATGATCTGCATGCTGTATTAGATTGGTTCAGTGACATGCTATATGAATTTATTCATAAATATGCTAAAGAGTAAAAGTCCTAAGGTTGAACCTTATGATACACCAAATATTATTTGCTGAGGATTTGACAGCTTATCAGCCTAGCATACATAATGTACCATGTATTTAAAACATGTCTTACTTGATCCTGTACGGGCTGCCAAAATGATAGCAAAAGGCAATTATCAGTTAAGGAGAAGGAATTTCACATCGTGAACATTAACTTTTTATGAAATCCACTTGTGTAAATGTCAATACTGTGCGGATGGGGGGACTGATTTTGTGACTGTGACTAGAGAATTCTAGAACAGCAGCAGTGAGCAACTTGTATGCATTTGATTATGTACAGGCACAAACACTATTTAGTATCACTGCAAGAATATCTGTGGGTCACAATAAGTGGCTCCCAGCAATGGTTCCATGATGTTTCATTTATTGAAATGGGGAAGAAATAGGAGTGTAGAAAAGTCAGAAACGGAGATCAGGCAAAGCAACATACATAAGGGTACAAACTAGTAAAGCACGGATGAACCAAAAACGCCAAAAAGCACAAATCCTTAATGCTCCACACTAGAACGAAGCACTGGAACCATAAAGTGCTCAAATTTAAAATGCTTTAATCTACTACATACACAAGGGCACAAGCAAGTGGGAGTGGGGAAGGGGGGGTATATTTTTAGGGGACAAGTGCCCATTTTTATCAATAAGGTCTAATGGGAAGGATGTAAGAGAAAGACATGGGTTGGAAATCGGGTAGAGGTATGGAAGCAGGGGTACAAAGGCAAACGTAAAATACAAAGACCAGCGGGGAGGTGCTGACACAAAAGGGAATAACACTGGATACACAGACATATTACAGAGGGAGAACAAGTGGTAATGGGAAGACTGGACAACAAACAGGGAAGGGAGATGACATATAAAGAACATAAACATCAAGATGGGAGATAGCATGGGGACCCAGCTTCTGATTGCATTGCCTAGGCTAGACCCTGGAAGAGACCAGTCACCACTATGACTGCCCAGCTCACAGGTCCCTGCTTCATATGGCACACAAAGCAATGGTAGGCTGTGGTGTAACTTCACTGGCCACACTAGGACCCTCTCTAGGTGGCAAATGTGGATATCAAGCTGCTGATTCACAAAATTCCCCATCATCTCCTCCAATGTCAACAAGGTGATGAACTATAAACTCTGGTGATGTCACTAGAGAGGAACTACAGTACTCCCATTTAGTGGTCAACAGCCAGAGACCTCTAGGAATATATCCAGATAATTTCCTACTGCGGTGCCTCTATCACCCAATACAGAGGGAAGACTTGGGGCAGATGCTGAGCCAGCAGGAGATGAATGTGTAAAATGGCAGAAGGGGGACATGATGCCACACCAGAAGCACATCTGTGGTTAATTGTGCAAGGTAGTTACATAAATGGAGAGAAATAAAAAGCAAACATCAGAAAAAAATACAACAGAAGTGTAGAGACAATGATACAGAGACAGACAGACAGAGAGAAAACATCACTTTCCTGCCTGCATTTGATGATCATTCTTACAAGTGCATACAGGTAGACTATACAGCTGTTATATATGCTACTATGCAAATATAGATATAGTGGACTAGATGTATTTTATTTTATTTTATTTTACATTTGTTTACTGGGATAGTCCGACTGGACACAGGTCCATTTACAGCAGATGCCCAGGGAGAAAAGCTCCATACAATTAACATGAATAGTAAACACAATATAGTACAAGTCACACATAGAATATAATAGCTGAAAGGCATTTTTACACAGACAACAGAAAGAATCTTTATTAACTCATATAGCAGATAATATATAGAGGATTGCAGTGGGGATTCCTGAGTTTGTAGCAGAACCCAGAAATCTGTAAGAGTTGCTATTTATTTTTTGTTACAAGGTAGGGGTGATTATGTGATACATGGGCATGACCAAGAATTCATTAGGTGTGCTTTGAGAGACTTTTTAAATAGTGTAGTTGATGGAGCAGATGTCAGAGTGGCGGGAAAGTTGTTCCAGTTCCTAGCTATGTTGTGGGAAAACAGAGCTTTCCCTGCAGAGTTATTGGCTTTAGAGATACAGAGGAGAGATTTTTCAGAATGAGGGGATGGTTTGATATGTACTGGGTTAGGAGTTGTTTTAGGGATGGGGCTTTGTCAGGATAATTCACAATATTGTAGACAAGTATTAACTGGCGACAGTTAAGTAGTTGAGGGAGTTCTAACCATGTTAGGTCTCATAGAGCTTGACAGTGAGGGGCTTTGAAGGTGGAGTTGTTAGCGAATCTGGTAATTTTATTGTAGCAAGATTCAAGTAATTCAAGGTCCTGTTTTCTTGTGTGGGTAAGGATTGGTGCAGCATATGTAAGTGTGGACAGTAGGGGAGTCTGGGCTAGTGTAATTCTTGCCTGATCAGATAGAAATTTTCTATGTCTGTATAGAGTACCCAATTTTTGTGGACCTTTTTGATTGTTTTTGATATATGGACATCAAATAGAAGTTTATTGTCGATAGTTACACCAAGGAGTTTGGTGTGGTCAGTGGGGGAGATGCTAGTACCATTTTTGGATGTGATTGTAAAAGGTTGATGGGTAGATTTAGTTTTGTTGGGAATGAATATGAGTAATTTAGTCTTGTTGGGACTGAGAGTTAGCTGGATCTGGTTAATCCAGCTTTCCACTGGGGTAAAGGATTCCTAAGTAAGTTTTTGTAGGGTAGTGAGTGATGGTGCTTTGCGGATGAGCACTGAGTCATCTGCATATTGTATGAGTGTGGTATGTTGGGTGGAGGTATGAAGGTTGTTAGTGAATATTGAGAAGAGTAGCAGGCCCAATATTGAACCTTGTGGGACTCCTATGGTGGTTGGAAGTTGGGGAGGCAGTTTGTTTAGCCATTGGACAGATTTCTGGCTGTCTGATAGGTAGCTTTTAAACCAGTCTATGGTGGAGGGGCCAAAGGATAGGGAGGCCATGGAGTCTAATAATATGGTGTATGACACCATGTCAAATGCCTTAGAGAGGTCTAAGATTGCTGATACAAAGTTATAATTTCTGTGCTGGTTAACTGCATTTGTAAAGGAGAGGAGACCAGTGGCAGTGCTGTGGTGTTGCCGGAAGCCGTGTTGTGTGGGAGAGAGGAGATTGTTAGAGTTCAGGAATTGCATAACTTGATAGTGAATGCACCTTTCAAGTATTTTAGATAAGGGGGTGGTAGGATGGCTATAGGAAGGTAGTTAGAGAAATCATCCTTTGTGAATGGGGATAATGTATGATACTTTCCATAGTTATGGGATATGGGATTCCTAAATGGAGCGGTTAATAAGGATGGATACAGGGTAAGCTAGGGAGTTAGCTGCTATTTTTAAGAAATTAGCTGGAACGTTGTCTGCTGCAAGGGTGGTAGGTTTAATTTTTTTTAGCAGTTTTTTTATTATGGTGGTGGGGACAGGTGAGAGGGTAAAGCAGGGGTTATTATTAAGGTGCTGGTTTGGGGTGCATGAGTCGTTGTTTTTGGAGAGTTGAGAAGATAAGGATAGGATGGTTTCAGTGAAATGGTGGTTAAATTGGGTAGTGATGTCTTCAGTGTTGTTGTTGGTGGTTGGAGTTGGAGTAGATGTTTTACCTGGGTTAAGTAGGCAGTTGATGGTATGCCAGAACTTTTGGGATCTCTTGTATGTTTGTTTTGGGCATTAAGGAAGTAGTTTTGTTTGTTGAGTTTGGTCTGTTATTTTGCTTGATTTCTTAGTTTTTTGTTAATTTTGTTTGGATAGGCTTGTGTTTTCTCTTTTCCATGCTTTCCAGGACTTATCTCTAGCTTTAAGTAGGGCTCTTGTGTCCCTACTTAGCCAAAGTGAATAGTTTGCCTTAACTTTGGTTTTTCTAGTGGGTGCAAGTGAATTCAGGACAGTAATGAAAGTGTGAAAATAGTTGACAGCTTGGTCTAAACCTAATGTTAGTAGTGGGTCCCATTTTCAGTGTCTTAGGATGTGGTTAAGGTCTTGTATATTCAGTTTACTATTATCCTTGACTTGTCTATAAGTTATAGGGTTGGAGAGATTGGTGCGTTTACATAGAAGGACTGTGGGGAGGTGGTCATTTAGGCTGTCTGGTAGACATCCGGTGTGATATTTGTGTTTTGGGCAGTTAACTAGTGTCCAGTCTAAGATTGATTGTCTATGGGATTTTTTGTCTATTCTAGTCGGTTCTTGGATAAGTTGAGTAAAGCCATAGAGATTGATGTGGTTTGTGGGGTTGTTGGAGTTGCAGGCTGACCAGTCTGTGCTCAGGTCACCTAAGAGAATGGTATAATGGGGTAGTTTATTTGAGATCCATTGTAAGATCTCTTCTATGGTGGGTGAATTGTTACCTGGGGGGATGTAACGGCATAAGATATTAATTTTTTTGGCATCATTTATTAATAGAGTTGAGATTAAGATTTCAGCATTTTGAAATGAGGGTATAGGGCTTTCTAGAGGTTTTATGTTGAGTGTATTTTTAAATATTATGGCAACTCAACCCCCCTTCCTGCCTGTTCTGTCTTGCCTTAGTATGTTGTACCCTGGTGGGAGAATTTCTTCATTTTGGATGTAGGGTTTTAACCATGTTTCCGTCATGGTTAATACGTCTGGGGAGTAGTGGGTTATAAATGCATGTATATATGCAAGTTCGTTGGTTAAACTCCTGGTATGATTAGTAGGTCTGATATTTGTTTAGGTGGGAGTAGGGCGATGCTTGGTCCTGGGTTTGGGTGTATGTCTCCTGATATGAGAAGTTTTTTTTTCAGTAAATAATATGAGTTTCATTCAATGTGTTGTTTTTGTGTGGTGTGAATGTGTTAGTTTTGTGGTATAGGTTGTTGTTAATTGGATTTTGTATATGTGTAGCATTGAGCTATCTTTAAATAGTGTAGCAGTAATGGGGAAGTGTATGTGTGTGTTTGGTGTAATGCAGGTGTGAGTTATGTGATAATTTGTGTTTTGTGGTGGGGTGGTAGGATTTGTGGTTGTGAGATGTGTTAGTAATGTGAGAATGAGGAGAAGAAAAACTAAGATGATTTTCATTTTTAGTAATGGATGGTGATATGATAGGGTGGAGGGGGGATAGTGATGGTTTGTAAGTATGTGGCAGCTTAAAGTGGGGGATTTTTGGTTGCTAGGGGTGTGGTTAGGTGTGATAGGGTGCTTTGGTTGTGGGAGTGGTTTAATGGGTATAACTGTAGAGGTGTCGGGGGTGGTAATTTGGTGTAGGGTAGGGGAGCGGAGTGAGCCCACAAGGCGAACGGAGTGGGTAGAACCACGAAGTGGAGAACCTGGCAAGAACCAATCAGTTATATAGTGAGGTTGTGTAGTGAAAAGCTTTTGGTAGGTGAGTTGCACGGTCTGTGGACAACTTGTGACTAAAATAATATAGGAGTTGTCCTTCTATTTTTAATTTTTATTGGAAAAATTATAATAGTACCCAAGTCACTTTTTATGTTCAGTTCTATGGTGAAAATTTGTAATAGTACAAAGCCAATTCACTGTCTTTATTTCTCCAGGTGTTTTCCTATTTCCTGTATGGGGAGAGACTGCTTTGTAGCAGTGCTTAAACTATGGAAGCTGGAATTGATTTAACTAGTGGGGTTTGATCTTACAGCTGTGTTAGCATGTAAAATAAGAGAAATTATTATCTATATTCTACTGCCATCTAGTGGTATTGGTGGGGGACTTCAAGTAAGTTAATTAATCAAGTCAAAAACTACAGGATGCATGATAGGAAGTGGGGCGAACGGCCTCAAGGTACATCCACAGGTGTGAAAACACTCAAAAGTCCTATTAAAATATATTAGAGAAACTGTAGGCTATCATCACCTACACTGTGATCCTGAGGGAATACACGTCAGGTAGTTAGCGTACTTTTTATTTAAATTGATTAGTGCAGATGGGGGGGGGGGGGGAGTAGCCCGAGTATGAGCGCAAGGCTTCAAGGCTGAAAAAGAGAGAAAAGAAGAAGATATTATGACTATTTGTTTAGTGATGTGAGAAAAATAAATGGAGAGAAGGCTGAAGGGGTAGAGTGCAGGTGAGGAATTGAGTGAGAGTGCAGAAAGCAGTGCAGTGATTATTACATTAATGTAGTTATTATCTCTACAATAAGCATATCAGTCTGCTAGAAACAACTCATATGTCCTTAATGGATGATTTGTATACAATGGTACACCAGTAGTGTATCTCTGACCAAGGGAGGGGTGCAACAATAGCAGGATGGCGATACTAGCTATAAGAGGCCATGAAGGTTGTGTATAGGTTTGCCGTGTGAGTATGCCATTTGGGAGAAAGACAAAGACATGCCATGTGGATTTGGAAAGTGTTGTTATTTATACAACCCAACATGTACATGGTGCAAGTAATGTGTAGTAAGGCCAGACAAGCAATGATTTGCAACACTGGAAGCTATCAGCATATTCTTGGATACTACCATAATGTACATTGATACACACAAGGGAGAACATTATGATAATGCATGAACATCATCATATGCCACTTGGAAATCACATCCACATGGTCATATGGTGAGGTGATGCACAGTCAAAATGATGACATGCATACCCTTCTTGACATATGCCCTATTGCTCCACTTACCTACAAGCCTATAAATCACAATTTTTCAGTTCAACATTTTCCAAAAGATGAATGCCAAAAAGAGTGATCTGAAAACTGACTTACAGTTATGAATACTGACTCCATGGTCACACCACAATGAAAAAAGGGGAAAAACACTGAAAATTGCTCCACTATCTTGCACAGTACCATGGACTGCAATGAAACTCACTGCAACACTTAATTTTCTAAATCAAACTCCTCATCAGAAACCCTGTTATGTACTCGTAGAAAATCCTGCTGCTCTGTGGTAATATCCACAGTCTGTTACCTGTGTCAACAGCCTGTACGTTAGGCAATGCATAGCAAGGGGCTTGGTGTCAAGGAAGACCAAGGTAAACATCTAAATACAAATGCAGAATGTGATGATCCTCAGCAAATATAGTGTGCACATGTAGGTTATATACAGATATATATATATATATATATATATATATATATATATATATATATATATATATATATATCTATCTCAATAATTATTTATAAACATATATACATATATATATATATATATATATATATATATATATATATATATATATATATATATATATATATATATATATATATATATATATACATATATATATATATATATATATATATATATATATATATATATATATATATATATATATGTCAGATGATTGAGTTTCCAAAAACTCGAATGAAAAAAAAAAAACAAAAATCTACGTTTTTACATATATGCAGGAGGCCAAGCACCCCCTGCCCTCTCCATGTGGGGGATGCACCCTCCACACCCCCTGCAAATTATATATGCCAACTCTCAGACTGCAGTACAGTGAAGAAAAGGGTAAATTTACCGATCCTCTCTGTACTGCGATCTCCATTCAAAAGTTTTGAGTTTTCAAAAACTTGATCATATGGTCTCGACCATATGAATTTTGAGTTTTTGAAAACTCACTTATACAATGACTCCCTCATTAATATTCCAAAACGTGCACGCTGATTGGCCAGAATGCCCATTGTAAATTTCACAATATACAAATGGAAAAAAGAAAGAAAAAACCAGAGCAACGGAGGCTTCTTTTATCCATTGTTTCCATTTCAAATAATTGCTGTAATGGGTATGCATGGAATACAAGTTCCATATGCATGCTCAGTACATCAAAACAAGGAAGCAGTGCATCACAACCAGTGGAAGAACATTAATGCGCCGTTATACAAAGACATTATTTAAGAAAAGTAAGTATTTTTTTTCTTAAATAATGTCATTGTATAATACCAATAACCAACTCCGTGGTTGCGGTATATTGAAGATTTACCCATGATTGGCTTTATTTAATCACTCGGGCTTCGATCTCATGATTAAACCATACCAGCTGTGGGTAAATCTTCAATATACCACACCACATCATTGGTTATTGATTAATTAACTTATAGAAATATGTATATATATATATATATATATATATATATATATATATATATATATATATATATATATATATGTATATATATAGTACTATTACATATGGGTGTTACAGGTACAACTACATAATACTGCAGAAGGTCTAACAGAGATGCTATGATATATACAACTTATCTATATGATTACAACAATCATACCACTGCATCAGGTGAGATACTGCATCCTCCTCCAGTGCTGGAGCTTATTCTCTGCTATCTGCTCCTGAGCTTAAAAACAAGAATGTAGTTTAGCATTATGAATTAAATGCCCTGCTAGGGCCCATTTACCTATGCCTGAAATAACAAGGCAATGACCTGACCTGCATACATACTATACTCTCTCTTTCTCTCTCTCACTCTCTCTCTCTGACTTCTTCTTCTCAGTGGCTAAGAATTTAAGAATGATGACTTATCAGGCCATTATGGTCATGCTGGCATTGCTTGCCAGACTGGCTGATGCCACTAGCAGCATTCACTGCCCTTTGAGGTTGTGCCAGGATTTTCAATTTATACTTGGGACCCTTTTAAGAGTCCCACAGCAGGTAACCCCAGTTGTCTACCTACAAAAATACAAAAATATATTACTCTGCTTTGAGCTCCACCTGGGAGCCCTAACACCCTTAGTGTCTTCAGAAACCATGGTTACAATGTAGTGAAAATGGTAGCTCTCTCAAAGCCATGCATGTTGCTCCTGTTGCCATGGGATGTGCACCTTTGAGTAGCTCATTAATGCAAAAAGTCATGAAGCCATTCTAGAGTAGCACTAAAACAGGTGGCATAACAGGATGATGTTAGAATATGAAGTATCACATGATAGGACTGCAATATCAGTACAGCAGCTTTATATGTTTCCATTTCTGTACTTTAGCACCTTCATAGGCCATAATTTACAATTGTTTTCTTCACATTTCTATGGGATCCTTTGAGCAGACCACACATGCAATTGCAGAATATTAATAAATTTTGTAGGGTGGCATAGGTGAAGTGTGCGATGTGATAAAAGTATGATTCAGAAACATTCACTTGAGCATAATGACTGTGCTAAGAGCCTCCAAACAGCACAGTGGTATTGGACTTTACTGTGCTCATCACAGTACTGAAGTTTGTCACAGAGTAACTTTTAGAGCATGGAAGTATTAAAGAAAGCAAAGAGTCTGCAAGCTACACAGTCAGTTAAGTAATTTGGCACTAATATTATTGTATTTTGTATACTAGGCATACCGTACTTGTGTGATGTCTAAGCAGAACTTAGCTACATGACACTCTTTTAGTATAGGAGGTCGAGGTAATAGTTGTAACTGTCAACACGTGCATTCTGCCTGGGGTAATGTGAACAGGGGTAGGTATTTCTGACATGGTAGGCAATTACAGGTAACAGTAATTTAACTGCAAAACAGTATGGCTTGCTATCTTTGGTGTTATATTAGAGACATAGGCCCCAGTTTAAGCCAAAGCATGTATGTGCCCCAGTCACTGATGATCTCAAGTCTCGGCAGGTGTTCTGTTTGATGCTATCTAACAAATGTGTGCTATCTAACAAATGTCTACATGCTATGTTGCCTGTAAGGAAGGGTGAACATGCTCTGTATGAACATTTGTCTGATGAGGGATAGGGACACCTTAGGGCATGTTTTCCCTTTTTTAATTTCTCCAAATCATTTGGGTTTCTAAAAGCATGATGGGAATAGACCTCATTCCTAAGTCAAACTACGATTAAATTTAATGAAATTAGTATTGTTTCACTCTTTGATATCAGTCAAAAGTGCTCTTTGCAGCACCTGCAATGTGCCCAGTAATGACTCCTTCTGTAATTCGTATGGAGTTACATGCATTGGTAGCATATCTAAATATGATTGTAGACTCTTTTTTATAAGACCTGTTGCTCCTACTACTATTGGAACTATCTGGTCATCTTTCTTCCACATTGCTCTTATTTCTGCTTGCAAATCCTGATATTTTATGACTGTGTCTCTCTGTGCGCAGGATAATGTTTTCCATTGTGGTGAAAGTGATTGGGATATAGTCATCTTCATATTCTAGGGACATGCTTACAGTGGACCTAGTACTCTACAGGCCTCTATGGCATTACAGTGTGACTGATGTATCTGTGTAGCTTCTGTAGCCACCTTCTCTGATGGAATACCTTTGTGGTCATAAGATATGGGTGCTACATTACCAATGGATAAGTCACATCTGCCTTGAGTGCTGAGGGCACTGTGGGATGCAAAGTATGACGTTGTGGACAGTGTTCATGTGGAGACCAGCCGTAGCACATCCTGCCATTAATGCTGAAGGAGCACCCCATCCCCTATGTGTGCTGTACATCGTGAATATAACATTCCCAGGAGAAGCTGCCACTGTGGATGGTGACATGCACAATCACTGCATAGGTCTGTCCCTGGTACCCAACACACTGCTGAATCACATTCTAAAAGTGTGTCCAGGCATACCCACACACATAAACATCAGCACTATGCACCTCTGCAGACACTCCACACTGGAGTTACCACTCCTGTCTTTGTCCAGTCTCTCTTGCTCCCTACATTCACCTGTTCATGACTCACGCAGTCACATACAGCATTAACCCATCCCTTACCTCCCAAAACACACTTCCTGTTGTTGACATTTTGGTCCTCCCCACCTGTGGATATGATGACAACTATGCCCTGCACTTAGTATTCTGTTACCTGGATAAACTGTCTGGTGCACAGTGTGACCAGTCTAAGCATGGCAGAGAACACCCTGAGTGTATTATTATATGTCTTGTTTTCAATGGTGCACACCCTGCTTTGTAAGCAAGGCAGTCATTCAGTATTTTAGTATTGTGTGGGCATGGTATGTTAAGTGCAGACCCCTTTGTGGAGCTAAGAATGATGACAAGTCCCTCTGTGACTAGCAAAATGGCACCTGCCTCATGCAGCTACTACAGCAATGGCTAACCCACACATTTCATCATCATCATCATCGTTTCTATCTCTCTGTTTCCTGTAACACCAGGATTTTACTGCAGTCAGTAACTCTGGTGGTAGTTTGTTATCACATGAAAAAGTATGCGTCTGAATCATCATGTCACCTTGTTTACCTTCACTTGCATTTACCATTGCTCTCATTTTAACAGCGTTGTTCATTTCTATGACGTTATGCCATCATTTGGGAATTATGCAGGCCACAGCAGTTCACAGCCTTTGGTGATCGTACTAAATCTATTTCTGAATTTCTCCCATCTGTTGCAAGGTTGCTTTTCATCCAGATTCAGCTGCCATGATATACAAAATATTTCTTATTCCCAGCATGGATCAGTGGTTGAGAAAACTATTAAATCAGTTTATTGTATTTTTGGAGAGTCTATTTTCTTTTAACTGTGAATAATACTATGGGAAGTGAAACTGTATTACATGCTTTGGATAGGTCTAAAATTGGGACGAAGCTATTTACCCCTGAATTTGTCTTTCGCAAATATAGTTTATAAACATTAGTAATGCTGCCTGGCCTAAATCCATGCTGTTGTATTTATTATTACAATAATGCAGGATCAGATTATTTGCTAGAAAATAGTCAATACTTATATGTATCTGACTGCAAACATACAATACTATGGCACTTCTGGATTATTTTTGCGTTTGCATATGGTGGTGATGGGGGGAGGGGGGGTTCAGTCAGTCTGTGTGTAGTGCAGCATATGCTTTTTGTATGAGTAGGCTCCAGATACTTTTTGGAAGTTTTTTTTTTTTGGGGGGGGGGTTGCATTTTTCATTGTGAAATAGTCAAAGAACCTGTGTCTTAGAGCATTAAGTGTAAAGGATGTAAAGCATGCAACTGGCAAAGGCACAGAATATAAAACAATATTACACTGGTGACACTTCCTATATGATAAGGAGTCATGATCCTGGTAAGAAAGCACCACAAAGATGACAAATATAAAACAGAAATAATAGTTACAGCGAGTGGTAAAAAGGTTATGTCCCTAAATTTATCATTGCCATGGAACTCCAGAGAAAGAGCAAACAAGATGTTCATATGTTTCTAGGATCATAGGCAAAACTAATAGCTGCCCTTGTGGGCCATTTTAAGCCAAGCCAATTTCCCTTTTTCTGCTTGAATTAACCTGTCCATTTGGTCACAGACTGGCCTTACCCATAACATGGCCGATAATTGCTTGTTAGCCCTAAAGAAAATAACTGGGATCATACCATAGATAATTTGAGGGGATCCATGCAAAGCCGGATCCAATATTAGACAGCCAAGGCAGTCACCTTGGGCCCACTGACTTGAAGGGGGCCAGCAAACTTACATTTCTTCTTTAATAATTCACTTCACAGGCATTAAAGTGCTTCTTTAAGGATGCACACAGAGTGTGTCCTTAGTAGCGTCTGTGCGTACATCTTTAGTACAACGCATGTACATTTACACTGTAATTTTTTAAATGATTTCAGGATGAACATCCTTTTGAAATGACCAGTATGGATTTTCCAGACAAATTTTATGCTGTAGGAAAACCAAAGTGTGCACATGTTTCTATAAAATGCTCTAGTTAGTTAAATTAACCATGCTCAAGCTCAAACCCTGTACCTTAAATATAGAGACAAGAGCCTGAATCATCTGCACCAACTACCAGACTACTTGCTTCAGTCCTTTTTCAAGGAAGTGTGAGCTTCAGTACTTTTTTTCAAGGAAGTCTGTGCTTCAAGGGATGAGAAATTGAAATTGCTCATTCTGTCTGTTTTTGATGTTCAACTACTGTTTGTGCTTACAAGCTTGAAAGCAGTCTTAGTAGCACAACAAGTAGCATACTTACTTTTGATGTAGAACTCTGTGGGTTCTCCTCCCACACCATGTAGATAGGTTGCTGATACTGTGTTGCATTTTAAGGGTGAGTTGAGGTGCTGCAGTTCTGATTGTGTCCTCCTTTGGATGAGATGCCTTGTAACTATGAACCTGTTGTCAGTTTGCCATCCATTCCCTATTGCAATATTAGCATGTTAACTTTCCATTTTTTTAATATAACATAGGCAATTTATTCTTCAGGGGCAAGAGGCACTCAATTTGTAGATGAAGCACTGAAATATAAAGTTGTTTAGTAGCAGCACCTGTTCATTAGCTATATATCTCTTTAGTGTGAAATTATTCAGATGACTTTTACTTCTGCAGAGATTGTACATATTGACTGATATTGGTGGATTGTAATGACAGAAGTTTGAGGGGCCTTTTATGTCTGAAATGTTCTGAAATGGGCAGTTTGTCATTACTGGTTCACACATTTTGTTTTATTGAATGTGAGTTTCAAGGGCAGAGAAGTTTACTGTTAATGCTAAATCTGTTTTTATTGTGAGACTAAATTATTTTGTTTAGCAAATGACTAGCAGTGTTTGGGCTATAAAATATAAAATAAAAGTTTTAAATTAAATCCAACTATCTGTTATCACTGTAGAAGTGAAGATGAAAATAGTGTGCACACTGACAGGTTTGAACAGTGTTTATAGTAACTGAGGAGAAATAGCCATGTAATGGGACACTGGAATGGTTGTGGGTGCGGTTGCTGCTTTGAGGGGGGGGGGGCTGGAGGGCTGCTGGAGGGGACCCCAATCCATTACCCTGCCTAGGGCCCCAATTATCCATGATCTGGCTCTGGACTCATGCATTAGTGGTATAGGGGGAGTCCTGGGATACATTTTCTGTTTCCCATACATAGATCCGAGTTGTATTTGAATATGGACAGGGATGAACTTTGTTTTATGTGTTTGGGGAGTCTGCTCTGTTGGAGATCACTTAAAAATTGTGAAAATTAAATTTGTGGTAAGAGAGAGAGAATGTTTGGATTTAGTGTATGGATGAAAAGTAGAAGAAATCCTGAGAGGCTGCTATTGCAAGCAAAAACATAACATATGGAAGCAGTATGTTTTGACATCCTAAGTTACTTTAGACTGATAAGAGCATTTCTGTGAAGCTGATGACAGCAAAATGTACGTATCAGTTATTACTGAAAACTTCCCACGAGTTCCTGTGACAGACCAGTACCTTCAACCATGGAATGCACTAGTTCCAGAGCTTCATAAGAAGTTCTGTTTTTTTTTTTTAATGACAGAGACAGTGAGAAGGGTTGTCTTGTGCACATAAGAACCTTAAAACTATGAGTTTCAACCTAGTGTGCATTTATGACTGGACCAGAAGATCTGATCAAACTTTTTGGAATCTATATTTGTTACTGGAATCTGGGAAGTGAGGCTAGAAATTAAACAGCTGATGACAAGAAATATGATCTTATTTACATAAATTCTCTAACTTCCACTCATGTAATTAAATCTAATTGGTACATTTTTTTTTATTAACAGCACCCTTAATTAATTATTACTGGTTTGTTACTTTATGTGTTAAGTTTGTAGACTTGTAGCTTGTGGTTATAGTCTGAGAAATGACAATCATTAGTAAGCTAATTAATGCCAACTAAGGTATTTTTAGAAATCCGAACTGAATAGTATGCATTATCAGCATACGTTGATTTATATGTTATAAATGTAAACAAGAAACCATTAATTTACCTTCTGTACTTGTGCTATTAATGTCAGACTGCCGTGTGGTTACTATTTAGGTATTATGCTTTTTATGTTGCCTGCCAGGTGTTATGCACTAGTGGGATTATAGCACAGAGGAATATGTTTTTCAGTGATGACTTATAAATGTGCAGCAGACTTCTGTCAAAGAAACAGAACAGCATGAACTTAAATTTGCATGAAATATGACTTTTCTGTTACGCTCTAAAGATCATATTAGTTTTTGATGCTCGTAGATGTTACACATATGCATTACTCTCATCTACTAATTTAATGGATCTTTTATTCCTTTTTCATAAGGAAGTTTGACATGAGAAATGACTTTGGTTATGATTTTGTTTTTGCTTCTCTTTTATAAAATGAACGTGACCTGCCCGACAGGCTGCACTTTGCAAAGGCTTAGTGTAAGAGGTTTTGAAAAGCTGGGAGATATTGTTTTTGGTGGAAGTTTTCCAATTCACTTCAAAATGGAGCCAGCAGAATACAACTTCAGCGAACCACCTAACCAAGAAGGCTGTAAAACGTAAGGGAGATAATTACCGAATGACATTGTTAAAAATGTTCTAAATATAAGAACTATGCTGCAAATGAAACCAACTATGACATTACAGCTATGAATTAGGAATGCTTCTTTAAAGCAAAATGTATAAGGGGAAATAAATGAAAATAAAATGAAGCTGATGGAGGACATATGGTGCATTGGTACTTTGGTAATATTGCAGTGATGCCATATTAAACTGCTTAATTTTTTATCTTATGTTTAATTTTTATTTTATTTTTAATTATCAGGTGGGTAGACTGAATGCAACAGCCTTTTTCATTCACAATTTAGTTACAATAGACAAAAGGAACACATCAAGTTATAGGGAACACAAGTTAATATGAAATATATAGCCTTACAGTCTAAATAAAAGAAAACATAATTATATGCCAGTGTATTGGGTCTTGCTGATGTGAACTTAACATTGGTAAGAGAATGTGGGCAGCCACTATGAAAGGCTGACTCAGAGGTTATCCATGGCCTTAGGTCTAAACTGCTCTGGTGATAGTGTACTGCTAACTAATAGAAGTTATAAGTCCCAATCAAAATGTTTTTCAGAACTCAGTAACTCATTTTGGCATAAGAATATATGTAATTATGGTTTGTTTGGTCACTAGATTTTGTACAAGACTATAAACAAAGATATGAACACAATAGAATCTGGACCCATATGGTCTAACAGGTAGGATTCCTGGTTTTCAATCAAGCACACAGATTCTACTCCCGGTATGGGAAGGGACCACTCTTTTTGAACATCTGCAGTTGATGCAAAAGTTAGGGGTGCAAGCTAAGCTTCCTATGGTGCAGGGTGTTATTCCCTCAACCTTTGTTTACCTACTGTGGAATCTTGAGCAAATCACTTAACCATAAGTTGTTCCTGGATTGTCTCGGAAAAGGGACTGTATATTTCATGGGCCTGGCTGATTAACAAATAGGTATTTATATTGGGGATTGGGGGTTGGCATAACAGTTAAGGTGTTTCTGTCACAGACACAAGGTACAGATTTTGATTCTTACCTTTGAAAGGGAAATTGGCTAGGCTTAAATTGGCCATCAAACAGAACTAACCTAGTATGAACCAAAGAACCTGTATGAAAATTATACTTTTCAAAGTAAAACGAATTATGATAATATGGACGGATGCAGTATTACAAGTATATAGCAGTGAAATTGACTCCTTCCTCATATTAGTTTTCTAGAAAAGGGTGAGCGGTAATGTGGGAACAACAGCATGAAGATAACCATGTTTAATCAGGTTCACACATGCTTGTAAATGAAGCCTGATTGCCCCTTTTTTGTATATTGCAGTATATACTTGCTATTCTATTTGGTCTCTTATTTTTATGACAACCTACAATATACAGTGACCTTGCTGAGGTTTTCAATGCCCTTTGCACTATTGTGGTATTTCATGTTGTTATCTGTAAACTGTTTTTTTTCCTGATATCAGAGGTTCCCCTTTACCTATTTGACCTTCTATTACTGTTTTTCTTTCCAATGTACCATCCCATGTGTCCTGACAATAAGATATATTGGTATTGTAGCCTAATTTCATTTCTTCTTCTTCTGTAAACCCATTTGAGATTCTACAAATGTTCAGATATAGAATATTTCTCTGTATAATGCCTGGATAACAAGTATAATATTGCATTTACAAGTATATACAAACAGTTCACTTGAATGTTTTAAGTCTGCATTAGAATATCAAATAAATTATGCCAACTTTGGAAGATAAACTACAGAACATTATTTGAAGCATACAAGTCATCCAGAATACGTTTGTCTATATTTTACTGCAGTTCAAGTACTAAAGTAAATCTGCAGTGAAACAGCCAATAACACTATGCATGTACTTTGTACAATTGCAGACCCAAACCACTTCTATTCCTTTTGCAGCACATAGCTATCAGCAAAGCTTGGCAGCATTGTGAAGCCCACAGGTGTTTGGTGAAGGAAAAAATAACATCTGTCTTTGAATTATTAGAAAAATGACATCATATTGTATTTGTAATTTCAGTAATGGGCCAGTCATTTTAGAACAGAAGTTATTAAATTATTTAAGGAGGTGCTTTACTGTTTCCAAATCTGAAAAATGTTAGTAAAAACTAACTGAAAACTCCAGCAAAGCTAAAACTTCCTCTGAGTGACCTCCCAAACCTCTTGTATCAGAGGCATATGGGATATATGCAAATGACCCTTATGAACATCAGGTGTTTCAGCTAATTGGCGATTCTGAATGCCCATGACTTGTTTTGTCGTTTTAATGGACAATTTCAGGCCAATAACCATTGTTTATTAATCTGAATTTAGACCAGGTGTTGATGATATCCTTCTCATAAAACCTGGTAAAAAAATGCCAAATTAATCCACGATGTTCATAAAAAGAAGTCCTCTTCATTTGGCTTATAATTAAAGGGAAAAATATTTATTCGTAATATCCGAACAGCAGCTTCTATTGTTATTCAGACTGCAGGACTCTCTACTGCAAACTATTAATCTTTCCACTACTCTGATCAATTAGTATCAACTGCAAAAACATCTGAATCTGGTTAGATGCTACCCTTTCACTCAGACATCACTAACAGACTAGTACTGCGAAAGTGCTAAAACATCAAAACTCTGCAATAAGGTGATTAATTTTCTTACTGCTGAAGGCAAGAAAGTCCCAAGGATCCATTCCTCATTCTTAGCCTTCAGTGTCTTATCTTCCTCATTGTTGAAATTCAGAACATAATACCACCCATTTGTCAAGCTAGTCATTAACAAAATATGTTGGATCATTGTCCTTTCACCTTCCAGAGAATATATGTATATTTCTCTACAACATTCTCATTGCATAGTACTAACTACTGGGCCTGTATTGCGTCATAACTTTCAAACTGTTTCGTATGCATTACTATTCCTCACTTACTACATATACCTTGACCCTATTAGACCTGATGACCAGGGATTAATAATCATTACAGAATCTTCATGTAACCTAATAATTACTGAAAAGGTGCCCTCAAAAACTGCACCAGGTTCTTGGAACCTAGTTCCTAAGAACATTAGGAATGAAGAGTGCTATTAAAGCGTTTGTACATCACTCTTGCAGCATCTCTCAATCTTTATGTTTCAGGAAGAAAGTGTAAAATACGCTCACATAGGTTTTTATTACACATCTCCCTATACATATAAATTACAACTCTAAAAACAATGTTAAATGTACCTGATAAGAACTACAATATGTTATCATATACAGCATCTTTTCTGCTTCCAGGTTACAGTCTTCTCATTTGTCAGTTATTTTATATGAATACATTTTCATATCAATCCTGTTTCATCAAAGCTATCCCTTGAATAGTCTGATATTGTGGAACAGTGGGGCAAGGACATTTCTTCTTACTTACAGTGTTGTGTAATCTCTGCACTGGTATGTTTAGAAATGCAGGATGCTGAAGGTTTAGCCCTTCAAGTGAGTGTTTCAGGGGACTTGCCTCATGCAAAAGCATTACTTTACATTTTTCTTTCATTCAGTGATGTACAACATTGAGTTGTTTCCAGCTGAATTAGTACAGATAAGCAATGACTTGATGGTTAGCCACAGACACACATAATTCTTTTGCATGCCATGTACAACTTTAGCCACTCCAATATTTATAAGTATTTTTTTTTTTGCTTTTGATATTTTATGAAAAAGTAAAAAATTAGCCCACAGTCTATGCAGAAATTCACCAGAGTATGTTGAAAAGCAGGAGTAAATAGTATATATCATTACAGAATTAATAATGGGAGCTAAACTCTAAAATGTACCAGTAAATTATGTTTATGTATCTTATGGAGACCAATCATTCTGGCAACCTTAAATCTGTACAGGGGCAAGGATTTGCAGAACAAATCTAGTTGCTGGCAATGATTTTTGTATGATTAATAATACCATAATCAGCACATGGCACAAAGTGCATTAGAACATTTGGGATATTAGTGCTGCATGAGTGCTTTCTAAGCTGATAGTATGTCCGCTGCTTCACAGGTGGGTGAAATTATTGGAGACACGCTAAGGGTTTACAGGACAATGTATCTGGCATTAATAAACTGAATGAAATGTACATTATTTTGAAATGCAGCTACCTGAAAACTCCTTAGAAGAAAGTCTTCCGTCTGAACAGCCGTTCACTGTAACACATCTCATGCTGTGATGTGTTGCCCACACCATGACATGTGGCTCATAGTGTCATACATGGTTCATACAAGGCTTACATAAGTTGATTCAGGACCAAGACCAAATTCCCCTCATTAACTTATGTCACATGATATAGAGACAGAGGAACAATACTATGCAAGCTATGACTGGGACCATATGATGCCTAGTCACATACATCTTTAAATAGACATGCTCAGAAGTTCATTCCATCCTTTTAAAGTACTTCATAATTCCCATCTCCCAAACTTACTTGCATTGTCTATGTTACCTGGCACAATTTTCTGTCATCCTGATACTAGACTTTATCTTCCGTGAGTATGAGGCCCTTAGGCCATATTACCATTACAGAACTCATAGTATAAGATTAAATGTCAGGATGCTTTTCACAGGATCACCCTGTAATAAACAGAAACAAACATTTACAACAATATATTTCCAAATGATCAGCCTGTAGAAATGACAAAATTAAAATGGATTTACAAAATCAATTACATAAATAGATAGTACTAGGAAAGTAGAGTATGAGGCAATGATAATTACCACATTTAGAAAGCAAAGTTCATTCAATATGAACTAAACGTGGCATGTACAGACTTTCACAAAGATGTCAGTTACACATATGCTGCTGATTGCATGTTTATTCCTTTATTAACTATTTGTGTGTGTGTGTGTGTGTGTGTGTGTGTGTGTGTGTGTGTGTGTGTGTCTGTATTTGTGTGCATATCAGTGTGTGTTGTGTGTGTGTGTGTGTATTTGTGTGCATATCAGTGTGTGTTGTGTGTCCGTGCATGTGTGTGTATGTGTGTGTGTGTGTGTAAGCTTGTGTGTTCCTGTGCATGTGTATGTGTGCATGCGTGTGTGTGTGTGTGTGTGTGTGTGTGTGTGTGTGTGTGTGTGTGTGTGTGTGTGTGTGTGTGTGAGTGCTGGTGGAAAGGAGCAGTTGCCTTGGTTATGGCGATATTTTTGTCTACAACTGTACTTGAATGCCATTACTGTTGCATCTATGCTTCTCCAGTTATTTATTCAGTTTACTATGTACTGTATCCTACTTTAGATCTTGGATTTTATTGCATGCATACCTTGTTATGTTATTTAAGAGAACAGTAAACTCAGAAACATTGGAAAATCAGTTTTACCCCTAAATTACTGGAAATGTTTTAATGGGTTTCATGATAACACTGACAACCAAAATTTAAAACTTTTCCCAGAGTTCAAATTCTAAAACCTTGTGTTTATCTCATTATATGATGGATAAAAAGTATATGTTCCTGCAATGTACAAAATGCATACATCAATTGTCTGTCTGTCTATTTATCTATCTATCTATCTATCTATCTATCTATCTATCTATCTATCTATCTAAATTCAGTATCTCGAGTTCATAAAGTGGAAGGATCAGAAAATCACAACCCCAGAAGAGCGAAATTCAAAATCTCGAATGCGGGAGATTTGAATTAGTGGTTCTGGTGTTGCACTGTGTTTGTGGATTCAGGTAAGTGTTTATGTTTAAGGCTGTTGGGTAGGGGCTGTAGTGTGTGTTAGTGTGTGTTGTTACTGTGATGTGTGTGTGCGAGAGGAATGTAGTTTGTGTGGTGGTGTTTTGTGTCTGTGTGTATGTAGTGCAACCTTGGAGTTAGAATATTTAAGTAGGGGGGTGTGGGGGGTGCAGGGGGGCTTGCCCCCCTGCATATCATAAGGGTAGGTGTGTGTGCTTATTTATTTGTGTGCGTGTGTGTTGTAATGGTGTTTGAAAGTGTTGGGAGTTTGAATTTCCCAGTTTTGCGGTTTCGGAATTTAGGGCTTCGTGATTGTATAGTTTCGGGTATTTGGATTTTCTACTTTATAGGCTCGAGATTCTGCAATTCGAGATTTCAGATGTTCGAGCTTATAAAGTGAATCCATATATATATATATATATATATATATATATATATATATATATATATATATATATATATAAAATATACACACACATACATGCATGTACATAGAGAGAGAGAAAGATATTCCTCAAATCGACAAATTGTATATGTATATATGTATATCTATATCAATAATTATATATATATATATATATATATATATATATATATATATATATATATATATATATATATATATATATTTTAAGTGTGTGTGTGTGTGTGTGTGTGTGTGTGTGTGTGTGTGCGTGTGTGTATCTATATCTATGTATATATTGATAGCTATATAGGTGTGGTGATAATGAATGAAACACCCAAATCCCAGTGTTTATAAAGTCAACACCAAAAGATAGAGTTTGCAAACATTGACATATTACTATGCATGTGCCGATCAACAATCTCAGTGCATGGAAAGATTTTCGCATAATATTTTTTTATTTCATTTTTTTTTTTTTGTGAAAACAGATACAGTAAAATGTAACATTATTAATAGACAGGTAGTAATATGACCAGAGAATACATTGCTGAATAATAAAACAGAAATGCAAAACAGTAAGAACTATTTACACATACCAAAATTCCATCATTGATTATATATACCAACTTCAAGCTAGAATATGTTCAAAAAGGGATTTCCAAAATTCTGTAAAGTGAGTGTGGGATTTCTCAGTGTAGGTTAAATATTTGTGAGCTAGTAGGTGTTTGGTAGCTAACTGTTTGAAACCCTCCCAACTGCATGTAAAAATTTTAAAAAAAAAAATAGATTAGAATATTGTTTTTGCAGGGGAGGCCAACCCCCCCTCTGCATGCCACACCCACTCTGCTAATTATATATACTAACTCTGAGATCACATCATTTTGGGCAAAGGAAAGGGCATATTTCCTGCCATGAGAATTATGCAGTCTTGCACATCTGTCGATCATCTGTTTAGTCGATCAAATGTTGACTAAATAGATATTAACCAAAGGTAGAGTTAACCAAATTCATTCTACCATATCTGTAGATCAGAGTGCATGTGCTGAGTACTGCACCTTTAAAAAGCATCTCAAAGATGCAACGTGCATATATAAATGTCTAGCACATGCCATTACTAGTGCCATTTTGAGAGTGCAGCCAAATAGTAAGCATGTATGATTCCAGCAGTTAGTTTGTATATAGGTTACTTAAGTTAAATTCAGTTAACTTCTATTGTGATGTTTGTATAAAATAATGCTGCTTAAACAGAACCCCTGAAGACACTTCTATTGTGTCCAAAGTAGGAGAGCGACATGGTGTCAGAACCGGAATCACAGAGATTGATATTTGGAGCCATGAGGTGCAGACATGACAGTGAAGGTAAACTAAGAGAAACGAGCATAAAAAAGAGCCAGAAAAGAATCAAAGGTACTGAGAATCCGTACAATGCATTTGTTCCAT
This sequence comes from Protopterus annectens, assembly GCF_019279795.1. Classification (NCBI taxonomy): domain Eukaryota; kingdom Metazoa; phylum Chordata; order Ceratodontiformes; family Protopteridae; genus Protopterus; species Protopterus annectens. The sequence continues at coordinate 637,664,351 of NC_056751.1, forward strand.
AAAAAGGATAAAACTGAGCATTACAAGGGCACAAACCACATTATTAAGCAAGTGGGGGGCACAAAAGATTTATTGACTAAACGGAAATCTTTAAAATAAGATGTTTGACAAAAATGAGCATGCTTAAATCAAAACGAATGTGTTTAAGGCAAAACGGGCATGTTTAGAGTAAAACAAGAACAAGAAATGTACAATGGGCATGAAAATAGATTAAACGAGCAAAACGAATATAATAAGGGCAAAAAAGGGCACAGTAAGTGTAAAAATAGCAAGGTGACTGCATGTGTTTAGGCAAAGTGCTGGGTTTTGGCATAACTATGACTTTGTATTGTATCAAGGGCATCACTAAAGTTATTCGAAGTATCTCAAAGTATGTAAACGTGCTTACAGTGTGTACTTATTACTGTGCATGTATTCTGAAGAGTTTATTTGTGTGCAAAGTGCAACTATTTCATGAAGTACAGTCAAAGTATATACAGCCATTTCTAAAAGTTTCTTCTGCTGGGTGTGTCTATTCACAAAGTGCTGCCATTACAGAGTGTTTCTTGCATTGTAAAGAATTGCCTTGCAAGGTACCACCATTTTGGGAACATTTCAGAGTGGTGTGTACAGTTTATTCACAAAGTGTGATTACTTTGAAATGTTATTGACTCTGAGCCTCTCTTACCTAGCTCATTCACATCATGCAGTTATTTGAAATGTTTCTTAAATGATAACAAATTACTTTGACAATACAACAAATTCAAAAGGTGTTACAGTGCCTGAGAGAGTTATTTTGTAGAGTATAGCATAGTTTTGAAAACCCCATGAGCGTAATTACATAAGCACAAAGTATAAGGGCAAAGTGCAAGTACTGGCATAAATTTCTGGCATATGTGTATGTGTATATGTTTGTGCTTATTTGCAAAACCCTTCACTAGTATGTGTTACTATGGCAGACAGATTTTGAAAGCCCTTACCACTTGTATTTGATCAGAATATTGCAGAGAATACACACACACATTCACACATACAAAATCAGACAGATATACCCACACAACATACACATTAACAGAGCCACTTTCTGTCTATTTGATAAAATATTTGAAACCTTTATTGAAGGCAGTTAGGGCTAGAATACAGGACACAATGGAATTTCTTAACATAATATCGGACACTCAATTATAACCAGGGTGGTTGATGTATACCCTTGATGTTACATCGTTGTATACCAGTATTCCCCATTGGGCTGACCTTATGGCTTTGGCATTTTGGTTGGGGGAATTATCACTGTATAGTCCAGGGTTTAATACTTTTCTTTTATGTTTGACTTTGCATGTCCTCACAAAGAATGTTTTCTACTTTAATGGAAACTGTTATCTACAGCTCAAGGGCACAACTATGGGTGCTTCATTTGCACCCATTTACGCCAATGTATTTATAGGATATTTTGAGCATATGATGATCTATGACAACCACAATATATTTATGAAGAAATTAATATTTGGAGGTGGTTTTTGGATGACTGCTGGTTGATCTGGAAATCTGATACTATATATTTACAGGCATTTGTTCAATAGCTGAATGAAAATAAATGGGGTATTCACTTTACAGTGAATTTTGATATGCAGTATATTTCTTTTCTTGATGTGATGTTGAACAGACAGCCACATGGAACTCTGGCAAGTTCAGTTTTTCAGAAACCATATCATACTAACACCTTGTTGCATGTATCCAGCTGTCATCCAAAACACATTATACAAAATATTCCCAAATCCCAATACATGAGAATTTGGCGTATATGCTCTACTAACCACGATTTTTCTTATTTCAACACTGAATTGACATCTCGTTTTATTGAATGTGGTTATTCGTCAACACGTTTATTGAGAACTAGTAATGGAGTTAGTAAGATACCTAGGAAGGAATTACTCACATACCATAGTTACAGGCCCAATTTGGACCTTAAAATTAGATTTGTAACTACATTTGGTAGGAACATATACCGGTTTATAAACTTGGTACAACAACACTGGGGCGTACTTTTAGCAGATGATCGGTTATGTGAATTGTTAGATAGTAGATGTTCATTTTCATTTTGCAGAGGTGTTATTTTGGGTGGGCATTTCAATTTTTATAAACGTCACCCACATTCAACTAATATGATTCAAAAAACATTAGATTAACTAAATTAATGGGTTGTTTCCCCTGCAGTCATTGTACTTTTTGTAAATATATTGTTCAAACCAAAGAATTTACTAGTAAAAGCATGCCATGTATTTTTCAGATAAAAACACCTGCCAACTGTAGTAGTGAGTGGGTTGTTTATCTTGCTGTATGCACTTGTTCAGTATTTTATATAGGCCAGACCTCAAGACCCATGAAGCTAAGCATTTCAGAACATCTTATCAATGTCAGGAACAAAGTTCTCACTAATGCATTATATAAACATGCCATGAGTCATGTCACTGCTACGTTTCAGTTTATCATAATTGATAAAGTGTGTGGTCCAAAATGTTCTAAGGCTGGCTGGCATGATATACTTAATAAGAAAGAGAAGGCTTGTATAGTTAGACTGGGGGGATTATTCCCAGCCGGTCTTAATGATCATTTATAATATATATTTATAGTTGTTGTATCTTTCGGCTTTTCCAGGTTAGGGGTCGCCACAGCAGAACTCCGGTCTGCTAATGATTGGCAGTAGATTTTTACGTGCAAAGTTGCCAGCTCTGATGCACAACCTTCAATGAAGGTATGCCCATTCACGCATGTCTCCACACAGAAGAAGCTTTAGCTGAGAATCGAACAGGACAACATCTTACTGTGAGGCGACAACACTTCCGCAGCACCACCACCGCGATAATGTATATTTATAGTTATTCTTATTATATATTTTATTTTTTATTTTTCACTTTTATTTTTTTGGGTGCAGTCTGATTGGTGGTGGTAGCTTTGGTATTGTCTATAAATAGACCAATGATTACAGTTGCATTTGTACATTGATAAAGGCCTTTGGCCGAAACCGGTCTGTAACTGTGGAGACTTATTAAAAGTCTTTTTCCCCTATTTGTGTGCTGGCTGATGTTTTGATAATTTGATTTGTCTTTTTGAGCCTTTGCACCTGCCATCTGAGTGGAGGCTTTGGTTGTTAGAAGGTGAAACTTGTCATATTGTTGAACAGGCTGAATCAAGGGAAGACCCTGAGTGCTTGAAGCGCAAGTTCAGAGAAATGTGTAACCCTCAGACAAATATTACATTAGAAAGGCATTTTTTTTAAATGAGAGATCAGAAACCAGGGGAAACGTTTGCATCTTATATAACTGACCTGAGAAACAAAGCTAAAATGTGTTGGTTTGGTGATTTAAAAGATGAGTTAATAAAGGACAGGCTTGTTTGTGATATTAATAGTGTTGCTGTGAGAAAGATCTTGCTTCGTGACAGTGATTTAACATTGAGTAAGGCCACAGGGATTTGTCAGATCCATTAGGTGGCAGAAAAACACACACATATGCTTGCGAGTGACAAGAGCATGGTTTCAGCAGGCTCCAGAGCAAGTGTAGATAGTATGCAACACGTGGCAAACAGAAGTAGGCCTAAGCATGTGTCAGCTACAATTGCTACAGGGTTTCCTGGTAGGAGACATAGCTTTCCAGCAAGCTCTAAGGCCAGTTCCTCAGTGTAATACAAGTGTGAATCAGCAAAACCCAAGTCCAGCTTTATTGTTAACTCTCGCAATTGTGGTGCAAATCATGCATCTAGAAGAGAGAAATGCTTAGCTTTTGGTCAGCAATGTCACAAGTGTAAAGAATGGAACCATTTTCAAAAGTTTTGCAAATCAAGTAAACTTCGCACAGTTGCAAAGAAAGGTCACACAAAAGAGCAAGTTTATTAAGTAGAGCTGCAGTAGAGTCAGCTTTTTATGTGGATGGTGTATCAGTAGTTAGTGACAGATTTGATGCGGTGAATTTATTGGCAAAGATCCAAGTGTTTTGTACTGTCTGGATCAATGGTAAATCCACAGAGCTTAAAGAAGACATGTTTCAAAGTGTAATGTTATATCAGCAGACACATTTGCTAAAGTGAGAACTAATGAGCAACTCAATGTGGCCAGTAGTGCAAAATTCGTTGTTTATGGAGGTGAAGAAATTCAAACCGAAGGTTCAGTGATGCTTTCATGTTATTTGGCCAAGAGTTGTTACAACGTGTTATTCTATATAGTACGAAGACTAGTAAAGTCTTTACTGGGTCTCAAAGATAGCTTGAGAATAAATCTGCTTTCTTTAAACAAAGACATTCATCACATAAGTACATATCCTAGTTCCAATTTTTCTGAAGCCATTTTCTTAGAGTATGCTGATGTTTTCAAAAACAAGTTGGGCAAACATTCCAGTTGTGCATTCCATGAAGTTAGACCCAGAGGTCACTCCAGTAGTTAGACCAGCAAGAAGAGTTCTGATAGCTATGCAGGACAAAGTCAAGGCTCAGTTGTATAAAATGGTGCAGCAAGGTGTGATTTGTCCAGTTACAGAGCCAACTGAATGGGTGTCATCTATGGTAGCAACCCACAAAAAAGGCTCAGATGAAATCAGAATATGTATTGACCCAAGAGATTTGAACAAAGCATTGAAGAGACCATATCATCCAATGTGCACAGTTGAAGAAGACACAGCTCTATTACCAAATGCCATTGTTTTTTCTGTTTTGGATGCAAAGAGTTTATTTTGACAAGTGATGATCACAAATCCTCATTACTAACCACTTCTGGTACTCCATTTGACAGATACAGATTCCTAAGGATGCCATTTGGAATAAATTCTGCAAGTAAAGTCTTCCAGCATGCAATAGAGCAATTTTTTTGGGTTATCCTTGTGCCATAATAGTAGATGGTTTATTGGTTGGAGGTAATGGTGAAGCAGAGCATGACAGAAACCTAAAGAGAGTTTTAGAAAGAGCACATGAAGTGAACTTAAAGCTCAATCCTCTGAAGTGCAAATTTAGGCTACCAAAAGTTACATATGTAGGTCATTTATTTACCAATACTGGCTTGAGACCAGATCCGACTAAGCAAGCGGCTACTCTTGAGATGTCATCACCAGATAATGTGCAAGCTCTACAACATTTTATAAGCATGGTCAACTATTTAGGCAAGTTTATACCAGTCTTCAGTGAGTTGACAGCACCTTTAAGAGAGCTAATGTACAAAAATGTTGCATGCTCATGGTTAGAACATCACCGGAAGGCATTTGAAGACCTTAAGTGCAAAACTACCACCCCACCTATATTAAGATATGATTATGTGAATAAACCAGCCACTCTTTCCTGTGATGCTTCAAAATTTGGTCTTGGTGCAGTCATACTTCAAGAAGGTAGACCAGTAGCTTATGCATCTAGAACACTTACCCAAACTTGAGATGCAGTATGCTCAAACTGAGAAAGAACTTTGGGCAATAGTATTTGCATGTTCCAAGTTTCATGATTATATTTATTGTCGAGCTATTCAAATTGAACTGACCACCAACCTCTAGTCACTATTCTAAAGAAGCATATGCATTCAGCTCCAGTGAGATTACAAAGAATGATGCTCAAATTGCAAAAGTACAACTTCAAAATGGTCTGTACAAGAGTCAAACTACTCTATCTGGCTGATATTATCCAAATTTCCCAAATATGACGTAACAGTTTGATACAGAAAATTTTGACTTTGACATGATGGCAGTCCATAATTTTTCTACCACTAGGCTTGATGAGTTATGAAAGCACACTAAGACTGATCCAATTTTGCAAAAACTCGACCACTACATTAATGTTGGATGGCCATCAATGCAATCTAGTGTACCACCTGAAGTGCAAACATAGGTTCATAGGTTCATAGGTGTGTACTAGGCCAATGGCCCTAGAGCCTTTACAAGTCTAGCCCATAGGATTACTCTGGCATCGTGCCACCCAACCTTAGTTCCTAGTGCCTCTGCGAGTAGAGCCACTGGATTGATCCCTGGGGTGAAGTTTCTATTTCCCATCCACTCATCAAGATTTCTCTTGAAGAGGGCCAGTGAGGTGCTCTGCTTGACATGTATGGGAATTCTATTCCACAGCATGGGCAGTCCCTGGGTTATGAATCTGTCCCTCCAGCATGTTCTGTTGATTGTGGTAATGAGGTTGAGGTCTCTGGAGTGTTTGGTGTGGAGGGATTGGGATTTCTTTAGATGTAGCATTTCTAACAGAGCTAGGTCAGACATGGCTTTGTAAGTCAAGCAGAGATCGCCTCTAAGTAGGTGATATGAGACAGAGAATAGTTGGAGTTTTTTGAGTCTGTCCATATAGAACAGGTGTTTAAGGCCTAAGATCCTCTTTGTGAGGTACTTTTGCTGCCTCTCCAGTTCTTGCAGGTGTCTAGAGAGGTACATACCAAATGGGGCATTATACTCGATGACTGGCCTAATGAGGGAAGAGTAGAGGGAGACAATGACCTCTTTCTTCCTGGATGCAAAACCCTTAGTAGTGAGATGTGCCACATAGAAGGACGTTCTGACCACAGTGGCAATGTGGTGGTCAAAAGAGAGGTTGCTGTCAACCTGTGTTCCTAGATCTCTTATAACGCCTTCTGTGTTCACTGGACTACCATTGATGTGGTAATTCAAGGGAACCAGGTTTTCCCCCAAGGGGGATGACGACACAATTTTTGGCATTAAGCTTAAGGCCATGGTTATGACACCAGTCGTTGGTCTCAGTGAGGCCTTTCTGTAGGATGTCAACATCACTTAGGGAGTTAATAATAGCTCCCAACTTGCAATCTTCTGCAAACTTTGTCAGCCAGAGTCCCTTAGTGCTGGCCTGGATTTCAGAGAAGTAGGTACCAAACAGGAGAGGACCCAGGACTGAACCCTGTGGAACTCCACTCATGACTGTTCGACATTCTGACTTGGATTCAGCTACTTTCACACTGTGGGTTCTATCTGTGAGCCAGTTTGCAACCCACCTAGTGATATAGGGGTTGATGCTTAGCTTAGTGAGTTTTTCTATGATTCCTGAGTGGGGAATGTATCAAAGGCCTTGGCCAAATCAAGGTAGGCTATATGAACCACCTTGCCTTCATCCACAGCTCTGGTGACTGACTCAAAGAAGTTGACCAAGTTGATCAGGCATGATCTACCCTTCACAAAGCCAAACTGTGTAGGCTCCAGAGTTTGAAGATTCCCTATATCCTTGTTTATTAGGTCGATGATGATGTGTTCCATAGCTTTGCATATCAGACTCGTCAGGCTAAAGAGGCGATAGTTCCCGGGGTCTATAGTCACTCCTCCCTTCTGGTGAGGGATGACTGTAGCAGTGCATCATTTGGTAGGGAAAAAGCCTGAGGTGAGGCTGTGATTGAACAGGGCACACAGGTGAGGTGCCAGTTCACTCTGTAGTTCATGTAGAACACAGTCAGGGATATTGTCAGGTCCCATAGAAGCTGTATTCTTGGCCTTGGACAGTGCTGTTTTAACCTGTGTAGCAGTAATACTGGGTGCCTGGCAATCTACTGGTATTGTGATTGGTCCTTTGGGGGGGAGAGAGGGGTAAAGTTGGCACTGAATCTGTCGGCCAGTATATTGGCAATATCTGTTGGCTCAGTATAGGAGGTACCCTTGTGCAATAGCTCAGAGCAAATCTGGGTATTGCCGTGGAGATTCTTTACATAACTATAGAAGGCCTTGTGGTTGTCTTTACTATCTGCTGCAATTCTGTTTCCATAGCTAGCTTTAGAGGATTTGATGAGGGATCTCAACCTTTTGTTGAGGCTGATAAGGGAGTTTTTCCCAGTCTTGGGACTTCACCTTATTCCACATCAGTTTCATCTTTATGTTGTAGAGTTTGTTTATGGGAGGGGACCACCAGATTGGCTTCCTTTTTTTTTGAGGAGACTGTCTTGGTTCTATTAGGTATGGCAAAATCTATGCACTTGTGTACATGTTCATACCATGGACTGGTGTATGATTCGGCGGTCATGCAACTATTCTCCATTTGCATGGGTGCTGTGAAGTTAGCCACCTCTGTTTTTAGGAGCCCAAAGTTAGCTTTGGAGAAGTTTTTCATGGTGGTTACCTTTGTGTGTGTGTGTGTGTGGGGGTTAGAGGTGGGAAGGATGTGGATTTCCAAGGTGATTAGTTTGTGGTCGGATCTAACCAGGGAGGAGTTGACTATTGGTGTAGAGCAATGGTTGCCCATGTTAGTAATGATCAGATCGAGGATGTTGTTACCTCTAGTGGACATAAGAATGAGCTGGTCCAGGGCATTGGAATTAGTGAATTCCAGAAAGTGTTGGGCAAGTGTATTGGTAAATGAGTAGCTTTCCCAGTTAATGGAGGGGTAGTTGAAGTCATCCAGTATGCGAGTGTTAGATTGGACCCTAATATTCTCCAGGGTGCTTAGAAACATGGAGTGTGAGTCTCGGGGCATGGTTGGGGACCTATAGCAAGCTATGACCTGAGACGCTGTCTTACCCAATGTTAGCTGCACCTGAAGTATCTCAGATGCGTTATGTTGGACTACCAGTCTGAAGGCATGCACACCCATTATGAATTTGGAAACACCACCACCTTTGGAGCTTCGGCCCAAGTTCTGGGGCCAAAAGATGTGGAATGAGTTATAGCCTGGTCGTGCTGGGGTGCTTTCTGCTATCTTGAACCAGGTCTCTGTTACAGCACAAATGTTAATGTTCTTCATTTTAAGGAGTGTTTCAAGCGAATGCATTTTGAGATTTAGACTTCTAGTGTTGAGCAGCATGATCCTCAGATTACATTTATTTGTAGCTGTTATGGTAGACGGTTGGTCTTTGGAACACCACCTAAAAAGGTGCTATATGGGTGACAAGAACCTTGGCCAGTATCTGGAAGCCCAGGAGTGACAGATGCTGGCCATCTCTGGCAAAGCATCGAGGTCTGTCAATCATCTCACCCCAGGCAGACAGATACTGGATCTCCTTAGAATGACACCAGAAACTTAGCCAATTGTTGAAATCAATCATTTTCTGTTTGTACTGTGGTATCATTCTCAGTGATGGTAGGATGCTGTTCAGGGCTAGGCTACATAGGAGCTCCTCCATGTCTCTTTTCATGTAGTCAACATATTTTCCTTAGGGAGATGAAATGTTGATGGAAGATGGCATTATTTTCAAAGGTCCTAAAGTTGTTGTTCCTGCTTTCTTACAGCAAGAATACATCCAGATTTTGCATTGTGGTCACCCAGATTCTGCATCCACTAAGAGAATAGCGAAAGAATTAGTATTTTGAATTTCATTACTGAAAGATATGATAAAGTACTTTCTTCTTGTTCAGTATGCAATAGTACTAGACTGCGCATGCACAGAGAACCGCTTCAGCTACATCCAGTTCCTGAACTACCTTGGTCGACAGTAGCCACTGATACTTTTGAGTGGAACACTCAACACTACTTATTCAAATTGGTTTGAGATTGATCTACTACCTAATCTAACATCTATTACTATTATCACTAAGCTGAAACATCATTTTTCAGTCCATGGTAGTCCACAAAAAGTTATTTCTGACAATGGCACTCAATTTACTAGCTAGTTGTTTTAGAAGTTTGGAAGAGAATGGGACTTTCTACATATTACTAGCCGTCCTGAGTATCCTAAGTCAAATGTCCTGGCTGAGCGAGCTGTGCAGAGTGCGAAACAGCTACTTGAAAGGTCAAGACATGACAATTCAGATGTTTTCTTAAATCTGCTTAACCTTAGGAATATACCTCCTGATGATGTTCTCAGATCTCCAGCTGAACAACTTATTTCCAGGCAAACAAGAACTACACTACCTATTACTACCAATCTACTAAAACATAAAGCCAAGAATAATAAGACCATCAAGGCACAATTATTTAAGAAACTTTCAATCCAGAAGTCATCTCATGACAAGATGAGCAAAATTCTTTCTCCATTAAGGGAAGAAGAAATGGTCAGACTTCAAACAGAAAAAGATTTTGACCGCATAAGGTAGGTTGTTGGCAAATGTCCTGAACCGAGATCCTACCTTACAGACTCGGAAGGTATGCAGTACAGGCAAAACTGTAAACATCGGTTACTTGTACCAGAATCATCATCACAACATTGTCATAGTGGTTTAGACTCTAAATCTCAGAGAGAGCCAAATGTTGTTTCCATCCCAGAGGGTGTTCGTACTTCTGATTCCATTCCTGAAGATGTTCCAAGTAAATCGAAGATCTAACAATTTTCGTATACATCCCCGATAGTTAAGCCCAATTCCCTATTTTATGTACACGTTATGGATGATTAACTAATCCCAGTGTGAAATATGTAGCAACATGGACGTAGCTGTGTATATATGTATTATATCTTGTAAAAATGCATGACTGATAATTGTCCGTGATATCTGCATGCCAAAAAGATTTATAGCATTGCATGTTTTGTTTTTTCAACAGGAAGGATGTAGATCAGAGTGCATTTGCTGAGTACTGTGCCTTTAAGCAGCATCTCAAAGATGCAACATACATATATAAATGTCTAGCACATGCCATTACTAGTGTCATTTTGAGAATGCAGCCAGAGAGTAAGCATGTATGATTCCATCAGTTACTTAAGTTAAAGTCAGTTAACTTCTATCATGATGTGTTTGTATAAAATAAAGCTGCTTAAACAGAACCTACAAAGACTCTTCTATTGTGTCTAAAGTAGGAGAGTGGCAATATCTATATCTACATCTATATCTATATGTCTATATATATCTATATATATTAGTCTATCTATCTATCTATATATATATATATATATATATGTGTGTGTGTGTATCTACTTTACATGGTCGACATTTCAGAATGGCGAAGACCATATGGCTGAGACCATATGATCGACACTCGAAATATCGACCATGGAATAAAAAAAAAGCACAACAAAAACTTACCTTCACACTGCTAGCAGGGGGCTCCACCCCCCCCACATCCCCCGGAACTTAAATATACCAACTCTGAGTTCGCACTACAGTGCAGAAATGGAAAATCTTTCCATTCCGCACTGTACGGAGATGCCGGTTCCACATGGTCGACATTTCGAATGTCGATCATATGGTCTCAGCCATATGGTCTTCGACATTCTGAAATGTAGACCATGTGGAGGGGACCCATAAATCCGATACATATGTATATATATATATATATATATATATATATATATATATATATATATATATATATATATATATATATATATATATACATATGGGTCTACTTCAAAATGTTGAAGGCCCATATAGTAAAATTACACAACATCATGATGATAACAGCGAAAAGCCGTTTAATGAAAACCTTAAAATAATGAAACCTAGAACATCGAACTATACAAGTTACCAGAAGTCCAGTCTTCACTTAAAGGATCACTGTTCCATTTAAAGACAGCCTACACTAAATAAGTATCAGCAGTTTGAAATGGAGAGCGTGGTATAGTGAGGAACAAGGTATTTACCCTTTTCTCACTGTATTGCGATTTCGTATTTGGTATATATAATTTAATGGAAGTGTGGGAGGTGCAAGGTGGTTTACCACCCTGCAAAACCACTGATAACTATTTAGTGTAGGGTGTCTTTAATTGAGCAGTGTTCCTTTAAATGAAGACTGGATTTCTAGTAACTTGTATAGTTCGATGTTCTGGGTTTTGTTATTTTAAGGTTTTGATTAAACGGCTTTACACTGTTATCGTCTCGATGTTGTGTAATTTGACTATATGGGTCTTTGACATTATGAAATAGACCCATATATATATATATATATATATATATATATATATATAGATTTACTATCAATATGCCGAATGTCAAAACAGTTTTCGTTCAACATATCGAAAGTAAACAGTGAAAATTAACATAACGAACAGGGCACAATATTGAATCCGCTGACTGAATTCAGCAGATTTGACATTGTTTCCAAACACATCAAAAATAACAACAGGTAACAAAATACACTTATAATCCAGTCCAATGTACCCAAGAAGAATCAAAACCAGCCACAGGAGAACAGCTGATCCAGTTTAACACCAAACACAAGTACATAAATGCAGACACGTTAAAACACAGCGTTTTCATTTAAAAACTTCATCAGATGTGGACAGACAGTTAGATTAACATATTTATTCCTCCAAATACATGAATAGCCAATAAAATCAAGCCATCAATTAAACAAAAATGTTCAACCTTTCATTATCATAAAGCTCATAAATATTCATTATAGTCAACACAAAGTCTTAAACGTACAATGGAAAGTGTTTAAAGTTCTTTAAAATTCCTGAAAATACATAACCCCCCCATAAATATGTATTTAAAAAACATTATAAATGAATGATATCATATTATAAATAAAATGTTTCATTTTCAACTTTAAAACAACTTAAATTTGTTTGGTGTATTTGGAGGGAATAAATATGTTAATCTGTTTATTCACATCTGATGAAGTTTTTAAACAAAAACGTTGTGCTTTAATATGTCTGCATTCATGCACTTGTGTTTGGTATTAAACTCGATCAACTGTTCTCCTGTGGATGGTTTTGATTCTTCTTTGGTACCTTGTACTGGATTGTTTCCGAACACATCACATGATGTCAGTATAGTAACTAATTTAAACAAAACTCCTATAGCTGGCATCACGCCCTCACTAACTATATATTCCAACTCCGAGGTCGCACTACAGTGAGGTAAGGGATGAATTTCCCATACCGCACTGTACTGCGATCTCTGTACATTTCTTTGAATTTATATTAGTGAATGCACAGTGCATTCGCTAATATAAACATTCGAACATTGAGCTGCTCATGCAGATGAACATTCGAACATCTGTGTTTCGGATTTTCATCTGCGAACATCTCAACATCGCTATTTTGATAGCAAACCATATATATATATATATATATATATATATATATATATATATATATATATATATATATATATATATAGGTTCACCTTGAAATCTCAAAATACTGAAATCCCAAATTTCAGTATTTTGAAGTTACATAGCCGAAACCTTCAAATCCCAAAAACCCATAATCGCAAAACTCAAAATCCCGAACCTACACTACACACAGAGCACACACATAAACATACACACCACATCCCCCCACAAGCACACAGACAAATCTAGACCAGATATAAGCAGGGGAGCTTCACCCCCCCACACCACCTACTTATATATACTAACTTCGAGATCGCACAATCAGACACACAAAGGTAACTCACACCCACAAATTCCACAGTCCTGCACACACATCACAGTCACAACACACACTGACATACACTAAAGCCCCTAACCAACACACTTACACATACATACGTACCTGAACTAACACCTAACCATTCACACACCACAACACCAGAAATGCTAATTCAAAATCTCCGTACTTTGGGATTTTGAATTTCGTGCTTCTGGTGTTTTGGGATTTTAAGGCTTCGGTGTTATAATTTCGAAATACTGAAATTCAGGATTTCAGTATTTTGAAATTATGATCAGAACCCATATGTGTATATATATATATATATATATATATATATATATATATATATATATATATATATATATATATATAGTTTACTATCAAACCCTTAAAGTGCCTTCAGTCGAATGGTCACGTTGCCAAACTGGAATGCTGAAAATAAAAACATCTTCTCGCCCCCTTGTCAAAACATGTTAATATTGAAGGTTTGACATTCATTGTTATGGAAATGAAGCCATTGGATTAAATGTACCATATGATGTTCTGTGATGTGGTTCACTGTGTTTCTGTTGGATGATTAGTCGTTTTGAAAACTGTACTTCAACGGTGCACCTTTCGATGGCGTGCACTTCTGAATTATGATAGTGAACCTATATATATATATATATATATATATATATATATATATATATATATATATATATATATATATATTCATGTTATAATCTCGAAATAATGAAATATCGAATTTCAGTATCTCTAGACTATAAAGCTGAAAAATCAAAAACCCGGAACTTTAAAACCATGAACTTTCAAACCACGAACATAACACAAACAAAACACTACACTACACAAACACAAGTACACCTACCTGCCAAAAAAACAAATCAACACACACAAATACAACAAAACTAACACACACACAAACAATCTTGCTAAAAACAGAGGGGAAAGCCCCCCTGCACCTCCCATGTGGGGGGCACAACCACCCACACCCCCCTACTTATATATATACTAACACCAAGGTTGCACTAAACACACAAACACATAAAACTCACCACTACACACACTCACACACACTAAAATCCCTAGCCAATACCCTTACAAAAACACCACTTACCTCAAACCACAGCTAAATCCACAAACAGCACCACACATCACGTACGCGAACACATAATGGCGAATGTGACATTTCCGCATTTGCTATTATGCAGTTTCGCGTAACTGCACTTTTGACTTTATCGTCTTGAAATACTGAATTTCGACATTTCAGTAATTTGAGATTATAAAGTGTAACTATATATATATATATATATATATATATATATATATATATATATATATATATATACACACACACACACATATATATATATATATATATATATATATATATATATATATATATATATATATATATATATATATATATATATATACACACACATATATAGTTACAACTCAAAATATGTGAAGCACATATGACTGAAACATTTGTAATGGTTGTGAAAAATATTAAAAGAAAAAATGTCAAAAGCACATTTGACTGAATGCTGAAATGACTGAATGTACTCTTCTTTATACAGTTTGTTGGTAGCAGTATGAAGGAAAATGAATGTTTGACGGAAAAAGTTAAAATGGTTGGTGTGCATGTGCTTGCAGGTAATGGTAAAGTACAAAGATAGATTTTTTTTATTTAACATTTATTTACTGGGAAAGTCTGACTTAGAATGAAGCCACTTTTCAGCAGAGGCCCATGTCTTTGAAATGTGGTAGGAAACTGGAGCAACCCACACAAATGCAGGAAGGGCATGCAGACTCCACACAGAAGGCACTCCAACCAAGAATTGAACCAGAGAACTTATTGTTGTGGGGTGACAACATTACCACTGCACCATCCCCTTTTTTCTTTTACATGTTCAGTATTGTGTGTGTTCTGTGTCCTTTTGTCATGTTTTGTGTAGAGGTACTGTTATGGAAAGGGTTTTGGTACAACTTATACAGATTCAAGGAGAAGTCAGTGCAAATAACCTAACACTTTCCCTTCCCAGCACAGTAGAAACTATAACACAATATCCCAGTGAGAAATTAAATCAATAGATTTTGGTGCATTACTAGCAGAAAATGCTGGATGCAGTTAGTCAGTGTGCTGTGTATAGTAAGGGTAACATTTCTGAGGGTAACAGTTTTTGGTGCTACTCATGCGCTCCCCTTCCTAAAACAAAAACTAATATTGATTCATATAATCTCAGCACTCAGATGCAAGTGAATACAATAATCAGTATTGGTGCAATAGTTTTTTTTTTTTTTTTTTGCTTCTGTAACATTATTTTGCTTAAATGAAGAAAACTTGAGTTAGGTAAACAATTGGGAAAACAGAGAACCATGCAATGGATCTATGTGGTAGATCCACAAGTGAAACTCATAAAATGAAAGGTTATACAAAATATATGACTTAAACTAAATTAAAAATTATGGCACAAAGATAGCTCTTCATAAGCAGCATAAAAACAGAAAGATTTAAATAGGTTAAAATAAAATTATTGCAGGCACATCCAAGAAATATATTCCATATTTCAAGCTTAAACAATCCTCACCAGCTGAACACCATCTGATTGCTGAATACAAGGGTATAAACAGTCACTGTCAATACTCACACATTTAATTAAGTTTAAATGCTCAGAAATATTAGTTTAACAAGTTTTGACCACTTAGCAGACATTGTGTGTGTATATAGTATGTGGTCAAAAAATATTAAACTGATATTTCTGAACACCAAGTTGAAGTTTTTCATTTAATGTTTGGTTGGTTCTATTTTCTTATCTTTTTCTTGTATTGCATTTGTTTTGTTTTAAGCTTTTTGTTCTTATGGAGTTTTAAGAGGTCAGTTAGAAAACTTAGAAAAGAATTCCTTTGCAGATAATGAATAACATCCAGCTAGTTAGAGGGAGGAGCTGAGAAATATCATTCCTCATTTAAACAGAAATATTTCAAGGCATCTTTATTTAGCTGGAATGCTTGTTTGACTTGCTGTTCTCTGCCTGACTATTGCTGATCTCTGTCTGCATTTCCCTACCTATCTGCCCTACTGTTGTACTATTAAACTTGGTGGCTTTTGAGTTGTCCACCCCTCTATAAATCTGATTTTGAACACTCCTCTCAGTCCCATCTCATCAGCTCATTCTACAGAGTACTGAAAGATCAGTTGGGAATGCCCAACCCCTTAGTCTCTTAAACTTGAATTGTCTTCTATTTCCTCTTTTCCCACTTACTTAAAAAAAAATCACACTTTATTTAGCCGCTTTTACTGTATCTGTACTTCTTTCTATCTGATTAACTTATTTTGCTTTTTGCTGCTTGTTTTTAAAGTGCTCAGTTGCATTTATTCTGCTGCATTTATTACTGCTTGTATCCCGATTAAATTGTAACTGTTATTCTAAGCCTCTTAGTTTTGATTTAAGCACTTGGACGTCAGACTAGTTATCTTACATAAGGAAGGTCTGCGGTCTACACATGTGGAAAGAGAGGTAGCTGATACCATTTTAAGTTCGGAATTGCTGGTTAAAGGCTTATTGTGTCTGTTATTCTAAATGTGTCTTAGTTCTGGTTTAAGACTTTGGGCTTCAGACCAGTTATTTTACATTAAGAAAGTTTGTGGTCTACACTCCTGTGGGAAGAGAGGGTAGCCTCTGCTCTTCTGAGCTGGGAATTGCTGGTGAAGGCTTATTGTGACTGTTATTCTAACTGTCTCTGTTCTGGTCTGTGGTCTGCACTCTTGTAGCATTACTGTCTGGACAGATTTATTTTTAACCACTAGACCATCTAGTTTGCTTATAGCTCTAGAGCATCTAGCTTGCTCATAGCTGAGCATTGCTCATCAAGTTGCTTGTCTTATTGACTTGTTCAATATTTAAGTTTTCCTCACTCCTCCCAAGTAGATCAGTGGCCATGGATATGCACTTCCTGACTCTCTCTATGGCCAGTCTGGTTGAGATGGGTATTCTGAGGCATTGGAGCAATTGCCTCATATACACTGACAACCCATGTATTCTTAATAAAACAGATAGTGCATGCAAGATGTGTAAATATACTTTAACGTTGGAGGCAAAACTTTCTCATACAACCAAAACTAATCATATAGAGGTTGTCATTGACACTTAACCCACGTCTATTGCACAGAGTAAAGACATTACACATAAAACTTCTTATGATGAGGCACTTATAGGTAACCTTCCTAAAACACTAAGACCTCCTCCACAGTACAATCAAAGAAAGGGTCCTCAGCCATCACAGAAACACTCCATTAAAACACCACCCACAGCTACACGTGGTATCCAGTGCCACCACTGATAAGCCCTTTAGGCAAACCAGCACACAGCTAAATTTTCTGGTCATTGGTGATTCTATAGTGAGGCACACCAATGTCCTCTCATTGGACTGAGTAAGGATAGAGTCACATTTAGCTTCCTTTCTGGGGCTAGGATCCATTAAGTCACACAGGCACTCAGGTCATTGAACCACAGGTACCAGTATGACTCTGTCATAGTCCATGTGGGTGTTAATGACCTGAGACATACCTCCCTTGACTATATGAAGTGAGACATGATCAAGCTCACTGATTACGTGTCTCTGGCAGGTATAAGCCTAGCACTGAGCAGCATACTATCTTCTCCGATGATGATACCACATTAGCAACAGAAAATGATTCATTTTAACAATTGGCTTAGCTTCTGGTATCAATCCGGGGGGTACAGTATTTGACAGCTTGGGAAGACATGCTTGACAGACCACGTTGCTTTGCCAGGGATGGTCTGCACTTATCCTCTCTAGGCTTTAGGATGTTTGCAAAGACCTTTTCAACTCCCATAGTGCCTTTTTTAGGCAATGCCAAACTGATAAACTTACTGACTTAACTGAACCTATGAAGAAATATCTGAAGGTGGTACCGCTCAATGTTAGAATTCATAACAAGAAACTCCACTCACTGCAAGCCTTCCTCTCCCTGGAGTGTGCAGACATCTGTGTAGTAATGCAGACATGGTTTAAAGTCACTGACAGTACCACAACAATGCAAGGTTATAATGCCTTTCACATGTTTAGACCAGCTACTACAGAGAAGGGAACTAAAGGTGGAGGAATGTCAATCAATATTAAGACTAATCTCACATCCAGACTAAAGTATATGACCCACTGGAACTCATACATGTGCAACTCACCATAAACAGGGTGCCGTACTATATCCTTGTAACATATGGGTCCCCCCCATATCCCAGGAAACATATACTACCTATCTCAAAGCACTAGAGTCCCTCACTGTTCAACCCAATATGATATTAATGAGGGATTTCAACTACCCCTCTATAGACTGAGAATCTCACGACTTCTGATGCACAAGCTCAGCGATTCCCAAACTTTGTTCATACCAACATCCTGGAATAGTTGGTCCATTCTCCTACCAGGCGTACAAACATCCTTGACCTTGTACTCACAAACTGGGGGGACCAATGCTCCTCCCCCAATGTAATATCTTCTGCTTTCAAATCTGACTATAAGGCAATATTGCTTGAAATAAAAATTAAATCCAGGGATCCAGCAAAGCCAAAACCCTTTAGGAACTATTCCAAGGCTAGCCTCTCTCTACTAAGCAACACCTTAGCTAAATTCCAAGTACCCTCAAACCCAGATAACATGACAGAATACACTGAGCTATTTACAAAATCTCTGTACAGTCATACTGATAGTTGCATAGATTGAGCTGTACCCACTCATATTAAGAATAAGACAAACTTAAAAGACAAGCCACCCTGGTGGAATCACACTATCGATCGGTTATACACCGAAAGAAAAAATCTTGGCTAAGCGTAGGGGAACAAAGTCATACATGCTAAAAGTCCCATGGCCAATCTAAACAGGCAGCTAAGAGGGTTAATTAATACTTCAAAGACTAAATTTTAAGAAAAAATAGCTTCTCAAACAAAGAACAACCATAAAGCTTTCTACAGCTGTGTCTGTAACCTCAGAAGAAATACACAACAATGCGCAGAACGTATTGTAAATGGCATCACCTACACTGAACCGGAGGCCATTACTAACCTCTTAGCTGATAGGTTCAGCTCAAATTTCTCCTCCCACTCCCCTCCCAGATAGGCCAAAGGAAATACCACAAAATGCAATTCTCCCAACCATTACTAGACAGCAGGTCATTAATGGACTTTCTAAGACCAATAACCCTGCATCGATGGACCCCGATAACATCCTGGGAGGTTTAATAAATACCACAAAACATGACTTCTATAATCCACTTGAATCACTTTTCAACTGGACCCTTCAGCCAGATTTTGTACCCAAGGAATGGAAGATGGTTACAGTCATTCCCCTGCACAAAGAAGGTCCAACCACGGATCCAGGTAATTGCAGTCCCATAAGTCTTACCAGTCTCATATAAAGAGCCATAGAAAGAATCATCATGGACATGATAAATGAGGACATGGGTAACCTGCAAATGCTGGACTAATCACAATTCAGGTTTGTTAAAAGAAGGTCATGCCTCTTAAATCTGGTGGACTTTTTGAGATGGTCACCAAAGCATTGGATGAAGGTAAGACTGTGCACGCAGCTTATCTTGACCTGGCCAAGGCTTTTGATACAGTATCCCACTCAAGCATTATAGACAAGCCCACTAATTTAGGTATAAACTTTTATCACCTGCTGGGTAGCCAACTTGCTCACTGATAGGATCCAGGAGGTCAAAATAGGTGAGGCCACCTCCACTAAGAGGCCAGTTACTAGCAGAGTCCCACAGGAGTCAGTACTGGGCCCACTCCTTTTTGGCATCTATTTCTCTGAAATGGAAGCAAATGTTGAAGGTTTATGGCTGACTAAACTTGCAGATGATTACACGCTGGGGGTTATCATCAACTCCCTGCAAACACTGGCATTCTTCAAGAAGGTCTATCTCTGACTAATAAATGGTACTAAAGCCATGGTCATAGACTAAATGCTAAGAAATGCATAAGTGTACCCTTTGGGAAATCAAGCATCCTGGATGATTACCATGTTAATAATATACGCCTAAGAGTCGACCCAATGGTCAGGGATCTGGGTACACATGTAGACAGTAGCCTAATCTTTGACCACCACATGGCCACAGTGGTGAGCATGGCATCTAGGTCTAAAGAGGTTATTATTCCACTGTACTCCACCCTTATCAGACCAATCATAGAGTACAGTGCTCCCTTTGGTATGTACCTGACCAGGCATATACAACAACTACAGAGATCTCAAAGGTTCCTTACAAAAAGAATACAAGGCATAACAAACTTACCTTATGTAGAATGCCTTAAAGCCCTTTCTCTCTACTCAGTCTCCTATAGATTGCTGAGGGGTGATCTATACCTGGCTTATAAGGCATCTGCAAACCCCACACTTTTGAATCTTTTAAATATTCATAAGTCAAAGAATACCAGAGATACAAGTCTAGGGACCTGAATTTTGTCTGTGACATAAACAGAACATGCTGGAGAGACAGATATGTCGTCCAGAGACTGCCCTTCCTATGGAACAGGCTTCCCACCCAAGTGAAGCTGAGTTTGTCTATTACTCCAGTTTCCTCCCATGTTACAAAGACATGCATCTGGAGTATTTCTCCTCGGGCCTCCGCTGAAAGTTGGCTTGTTCCAAGTTGGACTTTCCCTGTTAATAAATGTAAAGTTTCCTGTGTTTCTGGCAGCCATTTTCTGCTCATTGTCTTCATTATTATTGAGAGTAACAAGGCCTCCTGACCTTCTGTAGTACGAGTGATTGGGTAATAGCAGGGGCTGAGTAGTAATCTGATCTTCCAACTCTTCCATTCTTACTGCTATATAAACCCTGTGTCTTATAAAGGTTCTGCTTGTATGGCTCAGGCTCTGGATTGCATTGCATAAGTGGAAATTCCTTAAGATTCCATGAGCAGGATAAGTT
The DNA here is from genome assembly GCF_019279795.1 of Protopterus annectens. Classification (NCBI taxonomy): domain Eukaryota; kingdom Metazoa; phylum Chordata; order Ceratodontiformes; family Protopteridae; genus Protopterus; species Protopterus annectens. The sequence continues at coordinate 637,685,502 of NC_056751.1, forward strand.
ATTTCTTACACTTATTATACTGAACTGCACTTCTGAAATGCTTATAATTGTGCTATACAGTTGATCTACATTTTGCACTGTTATAAAGCTTTTTTATTGTTTCACTGCATTTATGTACTGTTTTATACTGTTTTAACATTACTTAAGTGTAAACTGCTGCTTTTTCATACTGAGAGTTGTATTTTCTGTTTCTGAGTGCTCTATCCAAGCTTTTCTGTGCATTTTTGATAATTGTCTGTGTACAGTTAAAAGCATTCTCGGGTCTGCTCCTTGAGCTGTTTAAAACTTTCATTTAGTGGCTACAGCTAGGAACTGTAATTTCCCACCCACCCTCACTAGTGTTGTGTGTTCTTATACTTGGTGGCTTTGCAGTTGCCCGCCCATACTGTATATTTGATCTGTGATACTCCTCCCAGTCTAGTGTCATTAGTTCACTCAATCTAATAGAGAACATTTGTGAAGGCCAACCCACTCAGATTCTTAACGTTGAATTAACTTCTGTTCCAGCTTTCTCCATTTCCACTTTACTGGAAAAAAAAAATCTAAGCTTGCTTCCCCCCTTTCCTGTGGCAGGTATTGCCCAGATACGGATTTGCTGTGTCCAGGACTGTTTGTGAGCTCCTAAGCCCCCCCCCCCTCACTTAACTGGGGTTAAACTATCCCTGGCGCCATAAAGTCTGTTCTTCAAAATTTCACTTGCAACTAGCCAGCTTTTTAGTTTTAGCACTCATCTGTTTCTTTGAGCTCAGCACTTTTTCAGAACTCATTGTAAGCACTAAATAAGTTACAAATTACTACAGCACTCAACTTTCCTCACTTCTCTAGAGGAAAACAGTTTTTAGTACTTAATAAATAAGCACCTATTCAGGCATGTCTAAAGGTCAGCTCCTGGTGTTTTCTCCTGTCTACCTGATGAATCTGGGCATCTTGTGACAATGCAGCAATTGCCTCATGTACACAGACAACCCTCTCCTCCTACCACCCAACACTACGACCTGTGAGAGATGCACTTATATAGCCAAACTGGAAGCAAAGCTCTCTTCACCAAAGACTGGCCTAGACAGTCAAGAGGAGAAGGTAAACACTTGCACTGCACCACACTCATCACATAGTCCCTCAAAACCTACACCACCAAAACACACACACAGAAGCACAAAACACACACCTACATTCACGGAGGCTCTCAGTACAAATCTACCCAAACAACACAGATCTCCAAAGCAGAAATGCAAGCAACCTCCACCCCCCAACACAACCCAAATGACACATAGCCCACACACTCAGTGTGCCACTCAACCACAGCACATAAGGCATAACGTACCCAACACTCTAGTCATAGGTGACTCTATAGTCAGGCACACTGATGTTCCACTCACCAGGCTAAACAAGGAAAAGGTTACTGTCAGCTGCCTGTCAGGTGCCAGGATCCACCACATAACGCACGCAATCAGGTCACTCCACAACAAGTACAAATATGACTCTGTCATTGTCCATGTTGGTGTGAATGACCTGAGACGTACCTCCCTGGACTACATGAAAAGAGACATGGAGGAGCTCTCCGATCTTGTAGCCCAAGGAGGTATGACCCTAGCCCTAAGTAGTATCCTGCCATCACTCAGAATGATACCACAGTACAAGGACAAAATGATTGACTTTAACAATTAGCTAAGCTTCTGGTGTCATTCTAAGGGAATCCAGTATCTGTCTGTCTGGGATGACATGATCGACAGACCATGCTGCTTTACCTGAGATGGGCTGCACCTGTCACCCTTGGGATTCCGGATACTGACAAAGGCTCTTGTCACCCCTATAGTGCCTTTTTTAGGCAAGGTTTAAATGACAAATTCACCACCATAACAGGTACAAGCAAGCAAAATCTGAGGGTAATGCTACTCAATGCTAGATGTCTATACCTCAAAATGCACTCACTCGAGGTACTCCTTAAAATGGAGAACATTGACATCTGTGCAGTGACAGAGACCTGGTTCAAAGCTCCAGAGAGCACCCCTGCATTACCAGGCTATAATTCATACCACACCTTTCGGCCACCAAACCCGGACCGAAACACTAAAGGTGGAGGCGTGTCCATATTCATTAAGGATATCCACACCTCCAAGCTAGTTGCTCAGCATAATGCATCCGAGATTATCCAAGTTCAACTAACTCTGGGCAAAACTGCAATCCAGACTGTAGCTTGCTACAGACTCCCCACCATGCCCCAGGATTCCCACTCCTCTTTTCTTGATACACTGGAAAATATTAAGGTACAATCCAACACTCTAATAATGGGTGATTTCAACTACACTACCATTAACTGGGAAAACTGCTCATGTACCAAATCTTTTACTCAACATTTTCTGGAAATCATCAATTCTAACGCCTTGGATCAACTTATCCACACCCCCACCAGGGGCAGCAATATCCTAGACCTGGTCATCACCAACATGGGTGGCCAGTGTTCCACACCAGCGGTCAGCTCCTTGTTGGTCAGATCCAACCACAAGCTAATCACCCTAGACATCCACATCCCGCTCCCACCCCCCATTAGGGAAACAACCATAAAAAATTTCTCCAAAGCCAACTTCACGCTTCTTAAGACAGAAGTGGCAAACTTCACGACACCCATGCAGATGGACAATAGAGGCACGACTGCTGAATCCTACACAAATGCACTTTATAAGCACTTACACGAGTGCATGGATCACGCTATCCCTAACAGAACCAAGATGCAATCCTCCAAAAAATGGAAGCCAATCTGGTGGTCTTCTGCTATAAACAAACTCTAAAACAGAAGAAAGAAACTGTTGCAAAAAAGAGTAAAATCCCACGATTGGAGGAACTCCCTGGTCAGCCTCAGTAAGAAGCTGAGATCCCTCATAAAATCCTCCAAAGCTAGTTATGAAAACAAAATTGCCACTGATTCTAAAGACAACCACAAAGCATTCTATAGCTATGTCAAGAATCTCAATGGCAACACTCAGATCTGCTCTGAGTTACAGCACAATAACACTAAATATACAGAACCAACTGATATTGCCAACATCCTGGCAGATAGGTTCAGTGCTAACTTTACCCCCCTCTTACTCCCTAAAGGGCCCATCTTTATACTGGAAGAATGCAAAGTTCCTGTAATCACGGCTGCACAGGTAAAAACCTCACTCTCCAAAGCCAAGAACACAGCATCCATGGGACCTGACAACATCCCAGGCTGCCTTCTGCATGAACTACAGAATGAACTGGCACCCCACCTAAGTACCATGTTCAATCATAGCCTCACCTCAGGCTTTGTGCCCATTGAATGGCGCACCATGACAGTTATCCCACTCCACAAAGGGGGGGCCACAACAGACCCCGGGAGCTACCGCCCCATTAGCCTGACGAGCCTAGTCTGCAAGGCCATGGATCGTATCATCATTGAACTCATAAACAAAGACATTGGAGATCTCCAAACACTGGAGCACACATAGTTTGGGTTTGTAAAAGGCAGATCATGTCTCCTAAACCTGATAGACTTCTTTGAAGTAGTCACCAAAGCCATAGATGAGGGTAAGGTGGTTCACACAGCATATCTATATCTCGCCAAGGCATTCAATACCATCCCCCACTCTGGAATTATAGATAAACTCACTAAACTAGGTATAAATCCCTATGTCACAAGATGGGTTGCCAACTGGCTTACTGACAGAACCCACACTGTGAAAGTAGCAGACTCCAAATCAGACTTCAGACCAGTGACAAGTGGAGTACCACAGGGTTCCGTCCTGGGTCCTCTCCTGTTTGATATCTACTTCTCTGAAGTACAGGCTAACACAGAAGATCTTTGGCTAACTAAATTTGCAGATGACTGCAAACTAGGAGCCATAATCGAAACTCTTAATGATGTGGACATCCTACAAAAGGGCCTCACTGAGACGGATGCCTCGTGTCAAAGATATGGTCTCAAGCTCAATGCCAAAAAGTGCATTGTCATCCCCTTTGGTAAAAACTCTGTACCCATGAACTACCACATAGGCGGTAGTCTACTTAACACCAAAAGTGTGATAAGAGACCTTGGGACACAGGTGGACAGTAGTCTCTCCTTTGATAATCACATCGCCACAGTGGTCAGGAAATCCTTCTACGTGGCACACCTCATTACAAAAGGTTTCTCATCCAGAAAAAAAGAGGTCATTGTTCCCCTCTACTCATCACTCATTAGACCCATTATAGAGTACAACGCCCCTTTTGGTATGTACCTCACAAGACATCTACAACAACTGGAATGGCCGCAAAAATACCTCACAAAGAGGATTACTGGCCTCAAACAGATGCCTTACGCAGACCATCTCAAAAACCTCCAGCTTTACTCTATCGCATATTGTCTACTCAGAGGCGATCTCTGCCTAACATACAAAGCTATGTCAAACCCAGAGCTGTTGGATATGCTCCACTTAAAGAAATCCCAATACCTCCGAGCTACATGCTCTAGGGACCTAAACCTTGTCACCACAATAAACAGAACATGCTGGCGGGATAGATTCCTGTCCCAGAGACTTCCCATACACTGGAACAGACTACCTATCTATGAAAAAACAGAGCTCCTCATTAGCACCCTTCAAGAAAAATCTTGATGATTGGATGGGTAATAGGAAATTCACCCCGGGGATCACTTCTGTGTTTCTGCTTGACAGGGGCACAGGAAAATAATTTTCTTGGCTGGCAAAAGCCAGGGTACCTTTTTGGCTAGGCTTGTACAGGCCCTAGGGCCAATAGCCTAGTACCTACCTATGAACCTATGAACCTATAAAATAAAATAAATAAATATGGCGGGGGGGCACACATATGTGACAGATGTACGCATTGTCTACTGGTGCTTTACTTGCTCAATAACCAAAGCATCTATGCATTTTGACTCCTTCACTGTCAAATTTCCTTCTCTCATCCCAAATCTTCTCCACTTTTCTACTCAGATCACAACTAAAGAGTTGTGCACAAAATAATGATCCTCTCTTGTCTCTTTCTCTTTAGCTGGTGCAAAAGTTCTAAATTCAATGGCCACCTTAGTTAATTAATATTTTTCAGCCCATGTATATGAATCTTTCTTCCACTATATAGCCAAACTATGAGCCCATATATAGTCTGGCTTTTCTTAATTCATCACCTGTTCCCATCTTCCATCAAACACTGCAACCACCAGTGCATAAACTATCACCATCTAAATGTCTAGAAAGAGTATAAAAAATAAATCAAGACATTGGCATACTAGTCCACTCAAGTTGCAGCAAAACTAAATAAGGTTTGGTGAAAATAAATAAATAAGTAAAAATAAGGCAAACTCTGACACTGAGCAAGTTAGTCAAACCATACAAAAAAGAAATATTCCAGAACCCTTTGTAACATAGGCATGTCTTTGTAACGTGGGAGGAAACCAGAGTCTGCTTGCAGAACAAACACAGAATTCAGACAGCGATAAGGAGAAACAGGAAGATCAGGAGACATCTGAAGGAGAAATATTGACATGGGAAAGAAAAAGAGATTTAATATGGTGTTATATCCATGCAAAGGAGAAAACAAAACTAATCAATACAAAAAGAGCCGCACCAAAGATATTTGAAGAGAAATACAGGTAAATGAATCCAGACATGGAAAACTTTACAATATAAAAAATAAGAAGACAAAGAGGAAAAGTAGAAAAGGAGATTAGTAATGAAGAAGTTAAAGAAATAGAAACTGAGTTATGTAGTACCTCCAAAGGGAAGGATTCAGTGTAGAAAATCTAATTCAGAAAGCACCACAACAGGATAGAGCAATGGACCCCAAAATTAAGGGGAAACCAGTGGAATGGGAAGCAATTGGTCAGGTGCCATATGAAGATATTTTGGTGCCTTCCACAGCAAACCAGTATGAACATTCACTTGAAGCTGGACAGCACGGAAAGGAACAGGAAACTGTGTAAACTCTGACACACGTAATGTTGAGGAGTGATAGGCCAGTGAGTTCCCATATGACAGAGTAACGGATGGCACAGGATGAAATTGAAGAGAATGTGCCACAGGAAGATGCAATAGAACTTTCTGTAGAATGACCGCAGGAAATGGAAAACAAAAATGTGCCCTCTGTTTAGAAGAAAGCGGACTAAGAGAAGAGTTGCTTGACTTAATAGAGGTAGACATAATAAGATCAATGAAAGAAATAGACAGCAGAAGGTCAATAAAACCCAAAAAGTCAGAAGTTTGATCAAACAAATGAACACAGTAATTAGGACTGTCCATAGAGATCCATGCGATATAATAAAAGTAAACAGGATATATTATTGTATAGCTAAATTAATAACTGATAAAGTTCTACCATGAGAACATAGAGTAGTGATGGAGAGAAAGGGGAGAAATCAAATACCATCATGGAAGTATCGACTAGAGAAAACTATAAAGCAACTAAGTCAAGAAGTGTCACTGTTAAAAGAGTATAGAAGAGAGAACAGATCAACAAAAATACTTAGACATGATAAAAGCAATGCAGTATTATAACAGATCAGGATCTATCATACACTTCTCTTGAACAATCAGGTTTCATAATACCCAGACAAACCTTTGATCATACCCTCACCCTGGACACCATGATCAATCTCTCTACACATACACGTACTCCAATCTACACATTAGCTAGTGATGCCTCAAAAGCATTTGATAGATTCAATGTAAACATTTTGCTTAATATTTTGCCTCTCTTTAATATACCCAATAACTATATACAAGCTATCAAAACAGTATATTTCAAGGCTCATACTTACCAACCAATCAACAAACACCCATCCTCTCAAATTAACAGCCAGACAAGGTTGTCTATGTCCCCCTATCTTTTCAATTTATACATTGAACCCCTTTTCCTTCTCATTTCTCAGAAAACTTTCCACCATATTCCCAATATTTTTAACACTAAAATTACCCTAGCGGCTTTCGCTGATGATCTAAATCTTTACTACTGTCTACCTAATTCAGACCTCCAGAAACTACTATCCGCTATATACACCTTCTCAACTTTCACAAATTACAAACTAAATCTAAAGAAAACAAATATCTTCCCTATTAACTCCCTCTGTCAGCTTCCCACTTACTCCTTAGCAGCTGTTATTAAAACTAACCAATCATTAAAATATCTAGGAATAGCCTTCCACCAAGATCCTAAACAATCATATACAAATAATATCATTAAACTCTGGTCAGACATACAACATGATATTAGCAGATGGACAAATCTTCAACTTCCATTCCTTGTTAAAATAGCCACAATCAAAATGAATCTTCTACCTAGATTTCTATATATTTTTAATGCCTCCAATACCATTATCAACCTAAAATTCTTCAAAACCATCCACTCCACAATTTCCAGATTTATTTGGGTCCCCAAATCAACAAAATCACTTATAATAAATTGACCTACCATAACCCTATGGAGGGTTAGAGCTGCCAGATTTAAACTCTGCTATGATATCATAAACTGTAATAGACTAATAACAATAGCCGAGCACACCCCGTCACCACAACAATGGTCTCCAACCTGGGTCAAACTATTACACAAGTATATCAAAATGCTATGCATCAACCCCAGAGCCCTCCCTTTCCTTACAACGAGAATTAAAAAAAATCTTAAACTACACCCAATCATTAAACATAAAATCACTATCATACAAAAGATTTTCAAGTCATTAAATCTATATTATGCATTCATTTCCCTACAACCAATCCACCTTAACCCCAATCTCAAAACGAATAACATTATGACTAACCTAAATAATTATCCCCTCCTTAAGAAACTAACCATCTCTGATATATATTTCCCTTCAAGAACAATACTATCACTGAAATGAGAGCACAATTAAAGCTCCCTAAAAGCTATACAATCAATTTAAGGCAAATTTGAGACCTTATCCGATATATCATAGAAAATCCTGATAGCAACGCAAATGACATCCAAACCTGCAAAACCATATGGAACCTCTTATCCTCAAACAAATAAAATGTTATCTAATTCCTACAAATTTATTCTATTAATCAAAACACAAAAAGAAGGTATTTATTCTAGTTACTGGAAGGAAATAGATCCTTCAATCACAAACAAACAAATATCTCAGGCGATCCAGCTTACCTACAAACTTATTTCCCTTAAAAAACTTAAATATACACAGATCATGATACTCCATAATGCCTATCTTACTCCAGTCATTCTAAATAAGATATACCCAACCGACTCTCCATTCTGTCCCTACCTACTGTGATAATCATAAGGCTGATCTACTCCACATCTTCTGGAGCTGCAAGTGCACCTATAAGCTATGGTGCTCACTTAGAGTCCAACTAGAAAAAATGGGTTATGAAAAAGCAACCTTATCTTGGAAACTAGCTCTCCTACACATCACCCCCACTGGCCTGACTAAACTACAAACACATATATTAATAACACTAGTTTTGTTACTTAAATACTACCTTACATTACATTGGAAGGATAGAGCATCACTCACCAGGGAGGGTTTCAAACAATTAGCTACTAAACACCTACTAGCTCACAAATATTTAACCTACACTCAGAAATCCCACACCCACTTTACAGAATTTGGGAAATCCCTTTTTGAAGACATTCTAATTTGAAGTTGGTATATATAATTAAGGATGGACTTTTGGCGTCTGTGTAAATAGTTTTCACTATTTTGCTTTTATGTTTTATTACTCAGCAATGTATTCACTGGTCATACTGCTACCTGTCAGTTATCATTGTTATGCTCACTGCATATGTTTTCATAAAAAAGAAATAAAAGATATTGCACAAAAAAGTCTCTATCATGCACTATCACAAATAACCAACTCAAATTCTCAGCACAGGCAGAAAAACTTAGAAGATATGCAAATAAATATAAAGGAAAAGTACAGAATAAGCAATTTATTGATGACCCTAAAATGTTTTATAGAAAACTGGGATTGAAGGTAAAAGGAATTGAAAGACCACCAAAAAAAGAAATAGATACATTTTGGAGAAGTTTCTATGGCGATCCTGTAGAACGCAACAAAGATGCTAAATGGATAGAAAAAGTAAAATAAAGAATAAGAATTTTAAAGGTACAGTATATGAAATGGGATACAGTAACAGCCAGAGAAATTGAAACAAAGTTAAAAAAACCCTGTAATTGTAAAACCCCAGGCTCAGATGCAGTACATAACTTCTGGTTAAAAGTATTAACATCTTTGCATAAAGATTTAGCCATGAGTAAGCACTATTTATATGTGCACCCCAAACAGACACCAACCTGGCTAACAACAGGAAAAACAATGCTCTTACTTAAGAGTGAACCTGCAAGCTACCCTAAAAATTATAGACAATAATTTGCCTTCCGAGAACATATAAACTATGCACTGGAATTGATATTGACAGAGTTTATAGTCATTTAGAAGAAAACTCAATTATGGCAATAGAACAAAAAGGTAATAAAAAAGTCATATGGAACAAAGGATCATTTGTTGTTAAATAAAGTAATAGTGGAGAACTGTAAAAAGGGAAAGAATATAAGTATGGCATGGATTGACTAAAAAAGAGCATTTGATATTATCCCACATTCATGAATAAAAGAGTGCTTAAAAATGTATAAGATACACCCTACACTGACTGACTACATTACAGTGACCATGAAACAGTGGCAGACCACTTTGCATTTAAGCCATGATAAAGGACAAATTATTATTCCAGGGATAAAAATTCAAAAGGGGATGTTCCAGGGTGACTGTCACCACTGCTATTCTGCCTTGCCCTTAAGCCATTAAGCTGTTTACTTAACAGCTTAGGCCATGGCTATAATTTGGCTGCTAGAAAACAACAAAGTGTAAAGACCTCTCATCTTATCTTTGTTGATGATTTAAAACTGTATAGCTCATCAGATGAGGAACTGAAAACACAACTGCAAGTTCTCAAAACTTTTTCAAATGACATAAGAATGTCAAATGATATTGATAAATGTGCCAAAACAACCTTTAAAGAAGGAAAACTGCAGCACCAAGAAAACATCAGTTTGGGACAAGAATGTGATATAAAAGAACTTGAGCAAGAGGGAGCGTATAAATATTTGGGAATTGATAAAGGATCAACAATAAAACATGAACAAATGTGAACAAAACTTAGTAAGGAATACTTTAGAAGACTTAAATTAATTCTGAAAACAGCACTGACATCTATGAACAGTCCATGATATAACCAATTTGCTCTTCCTGTCCTAACTTACAGTTTTGGAGTGATGGACTGGCCCCAAAACATGTTGGATAGCTCAGATAGGAAAACAAGAAGGATGTTTCCTGCTCACTAAATGATTTATAAAAATCAGTGCATACGAAGATTAAATATTCCCTGTTCTGAAGGAGGGATGGGCCTCCTAGAAATTTATTACATGTACAGATCTGCAAGCGTGGGACTCTACACATATCTGCTTACCTCAAAATAAACAAATGTAGTGAAAGTTTTGAAACATAAGGAGAATAAATCTAAGATTACTTCCCTGCTTAAGCTAGCAGAAGCATTTTGGCATCAAACAGGAATGGAAATCAAACCACAAGTAGATAAAACCCAGGCAACAACTGAATATGCCAAACAAAAAAAAAAAAAAAAAAAAAAAAAGATTATAAGGTGAAGGACCAGATGAGAAAGCAAGAAATGTGGAAAATGCATAAATATAGTTGCAAGTATAGAAAACTTCCAGAAGAACCTCATGTTGATCATAGGTTCATAGGTTCATAGGTAGGTTCATAGGTAGGTACTAGGCTATCTGCCCGAGGGCATTTATAAGCCTAGCCAGAGTATGTCGGCTTTCGCCGCCCCGTTGATTAATTAACTGAGCCTCTGTCAAGCAGAGCCAATGAAGTGATCCCAGGGGTGTATTTTCTGTTACCCATCCACTCGTCAAGGCTTCTTTTGAAGAGTGTTAGTGAGGGGCTGTGCCTAATGTAGTTAGGAATTTTGTTGCAAAACATGGGGAGTCTCTATGACAGGAATCTATCCCTCCACCATGTTCTATTTATTGTTGTGGTGAGGTTTAGCTCACTAGAGCGTGTGGCTCGCAGTGACTTGGATTTCTTTAGGTGGAGCATGTCCATCAATTCTGAGTTGGACATGGCTTTGTAAGTCAGGCAGAAATCACCTCTGAGTAAGTGATATGTCACTGAGTACAGCCGGAGTTTTCTCAGTTGGGCTGCATAGGACATATGTTTGAGGCCAGTAATCCTCTTGGTGAGGTGCTTTTGTGGTCTTTCCAGCTGTTGGAAGTGTCTTGTGAGGTACATCCTAATTGGGGCATTGTACTCTATGATGGGTCTGATGAGTGACGAGTAGAGAGGCACTATAACCTCTTTATTTCTAGATGTGAACCCCTTAGTAACTAGATGGGCCACATAGAAGGATTTCCTAACTACTTTGGCAATATGATTGTCAAATAAGAGATTACTATCTACCTGGGTCCCCAGAGCTCTTATTACCTCTTCTGTATTCAGGGGGCTGCTGCCTATGTGGTAATTCATGGGTGTTTTGTTTTTCCCAAACAGGATGACTATGCATTTTTTGGCATTTAGCTTGAGGCCATGACTTTGACACCAGGTGTCTGTCTCAGCAAGGCCTTTTTGAAGGATGTCTGTGTCAGCCGGAGAGTCAGTTATGGCTCCCAGTTTGCAGTCATCGGCAAACTTGGTTAGCCATAGTCCTCCTATGTTTGCCTGTACTTCTGAGAAATATATGCTGAACAGTAGGGGTCCCAGAACCAAGCCTTGTGGGACACCACTTGTGACTGGTTTAGAGTTGGACCTGGAGCCCGCTATTCTTACCGTGTGAGTTCTAACTGTAAGCCAGTTGGCAACCTATCTTGTGATGTAGGGGTTTATGTTCAGGCTGGTGAGTTTTCTATAATACCTGAGTGAGGAATGGTGTTGAACGCCTTGGCAAAATCAAGGTAGGCTGTGTGAACCACCTTTCCCTCATCTATGGCCTTGGTGACTGTCTCGAAGAAGTCAACCAGGTTTAGTAGGCATGATCTGCCCTTAACAAAGCTGAACTGGGTTGGGTTAAGTGTTTGGAGATTCCCAATGTCTTTGTTAATGAGTTCCATGATGGTGCGCTCCATAGCCTTGCAGACCAGGCTAGTCAGGCTTATGGGGCGATAGTTACCAGGGTCAGTTGTGGCCCCTCCTTTGTGGAGTGGAATAACCATTGCTGTGTGCCATTCTATGGGCACATAGCCTGTGGAGAGGCTGAGGTTGAACAGCGTGTTTAGGTGGGGGATTAGTTTGTTCTGTAGTTCGTGCAAGACGCAGCCTGGGACACCATCTGGCCCCATTGATGCTGTGTTTTTGGCTTTTGAAAGGGCTGTTTTCACCTGTGCTTCTGTGATTTCTGGGACACTACACTTTTCCGGTATTGTTGTGGGCCCTGTTGAAGGTGAGAGGGAGGTGAAGTTTGCACTGAATCTATCTGCCAGGATGTTGACAATATCAGTAGGTTCAGTATATTTTGTGCTATTTTGCACTAGCTCAGGGCATATCTGTGAGTTGCCACTTGGATTCTTGACATAGCTAAAGAAGAATTTGTGGTTATCTTTTGAATCCTTGGCTATTTTTCTTTCGAAGTTAGCCTTGGATGATTTTATGAGGGACCTTAGTTTAGTGTGGGGGCTGTGAAACTTACAACCTCTGCCTTAAGTATGGTGAAGTTTGCTTTAGAAAGGTTTTTCACTGTGGTTTCCTTGGTTGGGGGTGGTGGTGGGGTGTGGACATCCAGGGTGATTAGTTTATCAGGAACAAATGCAGGAATGGTTTAGGAGAGGCAAATTCAAAGCAAGAGATGAAAGGTTAATATCGGTGGCACAATATAGTGGGCTACATACACGTTGATTTACAAAGTCCATTGAACATGTGGGAGAAACAGACAAATGTTGGTTTTATAAAACAGAATTGGAAACAGTTGCACACCTCATTGCTGGTTGCAATATACTAATGGCAGAAGGACTGTATACTGAAAGGCATAATAATGTGGCAAGACTGTTGCACTGGGGATTGTGCAAACATTATTTTATTGAAGTGGCTGAAAATCACTGGAAAATGAGCCACAAAATGTCATAGAAAATGATGAAATCTACATCAGATGGGATCATCCATTGCCAACAGTTTAAAAGACAGATACTAGAAAACCAGGTATAGTGCTCCAAGAAAAGAAGACAAAAGTAGCATTGATCATTGAAATCACCACATCCAGTGACTGTAGTGTCTTGCGTACAGAGAGGGAGAAAGTAATAAAGTATCAGGATTTGCAGGCAGAAATGAGAGCAATGTGGAAGAAAGATACTCAGATAGTCCCAATAGTAGTATGAGCAACGAGTCTTCTAAAAAAGAATCTACAAACATATTTAGATATACTACCAATGCATGTAACTCCATACGAATTCCAGGAAGAGTCATTACTGGGCACATTGCGGCTGCTGCTATGAGCACTTTTGGCTGACATCAAAGACTGAAACAATACTAATTTCATGAATTCTAATCATGCTTTGACTTAGGAATGGGGTCCACGGTATTAGAAACCCAAAAGATTTGGAGAAATTAAAAACAGGAAGATATAAAAAAATAGACATAATTCTCATCAGTCCTTGATTCTGGCTCAGATTTTTGCTTTGTCTCTCCTAATACCTCCTAAAACCAGTGATTTTGAGGCAAAGGGGGCATATTACACTTATTAATGATAATAATTAGATGTATATACTCATTTTTACTGCAAGAAATGCATACCAATTCACATTCTCCTGATATGTCAATTTCTCTGATTAACAGTACAAATATTTTAAAAAGTGTTTCTGATTGTTCTAGATCGTTACATCCAGAAACAGGGACACATCTAGGTATAGACTGAGAGTTATGCAAACAGAGAAGTCAGAAACAACCATTCAAAACTACTGAATAACAAATGTAAGCAGCAACTATGGGAACAGCAGCAGCACCGAGCAACAGTAATGCAGCCCCATATCCATGTTATTGTTTAATGCTGCAGTATACAAATACACATTGCTTAGCATTTTATTTCCCTGAATGAAGACTCATGCAAAAAGTAACTATCAGGCACTGGAAAAAGAAACTTACACTTTCATATACTGTATGCACACAGCAGAACAGTCTGTATATTTACAATGAGTACATATAATCTACATAGTGCATTCTGAATACTGAAATTGAATGTCCAGAAATATATTAGTTGCCAGAACTCGTCTAAATTGCATTTGTACAATTTCCAATGTAACTCCCTCCCCCCAGTGCTGTTCAGATGTCTCTTCTGATAAAATTACTTGAACTTCTACACCATTCCGAGTGCGTAAAGGAGAACCAGGAAGTGCATCTGGTTTACTGAAACTTTCTCACCTGCCAGCTTTTATTTACTCTGTTTCTCTAAGTAATTATCACCCTTTTAACTCATTCAGTGTCACCAGGTCAAAATAATTGTTAAACCAAGACATCTGATGAGCTGCAAATTGTTATATAATCTCAAATCATGGAGTTTTCCTTAAGTATGTGACCATGATTTTTTCTTTTTGCTAAAGCTATTGTGGCTTCTCCTGGGTCCTAGTGCATGCTCGTGTACTACCCCTTCACATAGCTTATGCAGGAATGCATACAGTGAGCATACCTCCCAATGGCCTTGGAAGTCTAAGATGACAGGTCCGCTTAGTTAAGCAGAAGCAGAAGCATTCTGGTTTCAAGTGGGAATAGAAATCAATGCAGAATAGACAAAAATAAGACAGCAACTGAGTGTGCCAAAAAAACAAAAGAAAGAAGGATCGGATGAGAAGGAAAGAAATGTGGAAAAGCCATAAATATAGTGGTGAGTACAGAAATCTCATGGAAAAAAAAACTCTTTGTTGATCAGGATTTGATGCAGGACAGGCTAAGTGAGTTGAAACCAAAAGATGAAAGGTTAATAATGGCTGCATGTGATAGCGGACTGCATGCATGCTGGCTTACAAAGTCCATTGAACATGTGAGAAAACAAACAAATGTAGGCACTTTAAAAAAGAATTGGAAACAGTTGCACATCTGTTTGCTGGGTGTGATATGCTCATGGCAGAGGGCCTGTACTCTGATAGGCACAATAATGTGGCAAGACCATACTTCTCAACAGAGTTTTGCCACATATTTTTGATCTGTTCCTCAGAAATGTTTGTTTTTTTGGCAAATGAATGGCAAATCGTTGAGGACACAAGCCAGAAAATAATGACAGGCATTTGAGTTTCAGACTTCATACCCTTCAGAAATTTCATGCCAATGAAAATCTGTTTTTCTATCAACTTTCCAAGTTTATAAAAGCAACATTTAAAATTTGTCCCTATTTTTCAACCGTTGTCCCCCCATTATTTATGTCTTTGCCCAGATTTTTTACTCTAAGACATTGAAAGGTATAGGCAAGACTGTTACATTGGGATTTGTATCAACACTACAATAAACAAGTAATTGAGAGGCATTGAAAACATGAACTACAAAGCATTATAGAGAATGATGAAGTGTACATTACATGGAATCACCCATTACCAATGGTTCAAAAAATACAAGTGAGAAAACCGGATATAATAGTACTTGAAAAGGGGCAAATGTAGCATTGAAATTGTTACACCAGGTGATCACAGTGTCTGACATACAGAGAAACACAAAGTCATACAATATTAGTATTTGCAGGCAGAAACAACAGCAATGTGGAGAAAGATATAGAGACAGTTGTGACAGTAGTAGGAGCAACAGGTCTAATAAAAAACAATCTACAGTGGTAGTTAGCTATGCTATTAATACATGTAACTCTTCGTGAATTGCAGAAGGAATCAGTTCTGGGCACATTACAAATACTGCGATAAGAACTTTATCCTAACATCAAATGATTGAAACAATGCTAATTTCATGAACTTTAATTATACCCTGACTTAGGAATGGGGTCCATTCCCATCATGGTATTAGAAATCCAAAAGACATGGAGAAATTAAACTGAATGAATGTGATACTGAGTTTTGATGACAATAAGACCTGCCATATATAGGGGATGCCCTTTACAGTGAGAGGTCAGTGGTGCATGACCTAGAACCCCACTCAGAGGTCCTATTGTACCACATGCTATGGAAATCTGATGACACCTAACTGGATTATTCGTGGATGGTGCAGTACTTTCCTGGGGCACCTATGGACCATGGCCTATTTATCCACCATGCATATGCAAACACTCTTGGCCATGTCCACCACTGTTTACAATGTGTATCTAGTAAGTCATCAGTAGTATATGGATTCAGGCTGACATGGATTCCATATGAGCAACCATATGAGGATCATTATAGCATTTTCCCTAAGCTCCACCACTCCCATTTACCGGTGAATTTCCTCACAAATAGCCTTCAGCACTCTAACCACTGCTGACAGACTGTCAGTTGCAATAGCATGTGCCTAAACTGTTTCACAACACATCTGTGGCTGTGTGGACAAGATCCTGCATGTTACTGTAGCCAGCTCTGATTTGTGGCTTCCTCTATCACTCTTGATGTGCAGGCTGCACAGTGAATCATAGACCCTCAGACACTGTGGTGTCTTCATTCAGAAGTTTAACCTGTCCACAAGAAAGAGTTGTTGTGCTATGAGGGGATTCCATCCCTTCTAGTAATAGCATTTCATCGTGATGCACTATAAATGAGTCTATGTCACTAACTATGGAGTTATCAACTCATTCCGGAGTGGTGCCCTGCATCATCGTTGGCAGCCATTCTACTACCATCATCTGCCTGTTGTGATGTACCACAGCATGCCATTAATGTCTCTTCTGCTGCTGCACCTGTGAACAAATAATAAGGATTTCAGTAACCTATCCTCATTAAAATGTTTGCAATTATACTACAGGCTACATTTAATGAAGTCCATACCATGTGCTGTTGGTTCTTGTACTGCTTCTATTGATAATGATGAAGTACCTGACAGAAAAACATTTCAGATGATATAGCTGGAAATAACAAATTGGGAATTAGTACTGTACGTCTGCCTGAGTGAATTGAAGCAGAACACCATGCCTCCTTGCAGCAAATCTGCCACACAATTCAGTATGAATAATGTCTTTAAACACTACTGCAACACTGTTATGTCACTGAATTTGTGAAATTGTCTTTGCATGTACTTTCCTTTTAGTTCTTTCTGTTCCAAGGAATACTGAAATGTGAAGTATCAGTCTTAGACTGCAAGATGTGTGTAATTGCAGTGCAGGCCTGTAAGGATATGTTGGATGGGAGATGGAGAGTGTGTGGCTTACTGGATAACTGATGGCTCACTTCATGAAATGCAGTCTAGGCTATACAATATGGTTCTTTGCATTACTATTGCCACGTGCCAGTAGCTGTGACAAATAAGCAGAATTGCTAACTGCAGCATATGAAACAGAAATCTTTACTCAATAATGTATTGCATTGGCAAATCAGCACGGAATGAAAACGCTAACCTTTGCCTGGGGATTGAACCCAAGACCTCCTACATCTGTGTAGTAGTGACTTCATTTGGACTAATATGGAATCTCTGGATAATTAGGTACCTAGATTTCCCAGAAAGCTTTTGTTTCTCCACTCAGCTAGAAACCGCTATGACTAGATTTTGAACACCCAAGCATCCAATATAGAACATAAAATTAACTGAGTCAGTGTTTTCCTTTCTCAGTGAACTGTTAATTCAGTAATCCAAAGATTCAGTTTAAGAATACAACTCATTTGAAACATAAAGTCTGCCAAATTCATGTTTGAGTTACACAAACATAACAGTAATGGTGAAAACCATATAAAGAATATGTGTCTTTAATTTAAATCTCTATTTCAGTAAATCTTAACAGTACTTTAAAACTTTCATAGAAGCTAAATTGCTAGGTTCCTCATTTGCAGTGATGTCTGACTTGTACAAAACACAATTTAAAACACATGACAAAATCCACTTCCTTGAAATTGCAGACACACACACACACACACACACACACACACACACACACACACATGTCCATGCACGAGCACGCATGCATGCACACATACACACACACACACACACACACACACACACACACACACACACACACACACACACACACACACACACACACACACACACACACACACACACACACACACACACACACATTGGAAATTTAGCACCAAGTACTGGTTTCCAGTACATATTTGCTAATAAAATAACTGATTTTAATATTCATTACTGACCATGGAAAACATTTCTTTAGTGCAAATGGGGGAATATATTTATTTTGGCATATTAAATAACTCCTGCTTAAAAGATTATTCCCCTTCTCTTTTCTTTAATGACTGAGTTTACAAAAGCAGTGTAATTCTTTATGCTTCTTAACACCACCGTCAGAAAGATAAGTTTCTTGTAGAAAGACAGTGTTACCCTTACTCATTTTCAGATATTTAGAAAGCTCCACTTTTATATAAATTAAAACCATCAATATGTAATGATTATACTTTTATATATGCATTTTGTGATTGATGTATAATTATATTTAATGTAATGAAATGCTTAGTTATATAGTTCTAGGGCAGTCAAGCAAAGCCTGATTATAAGATGTGATACAATAGCTGTTTCTTTGTTAGTATACATTTAAATTAATTTCAAATTCATTCACTACTATTCAATTGAAGTTGCATCAGAGTATAATAG